>NC_064848.1:125090690-125426523 GCF_024139225.1 Suncus etruscus | reverse complement strand
TGGCATGTTGGTGCCAGCTGTAAGCTGAAAGGTCATCTCAGCATGGCAATAAATAATGATTGGCTCTCTTCCTTGTTGGCCTTCCATGTTACTACTTTTTTTCCCTCTCAACATTGTTTACCAGAGTATATACATTTACGTGTGTGTGTGTGTGTGTGTGTGTGTCTGTGTGTGTGTGTGTGTGTGTGTGTGATGCTTTGTAGTGTGTTGTAGTTCCTGGGATTAGACCCAAGCCTCACACATGCAAAGCAAGCATTCTTCCCCTGAAATATATCCCCAATCTCAAAAATATGCATTTGAAGAGTAAGTAAAAAGGAAACTGCTGATCAATTAAGGTTATAGACAGGAATGTCTAGTTCTGTCCATCAAGCAGGCTCTGAACTTACTTGAGTACAAAAAAACTGGGACATTAAACTCTGCTCTTGATTGATGAATGTTAAAAAAAATGTGGTAATCTTTATTCCATTGTTCAACATTTCCCAACTAATATTGAAGAAAGAATAATGGAAATAAAAAGTTAAACTAATAAGCAGTGGTATTCACACTGCCTATAAAAAATAAAAATACTCTGGAAAGAGGATATTATAATGAATTTCTGAATGTTTTAGAAATGTCTGGAGTCTTCTGTTTTGTTTGTTTTGTTTCTTTTTGCCACAGCAGGTAATGTTCAGTGAGTATTGCTGTCTGCTTGGCTTTACACTCAGAAATTTTTCCTGGAAGGCTCAGAGAACCCTATGGTATGCTAAGGAATGAATCCCTGTTGGCTATGTGCAAGGTAAGTACTCTATCTGCTATATACTATTACTTTGGACTCAAAGTGCAAGGTAAGTGCTCTACCTGCTACACTATTGCTTTGGCCCCATGGAATCTTGGATTTTAGTTAATTTATGAATTTCTGATATCCATCTGAGTAACAGAATTTTTAGTACCCTCTCCAGTACTATCCAATTTTTAGTACTTCTGCTTTCTTACTAAGTGATGTCTGCTTGTTTTAAATCAGCAAAGTGCCCAGGTAAAAACTCTCACTTTTCTAGACTTCCCGGCTTTGAAGGATTGCCTTGGGATATGGTTTTGATTGATTTGTTGTAAATGGAAGTCATTATGTAGTAAGACACTTTAAGAGGACAAAGTCAGCTCTTCTTTATTCTTCCTGCCTATATTGTAGATGTGCTGATGCATATGGTGTAACTGCTAGAATTAAACAAGGATCATCAAAAGGAAGAAAAAAACATGTTAGGGATAGATGCTAATAATGTTGTCTAGGTTTGTGATGGCCTTGTGGAATCATTTGCTGAAATCTTATACTAGATACACTAGATTTATTTGTTTTGTTTGTTTTTGGGTCACACCCAGTGGCATTTACTCTTGACTCTAGGCTCAAGAATAACACCTAGTGGGGCTTGGGGAACCATATGGTGTGTTGGGGATCAAACCAAGTCCACTGCATCCAAGACATGCACCCTACTTGCTATGATATAGCTCTGCCCTAGATTTTATTAAATAAGACATTAATAACCCTGTTTGTGGTCAAACCATAGCAATTGGATTTCAGTCGCATATAGTCAAATCCAGTTTCTAACTGAATTGTTACTCTAAAAATGTCAGCAATAATTATAATCCAATCACTACTAGAAATTGATCATCTGATACAGAATTGTTTAAAGTAGCCAAACATTCTCCTTTGTTGGCTGTTTTACTGTATCAATAAAGCTACTTTACTATGCTCATGAAGAAATGTTTCTTAATGTTTTAACATATTCATTATTTTAATTTTAATGAGATAATAACAATAAAATATTTAAGTTATATATAAGATCATTTTGGCCATATATAGTGTATTAGTTTTCCTTTTGTGATAAAGTACCAGAAGCTGAAAACTTAGGATTACTCACAATTTTTAAAAAATAATTTCTGATACTAAAGGTTCAAATTCAAAATTACAACAGAATTAGCTCTTATTGGGTGCTCTGAGGAAAAACTGAATCTATTATATTCAAAAAGTTCTTGACATTTCTTGGCTCACAAAAAGGCACAATAATATCAGCATCCATCACATCACAACAATCTTTCTATGTGCATCTGTCCAAATTTCACTCTTCTGATGAGGGTACCCATTAGATTAGGTTCCATTCAGTCTAGTACTTCATCTTAACTTGATTGTGTTTTCAGGCAACCTTTAGCAAAGATGCCTACATGTACAGGCACAATGGATTTAGATCGAACACAATGTTAAGTTTATAAATACATCAATTATATTTAAATGACTTGGATGCTATACTTTAGAAAATTTTAGTAGTTCATATTATGTTGCATTCTTTTTTTTTTTTTTTTTTTTGGTTTTTGGGCCACACCCAGTAACGCTCAGGGGTTACTTCTGGCTATGTGCTCAGAAGTTGCTCCTGGCTTGGAGGACCATATGGGACACCGGGGGATCGAACCGCAGTCCGTCCAAGGCTAGCGCAGGCACGGCAGGCACCTTACCTTTAGCGCCACCGCCCGGCCCCATGTTGCATTCTTTTACTATGAACGTTAGTCTTTTTATATATACAGATATACATGAATTACTTTAAAGATCATATATCATATAATTGACATAGTTGATTATATTATATTTGTTTCCAAATTAGTGAGAGCAAAATTAATAAAAAATTAAAAAAAATAAAATCAAAGAAAAAGAAAAAAGAAACAAAAAGTACAGCAACAAGAAAATTTGTGAAAATTATTTCTCACTATGAGGCCATCAAGTCATTGCCAGAAGGTTTTGAAAGCTCCTGTTGCTAGCTGATCATTCTATTTTTTTGTTTTTGTACATTATATCACATTCTGTACACATTGCATTTGAGTTGGTGTGTTCCTACAGGGATGACAGTATGTAAAAATATTGGAGTTGTTGCGGCCATGTGATTCAGAAATTTTCAGCATTATTGCTGAGACTACTGCTTATGTTGGACATAGTTCAAGTTGCCAGGCCTTCAGGAAGTACAGGAAAATGGAAAGAGTGTGCCCACACTAACGTCAATAAAAGGCCTGGTAATGTCAGACTAAATACCAGCATACCTGGAGTTTTGATCAAATTGGTCTCTCTACAGAGAGCCATTGATAAGTGGTGAAGCAGGGTCATTAGAAAAGTGGTGATTGTGGGTGATGGGATAGAAGGCATGGCTTTGGCAGGGTTGGGGTTTGTCTCACCCTTTTCTCTCTATATTACCAGCTTTAAACTCTACAGTCAGTATACCCATAATTTTTCATGGCTAGGTTTACCTCTCTTTCAAGAATAGATTGTGTTTGTCGAGCTGGTTGAATTCTGATATGCTGACCAGAGGAATGTTTGATATATTTTAATTGTGGATTATTTGTTTCAGCATGACATTATGGCATGCATCTTACCTTATACCCAAAGCATTGTAAGTCTGCTCTGTAATGAGTGTGTGACTATTCAGGAAAAGCATTCCATCTAATAGACAAGTCCTATACTTGGTTATAGCTAAAATAATCCCCCCTAAGTACTTGTACTATTTAAATGATGGAACTATTTATTATTACTGATGAAGTACAATTCTGGCTAAATTTGGAAATCATTTTATGCAACATAATTTTAAGGGCTACAACCAAAGATAGAATAGTATTAATAGATGAATACATATTTTTAAGTGAAGTATATGGATTTGGATGTCTTCACAGAGTGAGAACAGTTGCTTAAATATTATATTTATTTTTTTCTCTCATATAAAATCAGAGCTGGTAGGTGGTCAAAGAAGGAGGGAGGTAAACATAAGCCATAGTGACCACAAATCCTTTAAACAAATAATTGCTAGACCAATTTCTACACTAGAGTATTGTGAACATACATGCTCAAACCTGGCACACTTTACTCATGCTCATATTTTTTTTTTAATTTTTTTTTTGGTTTTTTTTTTGGGCCACACCCGTTTGACGCTCAGGGGTTACTCCTGGCTATGCGCTCAGAAATCGCCCCTGGCTTGGGGGGGGGCATATGGGACGCCGGGGGATCGAACCGTGGTCCGTCCTACGCTAGCGCTTGCAAGGCAGACACCTTACCTCCAGCGCCACCTTCCCGGCCCCTCATGCTCATATTTTAAGGCATTATTTTTCTACCTTTTTTTGACCATGATTCCCTTCCAAACTCATTTTCTTCCTGTGTTCCCCTATCCATAGTCTTATTCTGTAGCCCCTCATTTCACCCCCCCCCAATGAATATCTTGTTATTTCATAGGGTGTTAGACATCGCTCCTAGTAAAAAAAACAGTTTTAGACTTCAGGAAAGGGGTAATTAAAACCAGTAGTAATTTTCCATTTATAGCTAATCTTACCCATCATCAGCTGAGTAGTCTCTTAGGAAATAAACTTGAGGTGGAACCTATGGTGGAAAGCTTAAAACAGGAAGTCTTTATAACTAAATAGAAGTGGATATGTTATGAGTGACATTAATAAGCTTCTTCACAAAAGTACTCATCGGCCTTCAAAGAAGGACTGTCACTTTTAAGCTTCTACGAGGATATGTAATGACCATAAAAAGAATTTCACATCACACCTCCACTAGTATTACTAGCACCATTATTTTAAAGATTTTACATAATGGTCATATCCTCCATTTTTGCAAAAAATGTAGGTCATTTAAAATCTGCAGCAATCATGCAGTGAGATGATTAATTCTGATGTTGAAGCTTGTGAGTATACCTTCCATCAGTGTTTTATTTAATATTTTTGAATATACTTTTATTTAAAGTACATGTATCACATATTTGACATAGTTTACTATGATACACTTGTTTCCAGATAAGTGAGAGAAAAAGTATTTAAAAATAGAATAGAAACAAAGAAGAGAAGAGAAGAAGAAAAAAAAGAAGTACAGTGACAAGAAAATTTGTGAAAATTATTGTTATCTCCAATGAGGTCCTAAGTCATTGGCAAAGAGTTTAGTAAGCTCTCGTTGCTAGCGGCCACTCTGTTATTTCATTTGCTTCTGAACATTAAGTGACTTCATCTACACATTGGCATCTAAATTGGTGTGTTCCTCTCAGGATGACAATATTAAACAAATGAAGTTGTCATTTTTTTTAATGACAGGAATGGCAGGAATTCAAAGCATTGTTACTGATACTGCCGCATTTGTGGGAAGTGTTTTCGGCTGCCAGGTTTCCCCGAAGTATAAGAAGGCGGGAGGGTTGGGAGGATGCCCACACTCATTTCAAAAAAGTCTTGATGATGTCAGCCCAAATACTGGCATACCTGGAATTTGATGATATTAGTGTCTCTGCAGAAAAACAAAGAGGAGTAGTGAAGCAGTAGTGAATTCATTATTATTAATGAATGCAGCAGGCATGGCTTTGGCAATTTAGGGGCTTGCCCCACCCTTTCCTTCCAGAATGGCCAGCTTTTAGCTTCATGTCTGGGGTAGCCATGAATTTTTATGGTTTGGTTTATATCTTTTTCAAGAACATAGTGAGTCTCTGGAGCTGCCCCAGTGCAGACATGGTGACTGCAGTTTGTTCAGCGTCATTTTTTGCTCTTCAATTTTCTATCATATTAGATGTCTTCTTTTTGTTGTTTGTTTTGTTTTGTGTTTTGGGCCACACCCATTTGATGCTTAGGGGTTACTCCTGGCTAAGCGCTCAGAAATTGCCCCTGGCTTGGGGGGACCATATGGGACGTTGGGGTATCAAACCGCGGTCCTTCCTTGGCTAGCGCTTGCAAGGCAGGCACCTTATCTCTAGCACCACCTCACCGTCCCCATACTAGATGTCTTAAAATATACTCATATAATCTTTTTCTTATCTTCTGGGTTCCTCATATTTTGTCCCCATCTGATCCCACTGCCATCAGAGCAGAAAAATTTTGTTCTTCGTAAATATGTCAAAGTACTCTAAAACAATCATGTGCTTATCAAAATTCAGTAAAGACTGGTTTGGCTAGTGATGAAGAGTCACAGAGCTTTTATACCCTTTCCTGTTGTCACTTGTAGTCTCTCACTTTCCTTCCCACCTCAGCTTTTCACCCCTAATTTTCAAATTGTCTCGTAGGCCTTTAGATTCATCCTTTACATAGAACTATTTTCCTATTCTTTCCTACATTAGATTTTTTAAAAAAATATCTTTATTTAAACACCTTGATTATAAATATGATTGTAGTTGGGTTTCAGTCATGTAAAGAAAACCTCGCTTCACCGGTGCAACATTCCCACCACTAATGGCCCAAATCTCCCTCTTCCCCACCCTACCTCCTCCTATACTCTAGACAGGCTTTCCACTTCCCACATTTATTCATATTGTTATGATAGTTCTCAGTGTAGTTATTTCTCTAACTGCACTAACCACTCTTTGTCGTGAGCTTCATGTCATGAGCTGGACCTTCCAGCCCTACTCTCTTTGTCTCTAAGGATTATTGCAAAAATGTCTTTTATTTTTCTTAAAACCCATAGATGAGTGAGACTATTCTGTGTCTATCTCTCCCTCTGACATATTTCACTCAGCATAATAGATTTCATGTACATCCATGTATAGGAAAATTTCATGACTTCATCTTTCCTGACTGCTGCATAATATTCCCTTGTGTGTATATATACCACAGTTTCTTTAGCCATTCATCTGTTGAGCAGCATCTTGGTTGTTTCCAGAGTCTGGCTATTGTAATAAAGCGGCAATGAATATAGGTGTGAGGAAGGGATTTTTGTATTGTATTTTTGTGTTCCTAAGGTATATCCCTACGAGTGGAATAGCTGGATTGAACGAAAGCTCAATGTCCAGTTTTTGGAGGAATCTCCACATCACTTTCCATAAAGGTTGGACTAGATAGCATTCCCACCAGCAGTGAAAAAGAGTTCCTTTCTCTCCACAACCCTGCCAGCACTGCTTGTTCTCAATCTTTGTGATGTGTGCCAATCTCTGTGGTGTGAGATGGTACCTCATAGTTGTTTTGATTTGCTTCTCCCTTATGATTAGTGATGTGGAGCATTTCTTCATGTGCCTTTTGGCCATTTGTATTTTTTCTTTATAAAAGTGTCTATTTATTTCTTCTCCCCATGTTTTGATGGGATTAGATGTTTTTTTTTTTTCTTGTAAAGTTCTGTCAGTGCCTTACATATTTTGGATATTAGCCCCTTTCTGATGGGTATTTGGGTGAATAGTTTCTCCCACTCATTGGGTAGCTCTTGTATCCAGGCACTATTTCTTTTGAGGTGCAGAAGCTTCTTAGCTTAATATATTCCCATCTGTTTATCTCTGCTTCCACTTGTTTGGAGAGTGCTGTTTTCACCTTGAAGATACCTTTAGTCTCAATGTCATGGAGTGTTTTACCTACATGTTGTTCTATATATGTTATGGTTTCAGATCTGATATCTAGGTCTTTAATCAATTTGGATTTTACCTTCATACATGATGTTAGCTGAGGGTCTAAGTTCACTTTTTTTGTGAGTGGTAGACCAGTTGTGCCAACATCACTTGTTGAAGAGGCTTTCCCTCCTCCATTTAAGATTTCTTGCTCCTTTATCAAAAATTAGGTGATTGCATGTCTGAGGAACATTCTCTGAGTACTCAAGCCTATTCCACTAATCTGAGCGTCTGTCATTATTTCAATACCATGTTGTTTTGATATCTATTGCTTTGTAATACAGTTTAAAATTGGGGAAAGTAATGCCTCCAATATTTCTTTTCCCAATGAGTGCCTTAGCGATTCGAGGGTGGTTATTGTTCTAAATGAATATCAGGAGTGTTTGATCCACTTCTTTGAAGAGTGTCATGGGTATCTTTAGAGGAATAGCATTAAATCTGTACAATGCTTTGGGGAGTATCGCCATTTTATTTTTTTTTATTTTTTATTTTTTGTTTATTTTTGGTCACACCCGGTAATGCCCAGGGGTTACTCCTGGCTGGGGGACCATATGGGACACCAAGGGATCAAACCGCGGTTCATCCTAGTCCAACATTGGCAAGGCAGACATCTTACCTCTAGTGCCTCTGCGCTGGCCCCAGTATTGCCATTTTAATGATATTAATCCTGCCAATCACTGAGCAGGGTATGTGTTTCCATTTTCTAGTATCCTCTCTTATTTCTTGAAGCAGTGTTTTATAGTTTTCTTTGTATAGGTCCTTCACGTCTTTAGTCAAGTTGACTCCAAGATATTTGAGTTTGTGTGGCACTAATGTGAATGGGGTTGTTTTCTTAATGTCCATTTCTTCCCTGTCATTGTTGTTGTATATAAAGGCCATTGATTTTTGTGTGTTAATTTTTAGCCTGCCACCTTGCTATATGAATATATTGTTTCTAGAAGGTTTTTGGTAGAGTCTTTAGGGTTTTCTAAGTAGAATATCATGTCATCTGCAAACAGTGAGAGTTTGACTTCTTCCTTTCCTATCTGGATTCCCTTGATATCTTTTTCTTGCCTAATTGCTATAGCAAGTACTCCAGTGCTATGTTGAATAGCAGTGGTGAGAGAGGACAGTCCTGTCTTGTACCAGAATTTAGAAGAAAGGCTTTTAGTTTTTCTCCATTGAGGATAATATTTGCCATTGGCTTGTGGTAGATGGCCTTAACTATATTGAGAAAGGTTCCTTTCATTCCCATCTTGCTGAGAGTTTTTATCAAGAATGGGTGTTGGACCTTATCAAATGCTTTCTCTGTGTCTATTGATATGATCATATGATTTTTATTTTTCTTATTGTTGATGTTGTGTATTATGTTGATAGATTTATGGATGTTAAACCATCCTTGCATTCCTGGGATGAATCCTACTTGATCTCAGTGAATGGTCTTCTTGATGAGGCATTGGATCATATTGGCCAGGATTTTGTTGAGGATCTTTGTATCTGTGTTCATCAGAGATATTTGTCTGTAATTTTCTTTTCTTTTTTATTTTTGGCAGCATCTCTGTATGGTTTTGATATCAAGGTGATGTTGGCTTCATAAAAGCTATTTGAAAATATTCCTGTTTTTTTTTTTTTTTTCAATTTCATGAAAGAGCCTGGCCAGGATTGATAGTAGTTCCTCTTGAAAGGTTTGAAAGAATTCATTAGTGAATCCATCTGGGCCTGGGCTTTTGTTTTTGGGCAGACATTTGATTACCGTTTTAATTTCCTCAATGGTGATGGGGGTGTTTAGATATGCTATATCTTCCTTATTCAATCATGGAAGGTGATAGGAGTCCAAGCATTTATCCATTTCTTCCAGATTCTCGTATTTGGTGGCATAGAGTTTCTAAAAGTAGTCTCTGATTATCCTTTTAATTGCTGCAATATCTATAGTGATCTCCCCATTTTCATTTCTAATACAGGTCATCAAGTTTCTCTCTCTCTCTCTTTGTGATTTTGCCAATGGTCTATCAATCTTGTTTATTTTTTCAAAAAACCAACTTCTGCTTTTGTTGATCTTTCAGATAGTTTTTTTTGGGGGTTTCCACTTCATTGATTTCTGCTCTAAGCTTTGCCATTTCCTTCTGTCTCCCTATATTTGGTTCCTTTTGTTGATCGTTTTCTAATTTTATAAGCTGAATCATTAGGCTATTGAGGTATGTCCCTTCTTCCTTCCTGATGTGTGCTTGCAAAGCTATAAATTTTCCTCTCAGTACTGCTTTTGCTGTGTCCCATAGATTTTTATAGTTTGTGTCTTCATTGTCATTTGTTTCCAGAAAAGTTTTGATTTCATCTCGGACCCACTGATTGTTCAGTAGCAGGCTGTTTAATGTCCAATTGTTAACATTCTTTTTCTGTGTCCCTTTGTAGGTCACATCTAAATTCAGAGCCTGTGGTCATCAAAGATAGCCTGCAAGATTTCTATCCTCTTGATTTTATGGAGATATGTTTTATGTGCCAGCATGTGGTCTATCCTGGAGGATGACCCATGTACATTGGAGAAGAATATGTATCCAGGTTTCTGGAGATGGAGTGTCATATATATATATATATACATATATATATGTATATATATACACATATATATGTATATATATATAGCCTCTTTCTTCCATTTATTTTTTCAGGGCTAGTATATTTTTTGTTGGGTTTCAGTCTGGTTGACCTATCAAGTATTGACAGGGCCGTGTTGAGGTCTCCCACAATTATTGTGTTATTATTGATGTCCTCTTTCAAATTTGTCAGTAATTGTATTAGATAATTTTTCTGGTCTCTCTTTGGGTGCATATATTTTTAGTATTATGATTTCTTCTTGCTGTACATATCCCTTGATTAATACAAAATGTCCATTCTTGTCCCTTACAACTTTTCTGAGTCTAAAGTTTGTGTCATCACCCCAGCTTTTTTAAGGGTGTTGTTTGCTTGGATGATTTTCCTCCAGCCTTTGATTTTGAGTCTGTTTTTCTGACTATTCAGGTGTGTTTCTTGTAGGCAGCAGAAGGTTGAATTGAGTTTTTTGATCCATTTAGCCACTCTGTGTTTCTTTTTTTTTTTTTTTTTTTGGTTTTTGGGCCACACCCAGTGGTGCTCAGGGGTTACTCCTGGCTCTCTGCTCAGAAATAGCTCCTGGCAGGCACGGGGGACCATATGGGACACTGGGATTTGAACTAACCACCTTTGGTCCTGGATCGGCTGCTTGCAAGGCAAACGCCACTGTGTTATTTCTCTGGGCCCCACTCTGTGTTTCTTAACTGGTGCATTTAGTTCATTGACATTGAGGGATGTGATTGTCATGGGATTTAATGTCATCTTTGTGTATAAGTTTGGCATGTCTGTTGGTCTTTCTTGTCTTAAAGTAGACCTTTCAGTTTTTCCTTTAAGGCTGGTTTTGCATCTGTAAAGTTTCTGAACTGTTGCTTATCTGTGAAGCTATGTATCCTTCCTTCAAACCTGAACATGAGTTGGGCTGGGTGCAGTATTCTCGGTGAGGCATCCATTTCATTCAGTCTTGTCACAATATTCCACCACTGTCTTCTGGTCTTGAGAGATTCTTGTGACATGTCTGCTGTAAATCTTAAGGATGCTCCTTTGAATGTAATTTCCCTTTTTGATCTTGCTTCTTTCAGTATTCTATCTCTATCTGTAGGATTCGTCATTGTGTCTAGGATGTGTCTTGGGGTGGTTTTCTTTGGGTCTCTTTTAGCTGGTACTCTTCGGGCATACAGGATTTGAGTGCATGCAGTCTTTAGCTCTGGGAGTTTCTCTGTGATGATGTCTTTGTTGATTCTTCCTGTGGATCCTCTTACTGGGCCTCCAATGATTCTTACATTGTTTCTGTTGAGTTTATTAAAGACTTCTGTTTTCATCTGTTCACATTCATTGAGTAATATTGTATGATAGTTTGCCTTAAGGTTCTTTTCCTGTCTCTTATGCTATATGAAGTTGTTCTGCATTTCATCTTCCAGTTCACTGATTCTGTCCTTGGCTGCTGTTACCCTTCTGGAGAGGCTTTCCATTGAGTTTTTCAGTTGAGCTACTATGTTTTTCAGATCTGTTACTTTAGTTTGGAGTTTTCTGATTTCTGTCTTTGTGTTCTGTTCAGTCAGAGCTATATTTTCTTTGATTTTCACTAGGATCCTCCATATTTCTATTCTAATCTCCTCATCTGAGAAGGTAATCAGATGGTTGGTATTTTTTGAGTCATCAGAGCTATCATCTTTATTCTCTGTGCATTGTGTTTTTCTGTGAGGTTTCCCCATTGTCACACTTGTAGTGTGAATTTTTCTGCGTGTTATGGTGGGGTTTATTTGTTAGAATGCGCACACGGCCATGAAGCGAAGTGGAGCCGAATGGGTGTGCCCTTCTGGAGTTTATAGGAGAGCGATTTGGCTGGGCTCTTCTTGACCCACTCTGGAGAGGTTCAGGAGAAGAACAGTAGAGAACCATGCAGAGGTGACACGCACAGTCTCTTCCAATTGATAATCACGCAGCAGGACCAGATTCCTCCCTCCTGACTTCACAAACAAAAGGATCTACTTTTCTGCAAGTTACCGCAGATAGCCACTTTTCACTTACTGACCCTTTCGGATTGGGTAACTCTAGGAGAGCGATTTTTCTGGGCCCTTCTCGGCCCACTCAGGAGAGATTCAGGAGAAGAACAGTAGAGAAACATGCACAGGCAACACACACAGTCTCTCCCAATTGGTAATCACACAGCAGGGCCAGATTCCTCCTGCTTGACTTGACAAAGGGATCTGCTTTTCCACATTAGAATCTTTGAGCCTTCCACTTACACAAAAGTATTACTTTCTGTTGGAGTTGTTTTCTCTTTAAATAAAATTGTAGTGTCAGTTGTTGAAATAGTACATCATGCTACAGAACTTAATAAACTTTTGCATTCGCAGTAAAAATTTTGCTGAGGATATTGTCCATTACATCACTTGACTTTTCCCTCTGAAAAGCTCTATATCTGAAAGCTATTTTAGATTTCAGTGCCAGAAAAAACTTTGCTTCCCCTAAAGCATGTTTCCTCCTTTCTGATAACCAGAGCTATATAAACCTGTCATGTTTTTCAAATTGTGTAAATTTGAGCCAAAATTGCTATATACTTGCAACTATTTTCCACATACTATTAATATTCTTTTTTCACATAGTTTCTTGGTCTATTATATTGGTATGTCTTTTGTCATAAACTATTTCAAATACTTTTTAAAAATAATTAAGTTAAAATTAGTTGGATATTAAAAATTAAATAACTTAGTGTTATTCAGACCAATATTATGCAATAGTTTTGCACTCCCTCATTCCCATCTCCAACTACTTAGATAAAGTAAAAGGCCTTGACCTACATGACTCATTTCTACTTTTCAGGGGTTGAAAATATTAATTGGAAATGCTATATTTGTACTAAGAATAAAAATTACATAATTTAACACTATCTCCTTTGCTAGAAGTACCAGATCGTTGCCTATAACTTTATATCCTTTCTATGTCACATATATCCTTTTTTTATTATTTCATTCCAAGAGTCACTGCATTGGCTTTTGTGATATCAAGACAATAACCTAATGATTGCCTCTCTTTGTGTCTGTCAATACCTTTCTTGCTATTTGCCTTCAGACTTTCTTCTTGGTAAGTAAGACACTGTGAGGTCTGCTTGATGTTCATCTTGGGATGAGCAAATGCTAATACCCAAAGAAAATCAGATCAACTAATATTATATCAAAGAAGGAGTGAATCTAAAAAGGGAGGAAGATGTTATAATGTATATCTGTGTTGTCCTTGATTATTATGGGATAAGCAGTATACACAGGAATTGAAGCTATAATCATTATTTTTCTTGCTATAAGTGTCTTGCTTTTACTGGATCACATTCCGTAATTAAGTAGCTACATATAGGCTTTTTGCCTTTGTTTCTTCTTTCTTGGAAATTTGGTTAAGATGGCAGACTTTCAAAACACACACTTATCTATGAAAAACCATGGAGGCAAAGTTAGTTTCCTTTAAAGATGTAGGATTGAAATTCTTTGGAAAATTTATAGAACTTTGTTTTTGAACAACATTGGTTGTGAGGGTTATTTAAAAGGATTGCTAAACTAAAATTTTCAGAGGAAACTCTTAAAAAGGTAAGAAGTTCTAGAGTAGCAGTTTAGTGGTAATCTTTGGAGGGAGGAGGGGGTAAGAATAAATTATCATATTGGAAATGAGAATGACAGTGGAAAGGAATGAAAGAGTGAGAAATATGAATTGGGTTTGTTAAAGCAAAATGGTCAATGAAGTTTAAGGTATTGATTAAGAAGTCACAGAAACATTACAGCATGGTCCGTCATGAGACCACCAGTCAGGCTCCAGGAAGAAAGCCAAGATTAGAAATTAGCCAACAAAGTCATGGATTGAGCCTATACGTCTGGTCAAAATCAAAATAACAGGAAGGGCACCAGCCTAGGAAATGGAGACAGGTTCCCCTGTCTTTCATATATGTCTTCTGGATTTCTCTACACTTCCTGGAATAATTGGGCCAGGATATACATCTTGAAGACTGAAGAAGGACAACCATTTCCTAACCAAGGCAGACTCTGAGTTTAAGGAAAAGTAACCTCTTTGATTTGGGGACTGGGGACTCAAAGTGGGGTTAATTTCTGTCCAAAGAAGGGCAGTGAAGAGTCAATACAGACCTTGGAGCTTCTGTGTCTCTCTTCCTTTGGAGGCCCTAAGTTTTCTTTTCCAGCACATTCTTTGAGATGCAAATGCTTATTGGAGACACAACATGAATCTGAGCAATTATTTAGCACTTAGTTAATAACACAAACTCATTTAAGGTAAGATTAAAGATCTACTTTCTCCTTTTTCTTATGCTCTACACTGTTCTCCATCTGCTCCTGTCATCTCCAATTGCTAGGAAGTAACTCACCAGAATAAATAGGAAGCGTAATATTGTTGTGGAGAATAGACTGATTACATATAATATGTTAATTATTATTTCTTATTATTAGATACCCCTAAGTTCTAGACCAGGGGTGGTGAACAAGTTCGACACAAAGAGCCAAAATTTTAAACTGAGAGTCAGAGAGCCACACCTCTCAGTGACCTGCCAAAACAGACAAACACAAAAGCATATAATTTTAACAATAATGTATTAAACATATTGCATTTTGCCATTTTGAGTGAGGGTCAAAAGCCTGCAGTGATGGTGAGGGTGTGCTGCGTCCTCCACACTAAGAACTCATGACAAGATATAACCCAAAATGTTACACATGGGTCCCCCCACTCGCTGGCCCATGCAGTTGTTTCCAAGGGATGGGAAAGGGGAGGACGCAGCATGAGGGTGGGACTACATGCTCGGAGATCTCTCCTCAGAGGTCCCTCCCTCCTCACAAGCAATAGAACAAAAATCCAAACTTGGCAAAGAGCCATAGTATACAAAATAATGATAAGAGGCAAAGAGCCGCATTCATTTTGGCCTGGAGCCGCATGCGGCTGGAGAGCTGCGTGTTCGCTACCCCTGTTCTAGACAAAAAAAAAAATACTCATCTTTTCTTACATGTTCTTGTCTCTTTTAGTTGGAAGTTTCTTGTTATCATTTCCATATTATATAACAAGAAACTTCCAACTAAAGTGAGGCTTAGAGAGCAAGGCAACTTGTTGAGTTAGTAAGTATGGATTTGAGAACAACTCTATCAGCTCTAAAATATAACTGTGTCATTTGTATTAACTTGTGTTTAAATTATATTGTAAAGACTGCCCGAGGCAATATCATTTTAACGGAGCATTCCAATTTGAGAAATTAGTCTTTAATTATTACTCTTTATGTGTACTTGATTTGGAATTTCAGAAAGCAATGAAAAATTAAAATGAGAAAATAACCAGTAAAATGTTTTTATTTTATTTTTTAAAATATCTTTATTTAAGCACCATGATTAGGTTTCAGTCATAAAAAGAACACCCCACCTTCACCAGTGCAACATTCCCACCACCAGTCCCTCCATCTGCCTCCCCCACCTCTGCCTATTTTCGAGACAGGCATTTTACTTCTCTTACTCATTAACATTGTCATGATAGTTGTGAGTGTAGTTATATCTCTAACTGCACTTAACACTCTTTGTGGTGGGCTTTATATCACTAGCTCAGTAAAATGTTTTTAAATGATTTAGTAGAATTTATTTAAATATTGATATTTTAGAGAAGAAAAAGAAGCCAAGCTTCTTAAAAATTAATTTATTTGAACAGAAAGTTGCACTGTAAAATGTTTCAGCTAATGAATGCCATTTTATATAGTGAAAATATTTGTTAGATTAGAAAAGAAATGAAAAACTCAGTTAAAAGAAAGAATTCTGAAATCTGTTACTAGAAGCTGAAGAAGTCTGAGGGACTGCTATAAATCACTTAAAACTCTTGAAAAATTTAATTACAACAAGTATTATCAGTGGAAGTGACTGCAATAAACTGACCTAGAAGACAAGACCTAACAAATCTCTAATTCCATGATGTATTGGTACTTGAAATGTCCCAGAGTTTGCCTAGGTACTTGGTGTAGTCTTCTGTGATATTTTAACAGGTACCTCATTTAATAACTCTTTTAAGAAAATATTCTCCTTTCTATATATTTAAAAGTAATGTAGATCTCTACTTTTTTTTTCTTTTAGATTTTAGGTCACCTAGCATGGCTCAGCAACCACTCCTGATTATACTCAGGGATCACTCTTGGAAGTGCTCAGTGGACCATGAGGTACTAGGAACTGAATCTGGGCCTGTATTTTAGCCCATTGATATAACTCTCAGTCCTAGATCTCTCTTTTCAACACGAAGCTCATTTCATCTATTAACTTGTATTATATATCTATGTAAAATCAAATCTTTAGCCATCTCAAAATCTACATTGGTATATTTAATATTCAGCAGTAAGAATCATAGAAGCATTGATAATTATCAATGGGTATCTTTTTGTTCTAAAAGTGGAAAATTTCTTTTCCCAAATGTTGTTGCTTTTTTTTTTATTCTTTTGTTCTTGGGGTCACACTCAGTGGCGCTCAAGGGTTACTCCTGGCTCTGTGCTCAGAATTTGCTCCTGGCAGGCATGGGAGTCCATGTGTGATGCTGGGATTGAACTAGAGTCCATCCTGTGTTGGTCGTGTGCAAGGCAACCGTTTTACTGCCGTACTATCACTCCGGCTCAAGTTGTTGCTTTTTTTGTGGAATAATTTTTAAAATCCAGAAGAAAAAAATGTTGTTTAATGGTTACTTACAAGATTTTCTTTCTAAAAAATTTCCAGAAAAGAGAGAGCATAAATGATGTGCAGAAAATACAAGTAAGCAAGACATTCTGGGGAAATAGAAAGTTTAGGAGTAAATTATTTACATCTGTGATTTTTGAGATTTTTTTTTAAATTATAACATCTGAGAGACTGTGATCAAGATTATTGTCTTCTTTCTATTTTATAATTCCCAAAGATTTTTGGACAGTGCTAATCATGCTACAGCTCACATATTCTTAAAAACTCTAATTTAAAATGGCATTATTGATTTCTTTTTACCATATTAGAAGATAACATTTTCTGCACATTTTTATAACGTGAATTCAATCTATAATCCAACTTTAAGGCACCTTTAGAAACTAATTTTAGAAAACTAAAATATTTTATTCAATGTGATCTATCTTAATAGAGATATTATATAGAAATACTTCTATTGATAAAATATGTAGGTGGTATACTGTTTTATTTAGTTATTTTAAAATGTTTTTAACTTTTTGAGGATACCACACCTGGTGACTACTAGTGTAAACCACACTTCTAGCCTCTACTTTTTAATTTAGAATTAAATGTTTTATTTTAAATTATTAATAAATGTATATCCACAATATTTATTGTTTTCCTTTGTAATCTTTGTTTATAATCTTCCTTTGAATGCCTCAAGTTTATAATGTTCAATATTGATCTTTCCAAAAGTTCATAATCATTGTATAGTCAAAGAATAGGATAAATTGGAAACATTTGTAGACAACTAGAATTTTTTTTAATCCTATGAGTTTACTATGGGTGTCCCCATAACAATGATATCTGAGGGTTAGACGTAGAATCTGGTTTAGATAGGAGACAAGGCCCCAGACTTGGATGAAGCAAGCACTCTCAATAGGAACCTTCAGGCTGCCTCTGTTCTGAAATGGGACTGCAGAATCTCTATGCCTGTGAGAAGCCTGGGGTGAGTTAGGTAAAGGAATAGGAAACTTAAGTAGGCACAAACAGGTGTGAGTCTTGAATTTATGCCACCCCTGGGGTGCAAGAATCCCAGATTGAGAAATTAACACCCATGTTGGCACTAGAACTCATGAACCTTTTAGACCTCTGGAAGAAACAGAAGAACAGCTATGAAAGGATCAGGCTACAAAACAGAACACATGGAACAAAAAAAAAATTAGTAAACAAAACTCATGAAGGAGAGGGAACAGCTGCAATAACCAAGAGAATTTTCACTTCAAGAATCAGATTATAGAAGGATATGAAATATAATATGCACATTAAAAAGCTTAAAGAGATAAAAGGACTAAAACCTCAATAAAAATAAACAATCATATTAAAAAAGTAAAGGCATAGTTATAAAACACATAGAATAAGGGAACGAAACATTCAACAAATATTAGAGGGGTAGCTAAGGACCAGTCAAAGGGAGGATTAAGTGCCTTGGGAACTAGCCTGAAAAAACTAAAAATTAAATATATCTTAGAAAAGATGAGGAGAGATGGATGTTATGTATGAAAGCTCAGTGTAGGGATTTTAAGTGTACAAAACTGAGACAATAAGAGTTTGTATGCTTAAAATTTTTTTAGATTTTAACAATTTGACAGAATGTGCTAGCATCTAAATGAAATAAGAATATAGATTCTGATATAGGCTTCTCAAAAACAAGCAGGAAATCTTAAAAACTATTAGAAAGAAAATGCTAAAATAAACAAGGGTTAGAGCCTCAGGGGTAGAATACGTGCCTCACATGAGCAAAATTCTGTTTGATTCCCCCCCCCCAACCATGCAAAAACTGAAAGCCTAAAAGAAATGATGATTAGACTGAAAACATTTTTCTCACTGAAAGAATTACTGGCAGAAAACAAATACAATTATTATTATTAATAATATTATTATTTTTGGTCATACCTAGTGGTGGCGCCCAGGGTTACTCCTGGCTCTGCATTCAGAAATCGTTCCTGGCAGGCACAGGGGACCATATGGGATGCTGTGTGCAAGGCAAATGCCCTATTGCTGTGCTGTCTCTCCAGTCCACAATTTTTATTTCTATTTTTATGTTATATTTATTGAAATTTTATTTTAGCCTACTGTTCTCTATAATTTTACATTACTATTGATGATTTGTTTTGGGAATACAACATTCCAATCTTCTTTCATAACCAGAGTGCCTGTTTCCCTCAACCAGTGTTCCTGGGTGCCCTTCCCCTAGCACCTCCCACTTTC
Source organism: Suncus etruscus (assembly GCF_024139225.1). NCBI lineage: Eukaryota > Metazoa > Chordata > Mammalia > Eulipotyphla > Soricidae > Suncus > Suncus etruscus. The sequence continues at coordinate 125,407,700 of NC_064848.1, read as the reverse complement.
TTCAACAAACCTCTTCCCTCTACAGGTATGACTACCATGGTAAACTCCCATTCTGTAGAATAGTTCTTAGATTCTATTGCATGGGTTATTTTTTATGCTTTTTAAATGCTCAAGTATTTGTACTGTGGACTTCTGCACTGAGAAACTTGGCTTGCTATAACATAGAGAAGAAAGTGGTAATGAGACTTTGCCAGTCTCAGACCTAGGCCTCAGCAGTGAGCAATATCTGTGATTATGCCATCATAAGAACAACATGCATGTCCTTTCCTGTGACTCAACTTTATCTGAAAACAGAAAATAATCTTTGAGGTGCTTATCTCCTGGTATTTCTTAAGAGTAAATAAATTAGAACTTAGATAAATCAAGTTCTCAGAACATTTCTAAAATGCACAGAAATGCTATATTATTTTTTAAATAATAAAATGAAAAGAACAATCCAGAATGAAGGAGGAAATCCGTAAATTTTTTCATTTCTAATCTGGCAGTAGAATTTAAGTGCTGACAAGAAATTCAGGCAATACTGCTGGGAAGCAAGAACTCTCACACTTGGGTGTAGTCATGTAAATTGATATGACTTTTCAAAGCTTTGGCTGCATCTAATTGGGTTGAAGATAGGTTTGTCCTATTAGAGGTCAATTTTGAAATATGCCCAAACAACTTTCTGGCAAGTCTGCATACAGAGACAAATAAAGTTGGTTATGGCATTTATAACACTGTCTGTGACCTCTGTCTGAGGTTCAGCAGCAGTATGAGACAGCAATGAAGCTCTATGCAGCTCAAGGACAGCATGCTCCCAGGAAGATTCTGAGTGAGGTAAGTAGGGGTACTCAGGGAGCATGGAGAAATGCCAATTGAGAATGAAGACTCAGGTGAAGAGGTCTAGTTTTGGTCAGATCATGGGACATAAGTCACATGAAAGAATCCTCCTATTTTTTTAGGCAAAGGGGCTTTTCCTTACAACATACACTCACACCTGGGTATAGATATTGGGTTAGATGGTGTCATCTCCAAGACATAGCAACTATTGTCAGGCAAGAAGGATGTATGGATAAAGGGGCAGCTGTGAGCAATAAGCAGTCAACACTTAAGAGCAGCTGGGGATGGAGGCACCATCTGGGGAAAAGAACACTAATTTTTCCCTCAAAGATGCAATATAATAGAGCTTAGTGCTAATAGTTGTAAAATGGGCAAAAGATTATGGAATAAACATAAGCAATGGAATTTTATATAGAAAATGAACGTGGGATCTACATATGTTAAATGGATATATCTGGAAAGGCTAATGTGAAATGAAACAAGTTGAAGAATGGTGTATATGTATACATATTAATAGCACCACAAAACAATATTTGTGTTGCTATGGTTACATCATGTGTAGTAAAGATCTTAATTATGGATGCACACTAACTTCATTTGGAGAGTGGTTTACTTTTCAGAATGAAAGAATAGGGACAGGATGGTTAGAAAGGATACAAACAGGATTTTTGATCTGTTCATATGATTGCAAAAAAGTTAATATTTTGTTAAGCCATGATTTAAGTATGTTTGAAAAATATTCTTTTGTGGGGGTTGGGGAGGAGGGAGATCTGGGAAATTGGTGGTGGGAATGTTGCACTGGTGAAGGGGGGTGTTCTTTACATGACAGTAATCATACAACTATAATCATATTTGTAATCACGGTGTTCAAGTAAGGATAATTATATAAAAAAGAAAAATATTCTTTTACATTTGAAGTACATTCAAAATATTTTATATAAAATAAATAACAAAATTTATAGTTAAGGATTGTGCTAACATGAAAGGGGACTGGGAGAATGTAACAGACATCTTTCTATTATATCACTCTAACTCTAGGTGCCTAAATGTCTGTCAGGGAGACTATGAGTATCCAGAGCATTGTTTTAGTCTCTGATCATGTCTTGGCTCTGGAAATACTGAATTAGGAACTAGAAAGGCCCAGATCTAAGTGATGAATTTATGGATAAATTTCAGCAAGAAATGAAGGGAAGATTATATACATCAGAAGTGATAATTCAGTAAAGAGGCAGAGACAGTAGGATAGTAAGTATCTGGCATGCTTTACAAATATATTTATTTATTTTAATTTTATTGAAAGCATTGTGATTTACAAAGTCAGTCATAGTTGGGTTTCAGACACACAATGAATCAGAGCCAATTCCACCACCACTGTCCACCTTCCTCCATCTATGCTTCCCAAGTGCGTCTCTACCTACTCTATGCCCCAGTCTGCTAGTATAGGCTAGTATAACAGGGCTATTTTCAGTTTAGATGATTAAGTTTGGGTCTCTTGATCCACATTGTTGCCTTTGGCTTGGATATTTATTTAGCTCATCCTTTTTTAACACTGTCAATGCACCTGAGACCACTTGGCTCCTGGTCCCCATCCTTTCATATTTGTATTTCTCCTCTTCTACTTTCCTTCTCCTCAATATACTCCAGGGCCAGGGGTGTTAGAGGGAAATTCTCCATTTCTTCGTGCAGTTATTCTAAATACCACATAAAAGTGATATTATTCTGTATTTTTCCTTCTCTGACTTACTTTAACATAATATCTTCCAGTTCCATTCATATAGTTGCAAATTATATCATTCTGTAGAGCTATGTAGCATTCCATTGTGTATATATGTATATGTGTATATATGTATGTATATATATGCATATATATACATATACACCACATCTTCATAATCCACGTTTCTATTGTTGGATATCTAGGTTAATTCCAAGTCTTGCCTATGTACTATTGCAATTAATAGTGGTGTGCACATATCCTATTGGATGAATGTTTTTCTGGCCTGGAATATATATACATCCAAAAGAGGGCTTACTGGGTCATATGGCAGCTCAATTTTGAGTTTGCTGAGAGCCCTCCATAAGGGTTGACCAAGCAGCATTTCCACCAACAGTGGATGAGAGTTTCTATCTCATCACATTCCTGCCAACAAAGATTATTCCCAGTATTTTTGATATGTGCCATTTTCACTGGTGTAAGACGAACCTCATTGTTGTCTTGATTTGGTTATCTGTAATAATAAGTGAGGATCATTTTTCCATGTATCTGTTGGACATCTGTTGGTCTTTTTCAGAGAAGTCTGTTCATGTACTCTATCCAATTTTGATGGAATTTTTAGGTTTTGTGGAGTTAACCTTTGTGAGTACTTTGTATATCTTAGATATCAAATCTTTACCTGATGTGTTGAGTACAAAATTTTTCTCCCATTAAGTTTAGCTCATATTTATTTTGCCATAAAAAAACCTTTTTTGTTTGATGTTTTCCCATTTATTGAGGTTTGATTCTATAGCTCCTGACATTGCATCTTTTCTTTTTGTTCTTTCTTTCTTTTTTTTTTTGTTTGTTTTGTTTTGGTTTTGAGGCCACACCCGGCAGTGCTCAGGGGTTACTCCTGGCTGTCTGCTCAGAAATAGCTCCTGGCAGGCACGGGGGACTTTATGGGACGCCGGGATTCGAACCAATAACCTTAGGTCCTGGATCGGCTGCTTGCAAGGCAAACGCCGCTGTGCTATCTCTCCGGGCCCTGACATTGCATCTTATCATTGATGACTTCTTTGAGGTTTAAGTCTTGGAGTATTCTGTTTATGCTTTCCTCAATGAACTTTATGGATTTGGGTCTAATCTCAAAGTCTTTAATATACTTTGAATTGAATTTTGTGTAAAGTGTGAGATGTAGATCAATCTTTAATTTCTTACAAGTGGTTATCCAATTGTTCTAATACCATTTGTTGAAGAGACTGTCTTAATTCCATTTCAAATTCGTGGCTCTTTTGTCAAAGATTAATTGACCTTATACTTGGGGGGTTTGTCACTGGATAGTCTTTTCTGACCTGTTGGTCTGAAAGTCTGTATATTTTTCCAGTACTTGCTGTTTTGATCACTATGGCTTTGTAGTGAGCTTCAAATTACATAATGAGATAGCATATGTTTATTGAGTCCAATGACTTAGGAGTCAATTATGGTTGACCTTATCTCTATTTTAGGGAGCTGAAGCCCAAGTAAAATTCTTATGAAAGGAGAGCACAAACACAGGAGTGTCTTCTCATTAGAGATCAGCAGATACATTTAGGGTAAGTGGTCTTTATCTCTCTTTAAAAAACAACAACAACAAACTTCTAGTTTGTTTGTTTTTTTGTTTGTTTGTTTTGGTTTTTGGGCCACACACGGCAGTGCTCAGGGGTTACTCCTGGCTGTCTGCTCAGAAATAGCTCCTGGCAGGCACGGGGGACCATATGGGACACCGGGATTTGAACCAACCACCTTTGGTCCTGGATCGGCTGCTTGCAAGGCAAATGCCACTGTGCTATTTCTCCCGGCCCTCTAGTTTGTTTAACTCAAGTTTCTAAGAAGTTTGTGAAAGAAAAAGGATTCTATAGTCAAACATTTTTGGAAATATTCCATTTTTCCTTCTTGGAGATTCATATGACAGCACTAATATTATCAAAGGGATTTATAGAAAATAAAATCTTAAAGTCTTATCTCTAGAAATTATTTGAAAGCAAAATTATTTTTGGAGGAAGTGGGTGAGTATAATGACTAAAACTTTAAGTAATTTTTGGTATGTATTTTGTTGCTCTCTGTTGTATTTACATTAATGTTTTACTAACTCCTTTAATTATTTCTAAAAGGTTTATTTAAAATGAATATTTTAAATAATATTTAAAATAATAAAAATATTTAAAATATTCATTTTAAATAAACCTTTTAATTTATAATTACAGTGTTTTCATTTTAGTGTTTAAGCACAGATATTGTACTTTAACTATTAGCCAGATATTTAACAGACTTATGTTGTTTGGCTTCACAAGAGCAACTAATACCATGATACTTTCTGCAAGTTATTTAGCTCTCAAAAACAGCACATTTATGGTGGGTATATAGACCATAGTCCCTTTTGCAATAGGATTTTATGGTACCCTTTACATGGGTACCATGACACTAGGTCCTCAGGCTTTAAACAAACATATCAATAGCCTTAAATCAAACTACCATGCTAAAATATATTACAGTGTCACAACCATTTGCTGCTCTCCACTTAATTGCATCCTATAAAAAGAACCAGGAGGTATAAGTTTACAAACATAACATCTGAGGTGGTGGTAAAATTAGAGCTAAATAACACGTGTAGTTTAAATTCTCAGTATGTCATGAAGGGCTGTAATTTTAATATATTGCTGACAAGGGGCATCTAGGGATTAATGTATATTCCCAATAAATATTTTCAGCATTAGAGGATATAATACAGCTTAACTTTTATATGCAGTGCTCCAGTAGACTTTTTTTTGCATCTTTTCCTAGAGTGCTAGAATAATAAACAAATGTGTTATTCTACTTTTAATGAAATAATATTTTTTCTAGGCATAATACTCAGAACTATTTTAATAGAAAAATGATTGCATTCTATTTACTATTTAATGGAATTTTTTGTTTGATACTCATATGTTTTGATACTCTCATATATGTTTCATACTGGATATGAAATAAATTTGCATTTTTAATTTTTGGGGCTCTCCCAAATGGTCGAGGTCCACTCAAATGATTCTTGACCAGCAAAGCCTGAAGGTTCAATGTTGGGGCAAAGGATATAATTGTCTCAGGGCCTGCAGTGCCAGAGACCACCAGAGCTGCCCCACCAACTCTCAGAGATCTCTGGGGATAAACTTGGCAATGTTGTGGGAAATGTGTTGTAACAGGGACTCCAAATGGGGTGAGAGATAGGTGAGAGTCTGATAAGTAGTTCACTGTATTTTATGTTCAGAAGAAGTACTATGAGTAAATGGTCTTTTTATTCACCCTTTCATTTAAATCTCTGAACTCATCAAAATGTTTCTTTAAGTAGACATCACACGTATATATAATTTTGCTTATTAGTATACATTTTAGGGCAATTATTATAGAAGAAAGGGCAAAGAAACGTCTCAAACTTTAAGAGTATAATAAAGTGAGACCATTTTTTAAACAATGTAGAAGAGTGAGTAGGAGTAAGCATAACCAATTTTCAAAAGTTTAGAGAAACTGAAGGAAGAAATGAATTGCAAGGTATAAAATATATGTGGAGAAATATAACAATGCTTATGACTTTCTTAAAATGGAAAAACACCTAAGTACAAATAGATTCTTAGATTATATTTGGATGAACTATGCTTACAATTATATCACTAAAGTTATAGGCAAAACAAAAATCTAATATAGTTACTTTAGGTCACTGTTAAAAACATGGTCAAAGTATAGGGAAGAGTTTGGAGTGGAGTATTGAATAAAAACGTTGTAAATTTTTTTTCCTTCTTATCAACTTCAGTGTCTAAAGATTTAACCCCAGTAGGGTAGAGAGTATTAGTAGAGAGAAATTAGCTAGGATTTATTTGGAGATCCTAAGCTATTATATATAAAACCAAAATGTACTAATGTAATTAGGTTATTTATCCTTTAAGTCAATAAAATAATTATATAGGTACATTACTAGTTTTGAGGACAGAGGAATCACTGAATATGTGTATGGATACACATATGTGCATTCGCACATATATCAGTTATATATTTTGCAAATCATGGAGAGGTACACATGATAACAGTGTAAGTGTAATGTTCTCAGTACAAGCAAAATGGGCCCATGTTCTTAATTATTATAATTAAATAATAATTATAATTAAAACATAATTTTATATATTATATAAGTATAATATAAATAATCTAATAAATATAATATGATTAATAATCATTATCATCATCAAATAACATGAATACAAAGTCTCACTCAAGGATTTTAGAAATTTTGAACTTGAATTGGCGCTAGGAAGTCGGGCTAACAGTAATTGTCCCCTTTGAGAGTCAGGAGTTTACCAAGATTCAAAATTAGTAATATTATTTTTAATAGAAAACTTAGAAATTTCTACCATCTGGCCGTTTCAAAATTTAAATCAAAACAATGTTTATAAGAAAGATGTGCTCAGAGGCCAGAGTATGAGTTTGCTCTTTAAAACCCTTGAGAAGCTAATTTCCATGTACAAGATAATGTTTCAAAGAGATTGCTTTCAATGTGTTTTCTTAGGAGGGAAAGATTTCAAAGAGGCAAAATTAGCAAAGCAAGGTAACTGTGATACTGCCATCTGGAGTTTTCAATTTGCATTCTGACTAATACTTTGGCAAAATTACTAATATTTCAAGAGTTGAGAAATAATCTTGTGTCATTTTCTGTTGTTATTTTGAGAATTTTCTGTTATATGATATGAGAGTTTTGCGATATTTAGCTGAAGGGATTTAGTGTTCTGCTTTTATTATCCTGCTTAATTGTGCCATGTTGCTGCTATGTAGAACAATGTGTTTCAAAATGGTAAATGATTAGTCCCCAAACTCTTGAGATTCGGTGACTAAAGGATAATTAACACATACTATTGTGTACAAATGGACATGTTAGACAAAGAGATTGTTTAAAGCACATTATCATTGTTGAGTATTACTATTTAAAAATTAAAGCTGTTATCAGGAGCAAATGAAAAACCTTAGAAGCAAGGCTTAGGTAACTGGAAAGGGCTCTAGAGATTATTATTTCTAATGCCTTATTTTACAGGGGAGAAATCTGAGGACCAGGGAAATGAAGTGACTTTCCTGGGGTCACATCAAAAGTCACCAGCAGAGCTAAGATGGCACTCAGATCTCCTAACCTCTCGGCTATGCGCATTCATGAGAATGCTTCAAAGAGTGGTTACAGCATTTAGTCACAGCTGATCTTTTGGTTACTACTACACATACTCCTATTTTTGTGGCCTGGAGTGATAAAATTTTTCTATAGGTCAAAGCTAAGAAGGAAAACAACAAAGTTTACATTAGTCATACTTCCTTTGTGTGTGGTTCTTTTTAGGTGTGTGCATTTGTGTGTGTGCACATACATGTGGTTTGTGTATACATACACAATCCTTTTGCCGCTCTTTAGAAACCTGAAAAGCTCTGAAAACCAGAAGTTTTTTTTTTTTGTTTTTGTTTTTTTTTTATAAATTTGCAACAAAATCCATTGGTAGAGAAACCTTGTTTGAACTTCTCTGAGGCTCCTTTTAGATTCCACATATACTACTTCAAGTGACTTGGCATGCATTTAAATGAAAAAGAGTCTTTATGTTTGATTATATAGTGCTACCTGAGAGCCTGAAAAATGATACATAACACAAGCTCTGTATAATTTATTGACATTTCAAATCCTGAATAATTCTCAATCCTTGCCCCAATAACTTTGTATAAAGTATTGTGGATCTTCAATTTGTCTGTGATATAATTTCATTACATTAGTTTGGACAGGTTTGGCTTACAACCAGGCAACTTAGAAAAACACTTTATATACACAATTTTTCTCGGTTCAATGAATATGAATCAAAGAAAATTAAATAAGGTTATAAGAGCATGATCTGTATGGGAGTAGATGTATAAAAGTAAGGAGCTTAACTCCATAATTTTTTAATCAAATTGTGATTTTTCTTTTCATCCTCTAATTTTGTAGCCTTTATTTTATTTTATAACTCTTTAAAATATATTTCTCTAAGCTTCAACAAATAGTGATTTATAGCAAATTTTTTAAGATTTTCTACTTCAAGTCTTTCAGTAACTACTTGTGTTCTATTATTTACCAAGTGGGGAATTTGAATATTAATCTGTCAACTCATGCTTACATTTCATTGTTTAAAATGTGTATGCTGAGTAAGTCAGAATTTAAGTAAGTTTTACTATACCTGCCATGATATATTCTTTCTTTATATTACAGTTCTTTTTTTTTTTTTTTTTTTTTGGTTTTTTGGGCCACACTCATTTGATGCTCAAGGGTTACTCCTGGCTAAGCGCTCAGAATTTGCCCCTGGCTTGGGGGGACCATATGGGATGCAGGGGGGATCGAACTGTGGTCCTTCCTTGGCTAGCGCTTGCAAGGCAGACACCTTTTCTCTAGCATCACCTCATGGCCCCATACAATTCTTATATTTAGTCAAAAGGATATGTAACATTTTACTAATAGTAGTCTGGACTTAACCTAAACAACATAGACTGCAGAACTCATGGCACTTATGTGATCCTAATTGTTGATTTGTCCAATAGCTGAAAGAGAGGAAGGGAAAAACTTAAAGGGAAAGTAAAACTTAGGTTGCATTAGGAAAAACTTATGAGGATAGTTTCTTTTCTTGTTTCCAGGAATGTTTAAAAATCTACAGGTAAAAATCTACAACAGAATACACACACACACACACACACACACACACAGAGTAGACACCACTTTGGAGTTGTTTCTTGTATTTATTCAAGATCTTAAAGTGAAATGTACAAAAAATAAAAGTTGTTCTTTTGGTATGAATTGCTACTATAATGCTTTCATTATGTGTTCCTAAAAGTATACCTTTAATTTCTAAACAATTGAGTTAAATTTGATAAATTTGCTTATTTCTTTGTATATAGATTTTCAGGGGAAAAAGTGCATGTCTTTTATTTGGGAAGAAGAATTTCCCAAGTTATGTTCAAAAGGCCTAGAAACCCTTCTCACCAATTTTCTGCCATCCTGGCCCTTGTTCAGTGCAAGATCCTAATTGGGATCAGCATCATATAGCTCAAGTCCCTCATATTCTTCCTGTACTCTCTGCTCTTTATCTCTCATATTCTTCAGCAGTTTATAATCTGGCAATTACTTAGCTAATATTATTTAAAGGGACACGTAGGACATAGTCTATCATGGTCTCTCTAAAACCGTGGCCCCAAAAGAAAGAGAACAGTTGGATCTTGCCCAATGATACAAAACCAGGAGTCAGGTCTCTTCTAGCTGAAGCATGACTCAACCATTTTTATTTTATATAAAATATTTTTATTATATATATATATAATTATCAACCTTTCTGAGCTTCTTTCCTTTTCTATGAAATGAGAGGATTATGCCCAGTTTAGCCCTATCATATTTTCATTTTATGAATGAGCACTACCAGTGGCTCAATTTTTGTTTTTGGATCATCACATGGAGAGTTCTCAGTTAGAAAATTTCTCCCAAATTCTTTGCCTAAGGATAAATTTTTTGTTTGGGTTATTTTTGTTTGTTTGTTGGCTCATCTCTCAGGAATGACTCATGAAAGGATTTGGGGAAATATGTGATTTCAGGCATAGAAACAAGTTCAATATTGTATAAGGTAAGCAACCTACTCACTGTACTTTTTTGTTTTATTTGTTTGTTTATATTTTTTGTTTATTGAGGGCTACACCTGGCAGTGTTCAGGGGCTACTCCTAACTTTGCACTCAGCGGTCATTTCTGACAATGCTCAGGGGACTATATGGGATGTCAGGAATAGAACCCAGATTGGCTGCATGTAAGGCAGACTTTCCCACTATGCTATCACTCTATCCCCTTTTACACATTCTTAATTATGATTTCCAGCTATTTCTCTTGAAAATACCTATAAAATTGGCATTACTGAAATTCATTCATTGGATATTCAGCTTCCATAAGACTAACCCTGGTGTACTCTTTTCAAGATATTCTTCCTCATCATTATCCAAGAGTTTCAGAATTCCAGTCCAAGACTGCAATCACAGTAATTAAAATATTAAGTCATTGTTCCCCAGAAACAAATTGAGATTTATGTTTTCATTTATATAAATGAGATATATTGAGTTATTTCTCTGTTTTCAGGGAGAAAAGAGAATAACAAAGCCATAACAAGTCCTTCTTTTGCTCTGATTGTGGAGGCCTTGCACTCTCTTTGATTTTTAAGGTAAGGTTCTCCTATCATAAGATTCTATCTTGTCTAGGAGAGAACATTCTTCTGAGCTAATTCCTAGAAGCTTCTTGATTTTAAAACTGTGTTTGGGTAGATTTTAGGTACTGTCATTAGAGATTACTTCTCTGGAACCAGGCTGTACTACCAGGCTCACAGCTGATGCTCAGAAATGAGAGAATATTCGTAAGCACTAACTTAAAAATTCCTCTTTCTTCTATTGTTTTAATGAATTTTGAAGGTCCCCCTTACATACTTTCGTGTTGTTCATTGTATTGTGCATTGCATATTTTACATAAGATTGTTGGACATGCCACCTTACAGCAGTTAGGATGGCACACATCAAAAATAATGGATGGGATCAATCTGTTGGTGGGGATATGGTAAAAAAGGAACTCTCATTCACTGCTGGTGAGAATGATGTCTGGTTCAACCCCTATGGAAATCGGTATGGAAGCTGCTCAGTAAATTCAGAATTGAGCGCCATATGACCCAGCAATAGCACTCTTGGGTATCTATCCCCTGACACAAGGACATTCGTCCCAAAGTATGTATGCCCTCCATTATTTATTGCATCACTCAGCACAATAGCCAAAATTTGGAATCAACCTCAATGTCCAACAATAGATGAGTGGATCATAAAGATGTGGTATTCAGACACAATGGAATATTACATAGCAGTTAAAATGATACAATCATGGATTTTGCAGCAAAAATGATGCCTCTAGAAAATATTATGTTAAATGAAGTAAGCCAGAAGAAGAAGGATAAATACAGAATGGTAACACTTATCTGAGGTATTTACATTATAAATTATATATAAAACATATAATACAGTATTTCTATAATATTATAAATAATATATTATAAATTATATATTATATAAGTAATATACATAATATGTAATATTATATATAATATTTTTATAATGTTTTATAATACAATATAAAACATATAATACTCCTTAAAGAAACATATCAGTCTAAATAGTAGAACTTCTGAACATCATAGATGCCAGGATATAGTGAGGAGGAGCAATAAAAATCAAACTGAAAAGGGGAAACACAAAGTCTCTAAGATATTTTATATCATAAAGATATCAGCAACAATAGAAACAGCTATTTAGAATGAACAAGTGTTCAATAATTCTCCCACTACAATGGCCTATTATATGTTCTTATTTTTTTGGGGGGGGGCACACCCAGCGATGCTTGGGGGCTGCTCCTGGCTACATGCTAAGAAATTGCTCCTGGCTTGGGGGACCATATAGTATGCTGGGGGATCAACCATGGTCCTCTTGTGGGTCGGCTGCATGCAGGGCAAACATACTACTGCTGTGCCACAGTTCTGACCCCATAGTATAATGTTCTGATATATTTATCCATAGATATAGGTGCAGAATACAATTGGAAGCCAGGAATCCCTGCTGCAGTGCTTATTATCAATATGTGCAATTGCCACAGAGACTGTATAGCCTGTCATTCTTACCCCACCTGCAATATAATATGGTACTGTTCCCTTTTTCATAGGCATACTAAAAAAGTGGAAATCTTAAGCATAAAAACAAGCTCTTATCTACTAGGGAAAATAACTCATAAATTTTATAATATAGGGGTGCCTCCCACCCTAAACATTTGTCATGGGACTCAATTTAGGCTTAATGTGATTGGACAGCAACCTTCCAACCTCGAACCCCAGACCCCAACCATAGAACCAACACAGTTCCCTGCAATCGCACCAGGAATCAAACACCCTCCAGGGAGCGCCTAATACCACCCTGGTACCAACTTGTACCAGGTTGATACAACATCCTGATGATGAGGAAATAGAAATAACTAGATCTAAGAGCAGGTTGCCCTATCTTATCACCTAATAGTATAATGAAATCAGAAGAACACTAAGTCCTTGATATGCACAAAAATCAAGATCACTAATTATAGAAAACTAACTTTGACAACCGCAACTGGCCAGAACTTTTCCTGGGTCCAATAAGAAAGAGCCTAGCCTAGGCTTTAGCCTAGGATTTGAACAAAACCCAAGATCTCTAATTCCAGAGGTCTGACTTTGACAACTACGACAGAGCAGAACTTCTGGAGCCATAAGGAAAGGCTACATCCTAGGCTTTGTCCTAAAATCTGTGCAAAAACCAAGATCACTAATTACAGAAAACTGACCAAAACAACCGTGATGAAGCAGAACTTCTAGAACCATAGACTCCATCCTAGACTTTGTCCTATGACCTGTGAAAATAACAAGATCTCTAATTACAGAGGACTGATTTTGTTAGCTACAACTGAATAGAACGTTTCCTGGCATCATAAAAAGACTTTGGGGTTTGATAATGAGCATATCTCAAGCCTGTGGTTGTTCCTATGACAATATGTGTCAAGCGTGGAGAAACCCTATATCTCTTAGGCCAAGGGAATTCCCCTTTAAATTTCCCCAATATTTACTGTGCCTATGCAAAAAAAAAAAAAAAAAAAAAAAGCACCAAAACTTTACTAGACCAGACCTCCTTTTTTCTTCTCTTTTTTGTGTTGTTGTTTAGTAGTTGTTTATTGTGGTTTCTGGGTATTTAGTCATTGCTTCTTCTCCTTCATTTTTAAAACATTTTTCCTCCTTTTTTTTCTTTTAAATTGATATTGATAGCTCCTAGATGAATTTCTCCCAGCTCTTTTTTTTCTATCTTTTTTCCAATAGAACCACAGAACTTGAATCATTTTGTTCTGCCTCATAAATTAAGGGGAAAAAAGAGAAAGTGGATGGTACCAGGAACAAACAGTCACATGAACATTGAATGGATATAAATAATGATCAGGCCTAAATACCAAACCTAAATACCAACCCAACGACAACAGAATCAAGATCTACAACAAGTTATATACAAAGGGGACCAGTAACTCTAGCAGTCCAGGGGCAAAGGGGGAAAGTATGGGATGCATGTTGGGAACAGGGGTGAAGGAGATCAATACTGGTGGTGGGGAATTGCCCTGATTAACTGTCACTATGTACTTTATTTATTTATTTATTTTTGGTTTTTGGCCACACCCAGTGTTGCTCAGGGATTACTCCTGGCTGTCTGCTCAGAAATAGCTCCTGGCAGGCACAGGGGACCATATGGGACACCGGGATTTGAACCAACCACCTTTGGTCCTGGATCGGCTGCTTGCAAGGCAAACACCACTGTGCTATCTCTCCGGGCCCTATGTACTTTAAATATAACTGTGAAAGACTTTTAATTCACATGGGTCTCAATAAAAATTATTAAAAAAAAGATTTTGGTACTTGTATACTTGGCTGCAGTGCTTGCTTGGGCTGCACTCTTTTAGTTGTGCTTATACAATCTGGTTGTTATGCTCATGGAGGTCATTGTAGCACTCATAGAGGTGCTTGTGGGGTCACAGTCATGGCCAGTGTTTATAGTCATGGTGCTTTTAGTCATGAGATCATACTCTTTAGTTGTGATGCTTACACAGACCTACCTTCAATGTTCCTTGTGGGAGAGGGAATTCCAGAAAGGAAAGCATGAAGAGGCACAATCAGCAGAGTCTCAGGATTGAGCTCAGCGCAGTTGGGGACACCAGGGATGTAAAATAAAAAAAAATATCCATGAGTGGTGAGACTGCACCCCACAAGACATGTTTCTAGCCAACTTAGGTGGATGGGTCTGACGAAGTAGGCTAGCGGTGGAAAACTAATACCATGGCAGTGAGAAAAGGATTCATCAGAGTCAGTCTGCATTTTGCCTTATGGCTTCTCTCTACCATGAGCTCTTTCTGCACCCAAAGTGCTGCAATGAATATAGGCGTGCAGAAGGCCTTTTGGTATTGTGTTTTTGTGTTCCTAGGGTATATCTCCAGGAGTGGTATAGCTAAATCATATGGGAGCTCAATTTTCAGTTTTTTGAGGAATCTTCATATTGTTTTCCATAAAGGCTGAACTAGATGGCATTCCGACCAGCAGTAAATGAGAGTGCCTTTTTCACCACATCCCCCACCAGCACTTATTGTTCTTGTTCTTTGTGATGTGTGCCAGTCTCTGTGGTGTGAGATGGTACCTCATTGTTGGTTTGATTTGCATCTCCCTGATTATTAGTGATGTAGAGCATTTTTCCATGTGCCTTTTGGCCATTTGCATTTCTTCTTTGAGGAATTGTCAATTGATTTCTTCTCCCCGTTTTTTTGATGGGGTTAGATGTTTTTTCTTGTTAAGTTCTGTCAATACCTTGTATATTTTCAATATTAGCCCCTTAGCTGATTGGTAGTGGGTGAATAGTTTCTCCCATTCTGTGGATGGCTTTTATTTTCTAGGCACTATTTCTTTTGAGGTGCAGTAGCTCTCAGCTTAATATAGTCTCATAGGTTTCTCTCTTCTTCCACTTGTTTGGAGAGTACTGTTTCCTCTTTGAAGTAGTGCTAGGGATTAAACCTGGCTTGGCATATGCCCTAACCCCTCTATTATCTGCCCATTCTTGCAGCCATTGTTTCTTGATTAAGATAATGGGACTCAGGATAATTGTGTCTGCTTGAGTGGGATTTCTTTCTGTTCTGTTCTGGTGGCAAAGTATATTTCTCTTAATCACTAAGAGAATTTAACTATGTGGTTGAATATTAGTAGATTTAACATGCTTTTGTGCTGTAATGTGGCTGTCATCTTGCATCTTGGTGAATAACTATGAGAAAAACATTGCATGCCAAGGTGCTTCTCATTAAACCATCCCCTAAAATAAATTAATAGATATCAACAAACGTGAATGAACCTATGATATAGATACTTCATATTCACCCTCAGTCTGAAACATAGTTCCTAACTGAGCCCAGGCTGAACCAAAGTTCATTTATATTCTTTAAGATGATGAAAATTTTTATAAGCCACTGAAAGGTGAGGTGATGAATCAACTCTGTGTTTTTAGCATTAATGTGGTCATTTCTGACTAATACATTGAGTTCTGATGTGGTATATAAAGAAACAATTCAAAGATACAGACAAAATCAAAGTAATATAAAGCCTTAGATTCTTAAAAGGAAGGAGGAAAATTGGGGACGTTGGTGGCAGAAAACGTGTACTGGTGAAGGGATGGTGTTGTACATTTTATGACTGCAATTCAATCATGAACATCTTTGTAACTATGTGTCTCATGGTGATTTAAATAAAGAATTTATTTATAAATAAAAAACAAATTGGGGCCGGAGAGATAGCATGGAGGTAAGGTGTTTGCCTTGCATGCAGAAGGACGGTGGTTCAAATCCTGGCATCTCATATGGTCCCCTGAGCCTACCAGGAGTGATTTCTAAGCATGGAGCCAGGAGTAACCCCTGAGCACTGCTGAGTGTGACCCAAAAACCAAAAAATTAAAAAAATAAATAAAAACCAAAAGCCTTAAATTTTTATAGCAGAACTGAAGTCATTTAAGGGTGGATGGAGTCCATTGGAGGGTAATTGGTACGTTGCTGGTGAATGTAATAGTCACTTACATTTGAAGATAAATCTATACTCCAAGAGCATATATAATATCATAAATCTACATTATCTCATTAAAAAAGTAAAATAGAGTAATTGAAAGGTATAAAATAGAAAGCTATTCTGGGGCAGAGCCATGATTGTTGAAAAGGGAGAACTTGTGCTTGCATCCATCCTCCTGTGACCACAATGAATCTATAGCATCATATGTGAATCTTTTCAGAAACTGACCTAAAAATTAGATGAACAAAGCCACTGGAAGGGGTGGACTGGAAAAGGATACAGATGGACTGGAAGCAGATTCACCTTCACTTAAAATGAAATTTACCCAAGCTAACAAGCACCAGGGAGAGATGTCTAAAGTATAGAATTTTTACCTTGGAGAGTAGGAAGTTGTATGGAACATCTGGTTTCTCCATCCTATTGCATTAAGTTCTCTAGTTCAAACACCAGAACACTGGAGAGACGTGGGTTTGGAAGCAAACATTGATGTAGGAAATAATCCACACAGTGAAAAGGTACAAGAATGAGTTCAGGAAATTCAGCAATCAAGCAAAGAATCCAACCACACAAGCCTTCTGCTTTTGATAAAGAATGCAGCTTAATGGAGAAAGAATGAGTGCCTGCCTTCCTCAGACCCTTGCTTTTATTAACAAGAACTAGGCCACACCCTAGGATAGGAGAGGAATACCAGGCAGGGAATAATCCAATAATCCCATCACCAGATCACACCCTAGTGTGGAGTATGAATATTGATTAGGGCAGGACCAGTAATCCAACACCAACCTACAGTCCTATACTATGGAACAAGCCAAATTCTATACTCATGGTAATGGGAGGCAAGAAACTGTAAACAAGAGTCAGAGTTGCTGACAGGAAGTATCCTTATGATCTATCACAGTGTAACTCCTAGCTGTGCTGGTGGACACCATCTTGCATTTCACTCCCACAGCAACATATTATGGACCAAAGTCTTGAGGTAAACTGTACCCATGCCTAGCAAATACTTGGGCTTGCTAGTAGTGGCAAGACTGCTTGCTCTTGGCAGATAATGCCCCAGCACCTGCCAGTCAATACCTGACTGCTAGCAAGCAAACTGTACTCTTATGTACTCATAACATTATGTGCTTTTCCAAAAATATAGTTAGCAAGGGGTCCCATTGGCCTGCTGTGCCCATCTGCACACAATAATCAATCCTGGAGTGTGTGCTCTGTCACCAGCTAGGATTAGTTCCAACAACGTATTAAATGCACCCAGCAGTTTTTCCCAGTCTTTGTGACCATGCACTCAAATGGTTGCTGAACAATCCTGGTTACTGAAGCCACACAAGCTATTTCTGCAAGTTCTTGGTACCTGTATCTGTATTGTTCATACATGTATTGGCCATATTTTGGTTTGTACTGGTGTCTTTTTTGGTATGTATTTGCAGTTAAATAGCAGGTCACTCTATTTCCAAGTATAATCTGGGAAGCAAGGGCTAATATCCCAGTGTGTTCTTAAATACCCCAGATGGAATTCCTCAGCTGCCTCCTGCTTAGGTTTCTGTGACCACAGATGTCTAGTGGTTGCTAGACACTATCAACTTAGAAACTCCTGGTTTCTTTCCATGGCCCATGGCTGGGCACCAAGCATGATTGGGCATTTGCATGTTGCTTAGCTTCATTATAAACTAGTACACAGGTGTCTCAAGGCACTGGTGACAAGAAAGGAGTCACTAAAGCAGTCACTGTCACTGACATTGTCACCCAGATATATGTGTTCTGAGCCCATTTTGGCATATGACAAGACAGACTGTTTCCAGGCAGTCCTTAAATAAGTGTATATTGTATTGGCCCTGAGCTCAGAGTTCAGCCTAACCCAGACCTACCCTAGGATAGCTCTCATAGCAACCTAGGCCTCTTAGTCTATGGGAACTTCAGCTTGTGGCTGCCATTCCTGATGAGAAATTTATTTTTAGTTACCCAATAATTTTATTTTATTTATTTAGACTGAAGGGTTATTTTTTGGGGGGTTGTTTGTTTTTAATTTTGGGTCACACCTGGTGGCACTCAGAGTTTACTCCTGGCTCTGTGCTCAGAAATAGCTCTTGGCAGACACAGGGAACTATATGGAATGCCGGGATTCGAACCATCATCTGTCCTGGATTGGCTACATTTCATATAGGCAAAATTTCATATAGTGTCAGCCTAGTAGTATCACAGAAAATCTGATGGGAAAGTTATTTAGTAATCTACTAAACTCAGCAAGCCTAAAAAGTAACACAGAAGGCTCAACTAACACCAATCATAGCCCAGTAAATCCTTAAACATAGACTTTAGTTAAAACCGTGGAGAGGAATAACTATTATTTCAAATTCACCTTTGTTAATGTAAGTTTTGATAATTCCATTTACCTTTGTATAGTAACAAGAAATATGAAGAAAATTTGTGTTTCTAAGGGAACAGGCTATGTCTGTGGGTGGGAAGTTAGAAACACTGTAAAGGGAGGATAGGTGGTGAGATTGGTGTTTGAACATTTAATGCCTGAAATGTCTGTTTTATGAGCAACTTGGTAAATCACTGTTAAAATAATTTTTTAAAAATAGGTCAGTCATCATCATAAGCTCCATTCCTTGACCTATGGAGATATCAAGATCTCTAGATACAGAGGTCTGATTTTATCACCCATGACGGAGCAGAAGTCTCCCATACACCACAGAAGCACTTAGGGGAGAGTAAATGAGCATGCAAGGAGTCTATAGTTAATCCCATGACAGTATACTTTAAGGGTGGAGAAGCCCTGTATCTCTTAGGCCAAGGGAATCCCCTTTCTAATGTCCCTAATATTTACTATGCCTATGCAGGGAGAAAAATAAGCACAAAATAATCTTTTATTTATTTATCTATTTTTTTTTACTTCTTTGTTTTGGTGTGGATATTGAAATTATTGTCTCCAATTTTATTTTATTTTATTTTTTCCTTTTTGCGCTCTGCAGGACCGTGGCTATTATGTGGTGCTTGTCTTTATTGCTGTAGTGCTCACTGGATATTTTATTTGATATTTCTTTTTGTATTGTTGTGGTGTTTCAATTCCTTTTTCCCTTTCCTCTCTCAAACTGAGGTTGAGAGCCTATAGAAGGACTCCGCCCATTTTCGGCTTATTTGATTTTTGCCCCATTTTATTGCTTTTCTTTTCTTCAAACAAAATCACATAACTTGAACTATCTAGTTCCGCCTCTCAAATAGAGGGGGAAATAAGAGAGAATACCAAGACCAAACAGATGTATGATCACTAAGTAGTAAGCTAGACACAGAAGGGACCACTTACTCTAGCAGCCTGGGGGGTGAGAGTGGGGGATATGGGATGCAAGATGGAACGGGGGTGGAGGGAGGACAAATTCAGTGATGGGAATTCCCCTGATTCAATGTTAATATGTACCTAAAATATTACTGTGAAAGATATGTAAGCCGGGCCCAGAGAGATAGCACAGTGGCGTTTGCCTTGCAAGCAGCCGATCCAGGACCGAAGGTGGTTGGTTCGAATCCCGGTGTCCCATATGGTCCCCCGTGCCTGCCAGGAGCTATTTCTGAGCAGACAGCCAGGAGGAACCCCTGAGCATCGCCGGGTGTGGCCCAAAAACCAAAAAAAAAAAAAAAAAAAAAAAAAGAAAGATATGTAAGCCACTATGATCAAAATAAAAATTATATATATAAAAAGAAAAGAAAGTATATTGTTAGTATAATACAAATGTTCTCCAGAATTAATGCATAATTAACTTAAAATACACAGTCAGTGAGATCAAAGATTATATCTCATCAATTACTTTGAATGAAATCAGTGCTATTTCAAGCCTCTCATTCTATCTCCTATTCAAAGTATTAATGGAAACTTCCCTAACATGTAAGATCTAATTCAAAATAAACTTTTAACTGTCATTTAAAAAAAAAGGTCAGTCAAAAAAGTAAAAGAAAAATAAATTAAAATGTATCAAATGTTCATTCTACCCAAAGTATCGTGAAATTTCAGTGCGATACATATCAAAATTCAATAGCATTCTTCAAGGAAATAGAACATTCCAAGTTTTATAGAACCACTGAAGACTACCCAAATAATTCTATAAACAGATAAGAGGTGAGGCATTCATTCCCTCATTTTAAACATACAAATACCTCGTGATCAAAACACCATGGTGTTGTAATAAAAGTATATTCTCAATGAATATGACACTAATGAATAGAATTGAAATTTCAGAAATAAATTTTTAGGTATATGGTCAGTTACTCTATGTGACAAAGGAGCCAAGAGCATAAACTAGAGAAAGGATAATCTCTTCAGCAAATGGTATTGGGAAACTGGATAACCACATGGGAAAGAATGAAAATGGATCACTATCTGACCTCATGCATAAAATTAATTTTAAACGGATTAAATATATAGATGTTAGACTAAATCAATAAAATCAAAGACAAAACAAGCACAACATTTTATAATGTTGGCATTGGTAGTTTCTGCTAGGAACAACTCCTGGTCACAAAGATGGGAGAAACCCCAAATGATGACCAGGTTTTGACCGCAAAAATCTTTAAAAGAAATCACATTGGATGTCTATTCATTTTTTCCTCCTATTATTTAAACTTCCATGCATCTGTGTGACACTACTACTGCTTACTGTAATAACACTGGTCTCATTTCAGATTTATCCAGTGCTCAAAAGCAGCCAGGGGTATTGGCCAAAATTAGGGTAAGTCTCTGCTTAAGAGATAGTCTGGGGAAGAAGTTGATCAACTTGATATGAAATTTTCCTACAAAGGCCTTCAACCTATCAAGGGAAAAACTTATTTAATGACTGCATTTACATTTTTATGATTATGTCTTTAAAACTTATTGCTTTAAGATTACTTCCTAAACTCCCACTATTATTCAGAGCCAGCCAGTCCTCTGTGTTGTATTTTATAATAAAATTCTCTCTTCAAGATGCCTGTCATTTTTCATGAACTTCTAAGTTGTCGACATTAGGGAAAGATTATGCAGCTCAGAGACTGTCACCAAATAAGTGCTCAGTAACTGAGAGCAATTGTAATGACTTGATTTACATGGCTTAAAACTTTCATCCCTTTTTATAAAATATTCAGTAAGATTATTTTTACACTGAAATTAAAATCCTGGTTATAAGAGTGAATGTTTGTGGTTGCTAAAATTCTATTTCTCAACACTAACCAGGCAACGCGCTAATGAGCACTCTAAAAGGGGATTGTTCTGGTCACTGTTTTATAAGTACTTTGTAGAGATAATCTTGCTTGAGTCTGTCAAACAGTAACACTCTCAGGATTGGTTTAAGCTTAGTACCCTGCCTTTATTACGTTTCTATCTTTTTGCCTAGGTTTCTGTGAAGGTGGAAAGACACATGCCATAACACTCAATTGTTAGTGCTACTATATTAGGCTTCTTCTTCCCTCTGCCTCCTTTTTATCTTTCTTCAGACCCAGGTCAGGACTTGGCTGGAGAAGAATATGCAACTTTCCATTCAACAGCATTGGGTGTGGTATGATTCAGAGAAATGAGTTCAGATAGTCACTTAAGGGCTATGCATACTTAGCAGTCAGCACATCCTTATTCTGCTATTAAGTCCTGTACTGTTTCCTACTTCAAACTTAATTTCAATAAAAGTTTAAAAGTTCAAAAAAAAAAAAAGAGAATAGTGATAGAATTGCTTCCACATGTTTTTCCTGTTCCAAGCATTTTTAAGAACAATAGAAATTCAATTGGGACAAATTTTTGCCTGTCATATTTATTGTTGTACAAAATGTTTACAATTAGTAAGCCTTTTGAATAAAATTATTTATTAAATTAACACTGTATCCTTCTGAAACATTATTGCTTTCATTTTACAGATGAGAAAACTGAGGCACAGAAAAGTTGCACAACTTGAAAATTCAGATTGAAAATTTGAACCAGGCAAAACTGTTCCTTGACAAAAGTGTAAAGTCAATTTATTTTACCTCATAATTACAAAAGAAAGTTGGGTTGTATGCAAAGTGAAATGCACTTGAGTAACCTCACTTTTGGGTAACTAAGTATTGAGAAAGTTACTCACCATATTTTTGCTGCATGCTGAGTTAACTTAATAGCCTTGGTTGTTTTTGTGAGCTTATATTTTCCACAGTAACATTTATGAATTGTGAACTAATTTTTTAGCCCTTAAGAGTATACCTCATTTGGTTAATCCAGATGGCATTTTTTGAGGCTGCCAAAATACACAAACACATAAAAATACTAACATCTCATTTTTAAGGGAAAATATATTAGCTTTCTAAAAACTTAATGATTCAGATTCTGTAAGTCTAAAAATACAACTCATCAGCAGGTTTGCCTACTGGCCATCAAAAATACATGTGTTGTTTAAAGTAACAAATTGTACAAACATATACCTGATATCCAAAAATGAGCTTTTCCTGTATCTGAACAGTTCCAAAGACTACTAAAGTAGTTATTATCAGTAACATTTTATAATAAAATTAATACATTTCCACTTAAAACAAGAAAATAACTTTTTTCTTATTTTTTGACACCCTATACTCATTTCTCAACTCTCAAATCTGCAAATCGCCAGTCTATTTTCTACAACCATGAGCTCAGTTTTCCCCATAGATAAGGACTCACAGGACACATATATGTCTTTGACTACCTTTTTGTTTTGCTTTTTTTTTTTGTTTGTTTTTTGGGCCACACTCGGTAACGCTCAGGGGTTACTCCTGGCTATGCGCTCAGAAGTTGCTCCTGGCTTGGGGGACCATATGGGACACCGGGGGATCAAACCGTGGTCCGTCCAAGGATAGCGCAGGCAAGGCAGGCACCTTACCTCTAGCGCCACCGCCCGGCCCCGTCTTTGACTACCTTATTTCACATAGTTTAATTCCCTCAAGGTTTGTCTTTGTTGTAACATATTATAAGGTTTTATTTTTTAAACAGTTTTTTTTTAGTCACTATGATTTAAAGTTTTAGAATGCTGTCAATTATATGGTTTTACAACACATCAGCACTAAACTTTCCACAGTGATTCCCTCCACCGTTGTCTTGAGTTTCATCTTATCCTCATTCTCCCCTCTATTCTCTTCCATTGATTTTGTTTTTAAAATAGAAAAGTTTATTGAAAAATGAAGGGAGAGGAAAAGAAACTAAGCAGATTGGGAGAACCTTAGTATAAGACTGCTTCATTCTGTACCATTGTATGCATATGTATGGGTATATGTATGTATGTAGATAATTCTCAACTTCCTTATCCATCAATAGACTGTAAGTTGTTTCCATATCTTGTCTATTTTAGTAAAAATAATAAACATGGACATGACCATAGTATTTATTATTTAAAGAAGATGCATCACATAGTTGCTTACTATGCATTTGTTTCCAGATTAGTAAGAACAAAGGTATTAAAAAAATAGAAAGAAAAAAGAAGAGAAGACGAAAATTTAAAAAAGAAAGAAAAAAAGTACAGCGGCAAGCAAATTTGTGAAAATTATTGTATCTCTAATGAAGTCATTGAAAGAATGTCAGAGGTTTAGTAAGCTGTTGTTGTTAGCTGTCCATTCTGCTTTTCCATTTATTTCTGATTAAATGACCTCAGATACACATTGTTATCTAAATTGGTGTGTTCCTATAGGGATGACAACATCAAACAAATGAAGTTGTTTAAAAATTAATATAGTATATGTCTACTGCAGCTTTTGCGGGCCATGTTCTCAGCTGTAGGCCTCCCCGAAGAAGGATAATGTGGGAAGAAGGTGCCTGCACACACTCGAAAAAAGCCCTGGTGGTGTCAGACCAAATATTGGCAAACCTAAAGTTTGGTCAGATTGGTGTCTATGAAGAGAATCATAGAGGAGTGGTGAGGCAGGGCCATAGGCAAAGTGGTGGTTATGGGTGATGGATGCAGCACGTGTAGCTTTGGCAGGGTGAAGGCTTGGTCAATCCTCTCTTCCCAAAATTGCCAGCTTTCCGTTTTCTGTGGCCAATGAACCTATGATTTTTATGACTTGGTTTATATATCTCTCTTGAGAAAAGAGTGAGTCTATGGAGTTGGCCTGGTGTGAACATGGAGACTGCATTTGTACAACAAAAATCCACTAGTTTTTAGTTTGTGTTTTCTTTTACTTTAGACAAATACTTAGAAATAAAATTGTTAGATCATATTGTATTTCTGCTTGAAAATTTTTGAGAAACTTTCATATTGTTTTCCATAGTGACTGCACCAATTTATAATCCCTCCAATTGTGTAGAGAGGGTACCATTTTCTTCAGAGGGACTATCACATGAATTTTGAAAGACAAATCTAGAGGTTTTCAGCATTTTGTAAGTATTATAAAGCAAGAGGTGTCAAAAGTAACCTTAGGAAACTGCTAGTACTAAGACATTCCTACAATCTGCAGAAGAAGTGAACCTGGAGAAGCCATCCAGAGTACAAAGGGTTGAATTTACTCAAATGCAGAGAGACTGTATTTTGCTTACTATTGTTTTGGGCCCATATCTAGTGGTACACAGGGTTTACTTCTTGATTTTGCACTCAAGAATCACTCCTGGAAGGCTTGGGGAACCATATCAACGGTGTAAAGGCAAATACCCTACATGCTGTACTATCACTTTGACCCAAGAAATTGTATTTATTTTTATTTATTTTATTTATTTATTTTTATTATTATAGTTGGGTTTCAATCGTAAAAAGGACACCCCGCCTTCACCAGTGCAATCTTCCCACCACCAATGCCCCATATCCCTTCTTTCCCACCCCTTCCCTGTCTGTATTTGAGACAGGCATTCTACTTCTCTCATTCATTAACATGGTCATGATAGTGTAGTCATCCAAGAGATTGTATTTTGTCCCAGACCTACCTAAACAAAATGAAAGGTGATAAGCAGGGTCAGTTTCAGCTTACATTTGTAGGATGCTATTTTATTGATTACTTATTGGCACAATATTTTAATAATTAGCCAATATGTTATTTTCTCCATGAAATTTCCCCTTTCTCTATTCTTTGCCACCTCAAACGGACAAATTAATGTTTAGAGTTGTAACAATGAATAAAATATAAAACATCAAAGAGACAATGGCTCAGACTATGGCTTACATTTTATTGTGAGCTTTCAAAGATTTGTGGAGAAATCATCATTAATAGATTATAAATCACAATCTCAGTCAATAAAATAATTTTTAAAAACAAATAATGGATTATGGACTAAAGTAAAGGAATGTAAAAGGACAAAAATACTAAAAAATACTGTGGTCAGAAATATAAAGGGCTGAAATTCCTTATCTTAAGATTTAATACTTAAGATTTGATGTATTTTGATCCTGTATAAAACTTTACTTTCTATATTTTTCTCTGATTTTTTTCTCTTTTGTCCATGTCTAGAAAGGGGTTGGAGTTTAGCGTCTAGGGTTTTTTATTTTCAGATTGGATAATGCTTTGAACTCTAAAAGCAGAGTTTCTTGAAGCTAATTGTATGGCAGGAAATACCACCTTGTTAAGGTAGAGAGAAGATAGATATAGAAAGATCTCCAACTTGGAAAGTGGTGATCTTTAGGACCCATGCAGACTGTGCTTCATTTTCATAGTATGTTGCAGGATGTTACGTTAGGAGAAGAAAAGAAAGGGGCACCATCCAAATATTAAAGTTATGATAATGGATCTATAAACTTTTTCAAAGATTTCTATGATTCAGAGAATCATTGAATCCTTGCCACCCATCAGCAAGGGATTGTATTTTGATCTACCTAAGACTGGTGTATTTTCAAATTCCTAGAAAAAAGGAGTAAGAAAGATTTGAAAAAACTAAGTAATAACTAAGAAAATGATTTTCTATTCAGTGTTAGATTTAATTAGATTTTAGGAAAAGTTATTTGAACTTTATCAGTGCTGGAGATGGGAGATCAAACCATGCTGTTGTACATTATATAATTTTTTTTGGTGCTGATAAAGAAGTAACAGAAAAATCTAAACAGAAAGACTATTTCATAGGAGGATCATATTAAAATGAAAACAAACACAAAGAACAAGGGGCTAAATTCAAAGAGGGACTCTAGGACTCTAGAGAAGTTGGTAGACCTGAGAAGTGCTCATGAGATGGAACTAAAGGTGAAAGTATATTGATCAGGCTCCAGACAGGACACAGATATCATAATGATTTAAATCATAAAAATGTAATATGAAATTTATCATTCACACCAGCAGATTAACTACTTAGAAGTAAAAAAGAGTGGCACAAAATGTAGGAATAGTAGGTAGAAGGAGTAGCCAGGGGATGAGGCACTTCCAAGGAAGGAACAAATTTGGAAATGATCCCCATCCTCATCTCTAATGCTGATCTGAATCTTTTGCTAACTTGCTGGATGATAAAGAAATTTGCTGTGGTTCAGCTACCTGGGTTGCAAGCAGAACAAAATTTGCCAGGATGCTGACAAAACTTGCATCTGTTTGCTAGTGACTTTTTTGGGAATATGTGTGGAAAGGTGTTTTTGAACTTGCAGCTAGCCATTTAAGAGCTAAGTTCCTTGGGGGGAAAAAGCTGCTGAAGTTTCCCTAATAAGACAAGCTACACAGAAAAGAAAAGAGCACGAGATTATTTAGACAAACTCCTCCCATCTGCAGTATCCTTGCATTTCCCATCACAGACAAAGCTGAAATTTAAAGCTAGTTTTAAAAGGAGGAATAGTTACAGGATCAAGCTTTAACAATATAGGCAGGTCAGTGAAGGGTGGATTTGGAACAGATAGGCAAAATTTTTTTATATTTGACATGAGGTTTAGGAAACTTCTAGGATGTCTTATACTTCAGGGATTAAGTGGTTGGGTTTGTGTTGGCTCTTTTTGATAAGAAAGGAAAAGAGATTGGGGAAGGAAATAATCTGATGGATTCAGGCAAGATTTGAATAATCAGTAAGTATTCATAGAATGGAAAGGAACCATGAGTGATCAATGAAATATAGTACTGTCAATATTTTAGTGATAGGTTAAAAGATATCTGTGAAAGAAATTGAGGAGAGAGGTTGTATTATAAGGAGATAAAATTTCAAAGGAGTGGAAAGTAGAAACAAAAGGGAAATCTAAAGAAAGAGGAGGAAGAATATATAGTGCCAAATAATATAAAGAGAATAAGTAAAATGAAGAACTTAAGTATGTCAACATAGAGACCTTATATAGAACTATCAAATATATCATAAGCATTACAATGGTTAAAGGAGCAAGGAAATTGGACTGTGAATGACAAATCAGTGTTCTGGAATTGTCAAAAGAAGAAAGATATATGGAGAGATCAGTAAAGTGCTATGCGTGTTTTCAAGGAGTTTACTTTAGAAAAGGAGGAAAGGCATCTACAAATAACTCCAACACATTTTATAACAAGTATAAATTGTAAGAAAGTAAGGTGGAATTGGTACAACTAGGAAAATAAACTTGTTTCTTGCTGACAGTATAATAATAGGATTAGAAGGAGTTGATTTGAAGGAGCATGCATTTAAGTTGTGCTTTTCTGAGTAGGCTGAGTTTTCAGAGAGTCAGAGAATGGTAAGATAGGAGACAGAAGACCAGGAAAGATGAGCTTTAATGGCAGATGTTGAGGATACAATTGTAAATGAGGGGAAAATGAGGAATTTTTACTACACTTGATCTTAGCCAAAAAGGTTGAGAAGCAATTAGGAATTTTTACAAGGCTGTTGATCATTGAACACGTCAGTGAAGGGGCTGGAGAGATAACACAGTGAGGAAGACTGTGTGCCTTCTATGTAGCTGACTTTGGTTCAATCTCCAGCATCCCATATGATCCCTCAAGCGCAGTTAGGAGTGATTCCTGAGTGCAGTCATAAGTTAAGTCTTTAGAATTGCTGGGTGTGGCCCTAAAACAAACAAACCTGCCATGTCAGTAGAAAGTCAATGGAAGTCAAGTACAATATGATGTGCTTTGTGCTTTGCGAAACTGTTGAGAGCAATTGTTTAGAGGACTGATTTGATGAATGGTAAACTGGATAGAAATATATAAAATTTGAGGTCCACTGAGGTAACGAAGGCACTAGACAAACTTAGGAATTATAAACTTAAGTTGGAGGGAAGCTGCAGAAATGACTCAGAGCAGGGAGTTAAAGGGCTCTGTAAAAGAAGTGACAAGAAGCAGTGCTAAGTGTTGGAATCATAATAATCATAATAGAGGAGATATAAAAAGACATTAGAGTGTAAAGAGGTTGATTTGGAGAATGGTAAAACCAGCACTAGAAAAGGTGAAGAAGAAAGGTATGTTTGTGATCAGAGAAGTTTTGTTTAGTTTGAAAAAAATGAGGGATCTTTAATATATTAAAAAATGTAGATTATAATCTTTCCAGTTTTAAAACATAGCAGCCACAACCTATCTGGAGCTTATGTGCTGTCAACTGTGGGAGAGTCCTAAGAATGGGTAATTCTTATTCTCAAAACTGTCAATGATAGCATTCTTTATGTTTGACATGGACAGAGTGGTGTCTTAGAGAAGTTGTATGTAACAGATGTTCTATCTGTAAGTGGTTAGAGACAGGCTTCAAGGTCAGGTTTCTCTGTCTCTACATCCAGGCTCTTTTTTTGGGGGGGGGTAAGGACCCATACCCGGTGACTCTCAGGGGTTACTCCTGGCTATGTGCTCAGAAATCACCTGGCTTAGGGGACCATATGGGATGCTGAGGATCCAACCAAGGTCGTCCTGAGTCAGCCAGGTGCAAAGAAAGCTGCCTAACTGCTGTGCGCCCGCTCCGATCCCACAGACTTTTAACTATTACAGAAGACTAGTTGTGTATCTGTCTTCTCTCCTGTACCTGATAGACTAATTCCTGATGACCACATCTCAGGTTGCTAAAAGATAAGACTTGTTCAAATTGTGTATACATTTAATACAGATTAAATAAATGCTGAAGTCCACTTAATGGCCTGTGAAGGGCATAAAGAAGTTGAAATGCTCATATTTAGCAAATAAATATGTACTCGGACTTAAGAAAATACAGCTGGTTAACTCAGTTGATTTGAGCTTGTTACTAATGAGGCCAAGGTCATAGGTTTAATTCCCTCATGGGTCAGCTCACTTTGCACTATTTTCATGCTCTCAATCTTAAACAGACTTTTTAGCAAATGCAAATATATACACATGGTCCCAAGGGAACCAGCAAAAGAAAGTAGAAAGAATGAATTAGTGTAAATCCATTACCTTTGTTAGGAAAGTACCTTGAATAAAATTAGGTACTTATGGCTGGTCACTGGTGCCACTTATGTTTGCATATAAAAATTGCTCATAATTATTATATGTCTGCCTTAACGTGAAATATTGAAGTCCAAATCATAATACTGTAATTATAAAGGGATTTAGTAATTTAAATAAAACATTGATAAAATTGTTTGCCAAGAAATATAGCAGGAGAAAAATATGTTGAGTCCACATAAAAATAAATTTAATTTATACATAAAAGCACCTTTACTAAATTAAGTCTGTACATTCTTGATGAATTCTCTTAATAGACATTGTGATATAAGAAATGTGCATTTGGATGTAAAGATAAAATGAAGAAAGTGAATTCTAGGGAATGATGTGTTATAGTGGAAGAGTTATGATGATTGTTAGAACAGATAGTCCTGCATTCATATACAAATTACTGATTGTGTGGTCCAGAACAGTATTGGTCTTTTTAAGCCTCTCTCCTTCTAAAAAAGACCTGTCATATAGTCCTATGAACCATGTAGGGTAATTATTAGGACCTAATAAAATGAGGTACGTAAAGTACCTAATATGTAGGGAGCCTTAAAAATTAATTTCAAGGTCCAAGAGATAGTACAACAGGTAAGGTACCAACTTTGTAAATGGCTCACCTGTCTTCATTTTCTGGCATCCTATCTGGTCCTCCAAAACTTGCCAGATCCACCCAGGACTAAGCCCTGAACACTACCAGGTATAAATTCCCCAAAGCTATATTTTTTATTACTAACAAAAATTATTAAATTAGCATATCTCAAAATATTTATGAATTTACTCTGTGAACTGCAAGTGACAAATAATTAGAGAATTTTGTAAATTAAATGGAAGTATTTAAAAGTATTTCTATCATTAGCATCAAATAGATTTTTAAGGAGTTAATTAAAAAGAATTTTTTAATGTTGATTTGTTCATGTTCTCTATGTGAGAAATGTTTGTTTTAGAAAGAAGGATGTATAATTTCCTGTAATAATTTTTTCTTTGGCAAAGGACATTTTTTCTAATATGGTATAAATGGAATTGTAATTTAAGTGGTAGGCCCTTTGAGGAAAAATAACTCATCTCAGAAGGAACAGTGAAAGTCAGACATCTTCATGGAATTATCTGCTAGAAGAATCATCATTATACAAGAAGAGTTTGGGCTATTTTTTTTTCTGTCTGTAAAGGACAGACTGAAAAATCAGACATTATTTACAGACTGGGTTTGTCACTTTCTTTCTAATGCCAATATCATTCTACATTGAGATTACTCACAAACTCTGGAAAACATATTAAGATCCGGTGTTTCCTAAATCTGATAATGGTAAATACACATAGAAAGTCAGGCCTCATCATTACCTTTTGGTACCTTTCTCTAGGCTTCTAATATGCTTTCATTCTTGAGCACAGTGCACCTATTGTGCTAGTACGTGGGATTTAAGTAGTATCTATTAATCTCTGTTACTCATAGTCTCATTTTTATGACTGATGCTGTGCTTGTCTAAGGAAACTGAGTAGATGAAAGAATAAAAATGTAGTCTTGGGGGAGCATGAGGTTAAGAAATGGGGACAAATACATGAAATAGATGGAAGAATCAAGGGGAAAAGATCAAAGTAGAAGCATTAAGATGAAGAATTTATGGAGTCCAATTTGTCATGAGTCGTATTGACCAATAAAGAAAATGAGAAGTTTGTGGATTAATATTTTAAACTCATACTCTGAATTAGAATCCAGCAAATCAATGCCAGGAACCAGCAAATGTACTTAGCAATTAGCAGGAGAAAAAAAAATGAGCTAGTTAATCAGCTTTGGAACCTACCATGGTTCAATTTTTGCATTCTGATTAAACAGTTTCAATCTAGTTGTCATTTACTTTTAAAGTGCTGGTACAAGGAGTTTGCTGTAAATAGCAGTTCTAATTGCACAGTCTGGAGCCAAGCACACATACTGCATACTGTGTATATTTGTCTTTTGTTGTGTGGCTCTGCCAAGGAACCTGTTCCTGCTGCTCCTACCCTTTCCTTTCTTGTGCACAGTGCGCTCATTTATAAGATCTGCTGGCTATGTAGGTGTGAATGTGAGAGTGAATGTGTGAGTGGGTTTGGTTTGTGTATGTATAATATTTAAATGAATAACAGAATGAGCATTCAAAATAATTTCTTCTCGTTTATTCTTAGGCCTTTGAATCTTATTTTTTCCAAATGTTCATGCATATAGCCTATACTAACCTGAGGTGCCACTTATATTCTATTACCACTTTCATCCTGTTATGGGAGGGTATTGTTTCTCTTCAGTATCATTATTTTCTATAGAAGTAGAAAGGGATTAGCGATTGTTTTGCTTCCCACCTTCGTCAAGCTGCTGCTTGTTACTGAAACGAGAAGCTACACCTGAGAGAACCTTTATGCAAACCTGATGGAATTGCTGATAGTTAAAGAGACTGGTATGTTGGGTCTCAGGTTGGGACAAGATGAAAACTGAAAAAAAAAAGGCATAATTGAAACTGAAAAGAAAAGGCATAATTATCTAAATCCCATCCAAGATGCACTTCCAGGGAATTCTTGGAATGTTAACTGGTTAAGTAGGCAAAAGCATAGTGAAGAAATGGTTTGCACCTATCGTATACCAATTGGCAAGAGAGGATGCAACATTCTTTCCTATTTTTAAATAGAGCTCTCTGAAAGTACTCGTGAAATGTGTGCTAATCGACGCCCACTGAAGTTCAACAAGCACATGGGTGAATTAACACCAAACCTTGTTTTGACTCCATCCCCTTCCCTCCATCAAAAAATAAATGTTAAATTTACAAAGCAAATGCATCAATTACCGCTGATTTCAAAAGTACTTCATTTTATTATGGTGTGCAGCATTTATCACCCAGACAACAGCTCTTCAGGAAGGCTTTGCCAATAAAGGAACTCAAGATAAAGCTGAGAAGTCAATATTGAGAGTACATCATTCAAAGCAAGTGAAAGAAACTTCATTGAAGATGCCAACCATTTGCCCTGTTCAAGTAGATCTCAGACACCACAGCCATTTCTTTTGGATGTGTACATTCTCTGCATATTTCTCTTCAATGAGCTGTCTGAATATGTAGTGGGTTCAGAATTAAGTTCTCACTATCAATAAGAGCAAATCTTTGATACTACCTTAATATAATTAGTGTATTGTTTCCCCCTTTTTGGGTTACTTAGGAATCACAAAGGATAATCCTAACAAACAGTCTTATCTTGGCAAAGTGAACTGTGGGATCCTGAGGACACTTTCTTGCTATTCTCCATGGTTGCTCATAGCACTTTGGCCTCAGCTGGGGGAAGGAGCATAGATCTCCCCAATTTGTCACTAACTGGCAGACAAGAGTGCATGGCTTAGCCACTGCTGCCAGGGCAATATAATATCCTGAGCCACATGTTTAGACACATAAAATATGGCTTTCCACAATTTTCTTATTTAACTGGGACTATTAGGTAATCCTTTTTGATATTCTTGTCTCCGTCTAAAGAAAACTCTCTGAGAAAATCACAAGCCCAATGGGAGTGAAAGCAGGGCTGAAAATTTAATTCTCTCATCCAAACCTGACATGAGCTCTGCCCCTGCACATAGATGGAACAGTGGCATGTGTCCCATCAGACGCATTATCATTTATCAAGGGGTTTCTGCTCTTTGTTTTTAGTTGGATTTAAATGCTATTATTTAGAAAAAAAATTGAAGTTGCAAAGAAAAAGAGTAGTTAGTTGGTGGACAAAATACAGTTATTTAGAGGAAATCTCATTTTGTGACTCCGAGCTCAGTGCTTTAAAAATAAAAATCTCTACAGCCATTCACATTTGTGGTCCATGTGTGTGGTTTTACCAGGGATATCCTGTGTTTTTGTGAAGGATGTTTCTGGAAAAATCTTCAGGAAGACAAATCTCTGTTCTTCATTTTTTAGAACTGGTTTTATGCTTAAGTTCTTAAATTTGTAAGCCTGCCCAATGTAAAATTGAATATTAATAATCTATAATTTATAGAAAATCAGATCCATACATTTTACTTATTTCTTTATTTTAATAATTTTTATTGTGACCAAAAGTGAATAACAAATTTTTCACACTAATATTTAAGGTACATAAAGACAAATTCAGGGCAGAGCTTTGAAGTTCAAGCAGTGTTTTGGGGTTCTTTGGTGCCATGGGGATACTGGGCAGTGCCAAGAATCTTCAGAGGGGGCCCCCTGTGATGCTCAGAGTCAATATGAGATTGTGGGAATTGAACCTCACGGCATTATATATAGTGGGCATATAGTCTATCTCTTGACTTATAATATGAGCACTTTCTTTGAACTCTTTCAAAGACTATAGATAATATATTTTCAAAATTACACTCTATTGGAGCTGGAGCAATAGTCCAGTGGAAAGGCACTTGCCTTGCATATGACCAATCCAGGTCAGCTCCCATGTGGTACTCCAAATGCATCAGGAGTGATCCCTCAGTTCATAACCTATAATGATCCTTGAGTACCATTTGGTGTGCTCCCCAAATTACCCACTTCATTCAAATCAGCATTTAATATTCTAAAAAATTAACCTTATTTTGGAAGATATTTTATTCCTATTAAAATTATTAGAGGATCTTCTACTCCTACCTAAAGAATGTTTTAGCATTTTTAGCATTTTCCTATAACATGGATTTTTAAATGTATATAAAAATTAGTCTTTTCTCTGCCTCTCAGGCTTTTCTCTTTTAGTGCTTCTGTAGCATTAGACATAGTGTACATCTGTCCTTGGTGTATGCAACCTTACCTGCTCTATCCTATGATCACATCCCTATTGCTCTCTTCTCATTCTTCTGTAAAGTCATTTTGATATCTGTGGTGCTCCCCTACTTGAAGCAAAAGTATAGAGCAGTGGTTAAAGTGGTATTGAAGGCATTGGATGACCAGGAAGCCTAACTAAACCCTTGTGATTAAACTGCAACAAGGTGCAAAAATTTTGCAGTCTGAATATGTAAACTTTGGGTCAATGTTTTATGTTATTGAAGATGAGGGATGCTTCACAGCAGTACTCTAGATACTCAGCCCGTTGTGCAAATCTGATGGCTTGCTGCTAGGCCAGGTGATGAGATTCTTCTGGGACCAATAAGAAACCCCTGTGGTATGGGAATCCTGCGTGTGCTCAAGCCCTTTGAGCTATCTACCTAGCCTCTTCCTTATGATTTATTTTTATTATTTCCCAAATGTTACCAGTTGTTGCCAGTGCCTCCTTTCCTTCTTTGAGCATGACCTCTTTCTCTTTTTCTTCACTTTGTGTAATAAAAAGAGGAGAGACTTTGCAGTTATAAAATGTTAAAGGCCGATCTCTTCTCTGCCCCTGATTCACGACAAGATTTTTTATCAGTAAAATTGATTATGATAATATTTATCTTTAGCAATGAGTCTACTTTCTGACGTCTCATCTCTGGTTCCCATCTTTCTTCTGAGGTACAAAATCTGGTTACCAACTGCTTACGAGCAAGACCTTATCTGGACCTCTCTTTTGAAAGTCATGGCTCCCTACTTTCCATCTGCCATTGTGTCCTGTATGGCAGGAATAGTATTAGGTAACAAGCAGAAGTTATTTCAAAACTGTGATTAAGATGCAAAGAGAGAAGCAGAAGATCCACATTCCGAATGTTGAGAGCAAATTCTTGGAAGTGTCCTGCATTTTCCCTCAGGGTTTGATGTTTGACTGTAGGGGAATCTGCTGTGTGTCAAGTACTCTCCAACTTCCCAGTCTCACTAGCCTCAGGCTGTCTGACCTCTTCCCCCAAGCTGCCTTGTCCTGGTAGCAACCAGAAATTATAAAATTTGGTATGGGTCCACGAGGTAAGAATCTCCCTCCCATCCACTGTAAGGGCATAAAAGAAGCTTGCAATCATGGGATTGTAAGACATCATTGAAATAGGCCATGCCAGATCCTAAGCAACTAGCGCTGTAGGTCTCAACGTGGTAAGATAGGGCTGCTCAAAGGAGAGTTGTGAATTCATATGATATTGAGGGTTTTTTTGTTTGTTTATCTTTTGGCCACACCAATGGTAATCAAGGTTTACTCCTGGCCCTGTACTCAGGGATCATTCCTGACAGGCTTAGGAAACCATATAGGGTGCAGGGGATGGAATCTGGGTTGGCCACATGCTAGGCAAATGCCCTCCTCTGTGTACTATCACTCCAGCTTTGATATTTAGGTGTTTTTTTTTTTTTGAAATGATCAAGACTGAATAAAAGAGTTTAAAACCTTTAGATTCCATTCCAAGTATTGAAGAGATTGTCATGCAACAATATCTTTAATACCCTTGGGTAGACTCCCCAGTGGGAGTCTGGGACACACCTGAGTGGTGTGAGAAATTGAACTTGGAACCTCATGCATATGAGGTGTATGCTCCATAACTTTGGACTGTCTCCTTGGTCCCTTTCCAATATTTTGTAGATGAAGATAAGTTGATAAACTACTTTGTTTTTCATTATAAAAGATTAAGTTTTGTATATTTGCATCCTAAAGCTAGTAATTCTACCCCTAGGAATATACTAAGTGAAACTCATGAAAAAGTATATCAGTATGCAAATAGAAAATATTTCCAATTATATTCTGGAACAAAAAATGTTTCCAGGGGCTGGAGAGACAGCACAGTGGCAAGGCATTTGCCTTGCATGCAGAAGGACGGTGGTTTGAATCCCAGCATCCCATATGGTCCCCCTAGACTACTGGGGGCGATTTCTGAGTGTAGAGCCAGGAGTAACCCCTGAGCGCTGCTGGGTTGTTTTGTTTTTGATTTTGGGTCGCACCCGGCAGTATTCAAGGGTTACTCCTGGCTCTATGCTCAGAAATCGCCCCGGCAGGGTTGGAGAACCATATGGGATGCTGGGATTCGAACCACCTTCTGCATGCAAGGCAAATGCCCCACCTTCATGTTGTCTCTCCGGTCCCTCCAAAAATACTTTTTAAGAGTAAAACAAATGAATATTTATGTAACCAAGGTCTTTATGTCAAAAGAGAAAAGAAATAAAAAGACGAGGGAGAGGGAAGCATTGGTTAACAATGGAATAATACACTTCAATGAAAATG
The DNA here is from genome assembly GCF_024139225.1 of Suncus etruscus. Lineage (NCBI taxonomy): Eukaryota > Metazoa > Chordata > Mammalia > Eulipotyphla > Soricidae > Suncus > Suncus etruscus. Next base: position 125,371,183 of record NC_064848.1, on the reverse strand, counting down.
AATTATTTATAACTATCCCTAACTAGAATTATTGGTAATAATATAATGTTGATTATATATTATTTTGATATAGTTCACATTATTTTAAACCAGAATTTATAGTAAATTACTTTTTAAAGAGAAGAAGAATTATAAACTTTATTTAGGGTAATAGTCACTAATCAGAGAAGTAAAGAGAAAAATATGGAGAGTCAAATATAGCTTCGATGTTGTCAATATTCTAATTCTCCAGTAGAAATTTGATATATATGTCAATCATATTTATTTTATTTTATGAAATATATTAAAAAACTTTAATTATATATTAAATGTTTACAAAATTTGGAAATCATTTTATTTATCACTATTAGTATTGGATTAATGGGGATTGAACTCAGGGCCTTAGACAAGTAAAGCAAGCACTCTATTATTGATTTATATTCTGGTCCAAATATTATTATTTTGCTTTAATATTTTCCCTTCCCTTTGTTGTGATGACTGGGGATCACACACACACATACATATACACACACACATCCTGTAGTTGTGGTACCCAGAGATTACACAGTTGTGGCACTAGGTATTACAAACAGCACTTCTATTGCCACTGGGAGAAATTATGATGTGTGGAGCTGAGATAGATGGATCTTATAGACTTGTGCCTGGAAGGCAGGTGATATATCTACCAGAAAGTCGTGCCCAGACCCACAATTGTATTGTTAATAAATACATAATAAAGAAGAGTTTCATCAATGATGACAATATAAAAAATAATGTGATGAAGTATTATGATTTATCTGATACTAAATTCCTAAAATCCTCTTAAAATTACTAAAATGAAAAGTTATTAAGATAGAAATAAAGTGAGTGACAACAAAGCTTAAGGATATTATTAAAAGAAAATGAAAATGCCTGATGATTATTCCCAAACAAGTTGAGACTTATCAGCAAAAGATTGTCAGATGCATAAAACCGTACAAGGCTTTCATATGAATCATATATTTAATTACTATTATCCAGGTTAGTGTTTTTTAAAACTCAGTAAAAGCCAACAAATTATGAAATCAGTTTAGTGGTTTGCTCCATTTTTAAGTAAGAGAAGAAATAAAAATAAAAACAGTGTGTACAAAATTTAATAAGGAGTGGTTTGTGTGAAACTTTTGTCATAGATTTATTCATATATGTATGTTGAATTACAATTAGAAGAGAGGGTCTAGATATATAGGGAGTGGGTAAGGTGCTTGTCTTGCACATGGCCACTCTTGGTTCAGTTCTCAGCACCTAAGGGCTATGCATGGATAAGTACATAATTTACAAAATTAAGTAAAATAGGGCCAGGGTGATAGCACAAAGGGTAGTGTTTGCCTTGATTTTCCTTGATTGATGCCAGGAGAGATTTCTGAGTGCAGAGCCAGGGGTAACCCTGAGTGTTGCTGAGTGTGGCCCAAAAAGCATATATAAAATAATTTTGTATTTCGATGGCATTGAAGATTCTATCTGAGGTCTCAAGCATACAAGGTATGTGCTGTACCATTGGAAAAAATCTCCAGTTTCCAAAACTTTTACTTTTTTTTTGTCTTTCTCTCTTGCTATTGATAAAAACTTGCCCTAAAAGGTTTTTTAAATAACAGCAGCCAATGGGGTCAGAGCAATAGTGCAGTGGTAGGGCATTTGCCTTGCATGCAGCTGACCCAGGACAGACCTGGGTTCGATCTCTGGTATCCCATATGGTTCCTGGATCCAAGAGCAATTTCTGAGTGCATGTCCAGGAGTAACCCCTGAGTGTCACCAGGTGTGGCCCAAAATCTGAAAAACAAAACAAAAACAAAAACAAAAAAACCCCAAAAACAAAAAAAAACTAAAACAAACAATAACAAAAAAACCTTCAGCAACCACCACCAACCACTTACAAGATGATATACTTAAGATTTGGGCCTTTGTTTTGCAACTACCAGAGTATAAGCAATCAACATTCACAACAACATAGGCGAGTATCAAAAATATGCTTGAATGTAAAAGCTATACACAAAAGATGTATATATATATATATATATATATATATATATATATATATATATACATACTGAGAGTGTACACCTGATTCTATATTTATGAATTCTTGAACTAGTGAGCTATGCAGGGAAAGAAATCAATCATGTTAGTGGTCGCTTTTGGTGAAGGGAGATAAGGATTGGTTGGAAAGGAGAATAAGAGCAACTCTAGGGATATGTAAATGCCCTATTGATAAAGTTCAGGTCACATACTTGGATGAATTTGTCAGAACTCATTGAATAGAAAGTATGACAGAAAAGAACAGTGGTTTCCAGGGGTTGGTGAGGGAACAGTGATAAGTATATGAAGAGGATTTGAGGGCAGTAAAATATTCATTCTATATGATACAGTAATGATAAATACATGCCATCATACATTGTCTAGCTTGTGACAGATTTCAAGGAATGACATTGGTGGATCATATTGTATTTTTATTTTTGTTTTGTTTTGTTTTGTTTGTCTTTTGGGTCACACCGGAGGCTCTCAGGGGTTAATTCTGGCTCTATGCTCGGAAATCGCTCCTGGCAGCCTCGGGGACCATATGGGATGCTGGGATTTGAACCACCGTCCTTCTGTATGAAAGGCAAATGTCCTACCTCCATGCTATCTCTCCGACACCTGTAGTCTTATTTTTAACTTTTTGAGAAGACTCCATATTTTTTGTTGTTGTTGTTTGGGGGGCTACACCCAGCGGTGCTCAGAGTTTACTCCTGGCTCTGTGCTCAGAAATCACTCCTGGCAGGCTCGGGGGACCGCATGGGATGTCTTGGATCAAACCCGGGTTGGCCACATGCAAGGCAAATGCTCTACCTACGGTACTATTGCTCCGGCTATGAGAAGTCTTCATATTTTTTCCAAAGAGACTGAAACAGTTTACACTCCAATCAACAGTGAATGAGAGTTACTTTATCTCTATATCCTCACTAGCATTGCTTCATTCTGGTCTTTTTTTTACATACACCTGCCTTATTGGCATTATTAGGTGATATAATTTGATTTTCTCTGATAATCAGTGATGCTGAGCATTTTTTTTATAGGCTGCTTAGCCACTCATATGTCTTCTTTGGAGGTATCAATTCAATTCTTTTCAGGTTTTTATGGGGCTGGGTATTTTGTTGTATTGTTATACTTTTAAGCACTCTCTGCATCTTAGATATTGCCCTTTGTTTAATGTTCATATATTTCATATTCAGAAATATGTCTTTTTGTTTGTTTGTTTGTTTTGGGTGACACCCAGCAGTGCTAACGAGTTACTCTTGGCTCTGCACTCAGAAATCACTCCTGGAAAGTTCTGGGAACCATATGGGATCGCGAGGATGAAACCTGGGTTGGCCATGTGAAAGGCACGAGCCCTATATGCCAGCTATACTATACTTTGGTGTCCCAGATGTTTTATTTTTTGTTTGTTTGTTTGTTTGTTTCTGGGCCATACCCAGTAATGCTCAGGGGTTACTCCTGGCTCTGCATTCAGAAATCACTCTTGGCAGGCACAGGGACCATATGGGATGTCAGGATTTGAACTCGATTGGTCCTAGGTCGGTTGCTTGTGAGGCAAACGCCTTACCGCTGTGCTATCTCTCTGGACCCAGGTTTTTGTTGTTGTTATTGTTGTTTTGTTTTGTTTTGTTTTTATTTTTATTTTTGTATTTGGTACCTTATCTAATAGTGTTCAAACTTGCTCCCAGTGTGTTACCCAGTAGTGCCTGGGGACTAGGAATTCCCCAAGCCAGGGCTAAACTTTGGACCCAGGCATACAAAAAATGTGCTTCAGGTCTTGGATTTTATATTTTCATTCCTTATAAATAGCAAATTTTTCTGTAAGTATCTGTCCTATGGTGCTAGGGAAAACTGAAGCTAGGGATGCAGGGAAAGTTCTTTCAAGAGCATAAAAAGACATTTGGATGCAGATGAGGTGAGGCAGATGGTAAGAGTGTTAGAAATATGTCAGAAATCAACCAGAGAGGGGTGGGGGGAAAGAAATCAACCAGAGAAGCAGAATCAGTAGGAGATATATAGTAAGTTTGTTGCAAGAAATTGACCTCACGAATTGTGGGGATAGCTGGGAAAGTTCTACATTAGAAGGGCAGGCTGCCAGAAAAAGCATATTGGAAACTTGCAAACAGGAACTGAGGATACAGCCCACAGAAGAATTTCTTGTTCTATATCAACATTCTAAATAGTCTAAAATGTGAATTATTCTGTAATTGAAAATAATGGTAAATCATTAAGCATGTTAATTCAGTTATAAATACCTAAATTTGCTCTTTATACATGTATGTTATGTAGCTTGATTGTGTTATCTGACTTTTCTAATTTTGAACATTTACCATGCATATAACAATAATGGTTAAAAATGAAGAAAATATTAAAAATGTTTACAGGAAAATCTTTTGTAACTATTTTTTTCCTGTGCTTTCCCTATATAAATACAAAAGTTCATGAAAATTAAAACATGAGAGTATTTTAGGTGAAATGACATTTGTACTGACGTCTCTTTTTTCTTTTTCTTTTGCTTTGGTATTGGGCCACACACAGTGATGCTCAGTGGTTACTCCTGGCTATGCGCTCAGAAATCGCTCCTGGCTTGGGGGACTATATGGGACTTGGGGGATCGAACAAGGTCCACACTGAATCAGCTGCGTGTAAGGCAAACGTCCTACTGCTGTGCTATCGCTCAGCCCCTGATGTACAGTACTTGTTCTCTTTTATACTAATCCTGATGTACAGTACTTGTTCTCTTTTATACTAATCCTGATTGACTATTTGATTGTATTTGAAAGTCACTTTCTTTGTTTTTTCTTAAGTTGGTAAATAGCTGAGATTTTCCATTTTATAATTATTGTAACTTCAATAATTTTTCTTACTTAATGCTAACAAGAAAAATGAGAAGTCATATAAATTGGAGATTCATGTTAGCCCATGTTTATGCTTTTTTCAACAATATATTAAATACATACTAAATAGAATAAATGGAGCTAGGTCTTGCACTACTTCCCCAAACTTTGTGGCTTATTATAATCAAAATGTAACCAAGGAAAGAAGATTCCAGAAAAACAGAAACGGAAAGTCAAACCTGTTATTTAGATTATCTTGTAAATCACAAAGGATTTACTGCTTATATGTCACACTGATAGTGAGCTTTAAAAAAATTAACTAGATCTTTTACAGATGTAATTAAAATTAAAATTACAAAAAGTTTTTTGAGGGTCCAGACTGCTGTGCCCAGAGTTTACTCCTGGAGCTGTGTTCAGGGCTCACTTCTGGCTGTATATCCAAGTGCCAGTGGTTTGAACTGGATTTGACTGCATGCAGAGTGTTTTAACTCCTGTACTATATTTTAAATTATAGAAAATAACTGAAATAACTATATTTTCAGTTATAAAAAATAACTTAACAGAGGTAAGATTCTGTTCAGGAAGATTTTTAAGTAATTTGGGTTATGTAAGATTTTTCAGTCTTGTGGCCACCTTTCAAAAGGCTTTTTTTTTTTTTAATTTTGGTTTCTATGAACATTTTCTGAATGGTTTTGGGCATCAGCTTTTTCTACTAGATAAGAAATTATTTCATTATCTACCCTTCCTTTGTCTTTTGAAGAAAAATAAATGTTGCTGAAAGACTTTGGCAGGTATTTTTATACAGACATTAAAATTTTTCCAATTCTGTATTATATGCCAGCTATAAGTCAAGTTATTTCAGTTAATGAAATTTGCTTTGATCAGAGGAGGCCAATCATCCTTCAAAGCATTGTTTTGTTCTGAAATGCATGCCAGTGCCTAATAAATTAAAGGTTCTGCAGCAGCAACAGATCAAAATAGAAGCTGATGTTTCATTAGATCACATTAATACCTGACAAAAAGAATGACGACAAATCAATGGGAAGCTTTCTCCAATGGGGTTCTAAATAGAAGGGTGCAGTTCCTCCTCCCTCTCCTTCTGCCTCCCACTTTATCTCTCTTATTTTCTCTGTCCCATTCCACTTTTGTCAAAATATTTTTGACTCTTGAAATAATCACAAGACCAAATACTTTTATTTTTCATTAGGCATTTAGAGTACCAAATATTGATCGGGCAATAGAATAATGTGTTCATAGACATAAGATAATATTATTTTATGTTATTCTAAAATCATTAAACCCATTCTCCTTATGTATGTTTCTTCCTACAGAGTCTTTAGACTCCATAAACTGATGCATATATATCTGTATATCTATATATCATTGAGATATTTAAAATACAGCATTTTTGATCAACTATCTCTTCATTCAGTGTAGAGTTCGTTGATCTTGGTAAACAAGATTGGGGAAATTCCTATGTTAAGTCATAAGTAATATTTGATGAGTTTCCTTTTAATATTACATTCTTTTTATGATTAGAAATCAAATATTAAGTGATATTCTGTTTTAGACTTAACCCTCTATATACCTAGGCTAAATAGTTAGCTGTTGGAGATTTTCTTTGCTTCTCTCTATTAAAATCTCCCCAGCCCTACACTCTGCTCACTCACCAGCAACAAATCCTCCCAATTTTCTGATGTTAACTGAGTGTTCTAAAGTTCAATTTTGATACTATTTGCAACAAAAGGGCCCAGTTAGTTCCACAACATGCTTTTTCTTTAATCATCAACAACAAATGGGGGCCCCAGTCTGGTCAATCACAAGTTTGTGGGTTACCTTCACTCTACATCAGTTTGAGAAATTTTCTAGAACTATTTGTGCAACTTAGTAAAGTTGCAGTTTTAGTCTAAAAGGTACAACTCCGTGACAGTCAAAGTAAGAGATTACTGGACAAGATTTTTGAATGGGTAATACAGACTTTCCACCCTATAAGCACTTCTATGGGCTCATCAATTCAGATGACCCACAAATCACATTGCTCAAAAGATTTTATGGAAATTTGATATATGTGAACATGTTTGATTAAATCATCAGCCACTGTGGTTGAACTGACTCTCTATCCCTTAGCCTCCAGGATTCTAGGGTTGAAGCAGAAATTGCCCACTTTAATCAAGTGCTCTGATTTCCTGCCATTCTGAAGGTACTTACCATGAGTCACCAGATTGCCAATTCAGTTATGATAGAGACTAAGAATAACAAAGTACACTCCCTTCACCCAGGAAGTTCCAAGGATTTTAAAAGTTGCTCTGTGCCAGAAACCTGGAACAAAAAGCAAATTATAGGCATTTGTTGTTGTATGACAAATATACATCCTGTTAGGAGAGTTCTGGCATTGCTCTCTCAGATTTTAAGGTCTGTTTCCTTAAATGGCATCACTTGAGATTAATCCCATTTACTTAGAGGAGGTGAGATCAAAATAGCCTGGTACTTGAGTACATTGCAGGAAGGTGGGTGGCTGATTATAATAGCTGCCCTATACATAGAATTGTTTTAATTTCTATGAGTTATCCATGTAAATTGCTCATTACAAAGGCAGTACATAATGACACTTTATGACTGTTGGCTATCATACTTTTGAAAGGGGGAAGTATTTGAGTCATATCGAGCAGTACTCAGGACTTTGCCTGGCTCTGAACTAATGAGTAACCTAGCAGGCTCTGAGAACCATATGGGGTACCAGGGATTGAATTTAGAGTCAGTCACATGCAAGACAAGCTCCCTATATACTTTACTATCATACTTTTTGCTATCATTGTAACTGCCATAATCTTCATTTTGTCACTGAAGCTCAATAAGGCAGTGCAATTTGGATAGGTCCAGTAGCGGTTCCCTAACAAAAGACAAGGGAGGAATTCTACTTCGCAGACAAGAATCAGAAGCTGCAGTTGTAAGAGCTGGACTTTATTGGAGAACCTCATTCCGACCACGTCCTAATCAGCCACAGCATCTCACACTATCGAGCACTTATTAGGTACCACATGCTGAGAGAGACTCATGATGGGGTTTTATGGACATTCTCTGTGTGTACAATGCATTGAAACAGGATAATCACCATGTTTGGAACACTTTAGCGGAACAAGAATTTTTCCTGCATTGCCTATTAGAATCTCATAATAAAAGGCAGTGACTTGGACTGTGGTAAAAATGAGTCTGTGTTGATAGTAATTTAATGGGAAAGTTACATTGGAAGCCAAATTTGCTTTCAGCTGCCTTACATTTTACCTTTATTGTCTCATTGCCTTTTGCATTTGAGCCTGGAAGTTAATGGTCTCTGTAATAAATTCAAAGAAGAGAGTTAAAACAATGGGAAATGAATTTCCTCCTTTTTGTGTCTCTTTAGGACTGTCATGCCATTACTACTTAGATTTCGCCCAAGCAATTTTCAGTGACTTGATCCTTTTATCGTTCTGGCCATAGAGTTAATAATTTATTAATTAAAACCTGAATTGAGTGCCAATAGGAGCAATTTACACTTAAGAATTTCAAGTGTCTTAGCTCAGTTTCCTGTTTTGTGTCTATTACTCCCCTGACCAACTTTTAAAATTAGAAAAACAAACACACATACCCATAAATTGAAATAAGCAAGAGGTCCCCCACACCTGCAACTCTTATAAATTGTGACTATTAATTTTTTGAATTTTATGATCACTACAATATTGAAAAAAGAGAACTACCTCAAAAAAAAAAACAGTTTTTCAAGCCAGTTAGATTAAGAGTGGTGTGAAACTACCATTCAATATAAGAGGAATCAAAGATGTGGGCTTTATAGTTAATATATTAACATAGCATCTTAGCTGTTTTCAATCCATAAAACTTTACCATTTGCTTTAATCCTTTGCCTGGTTTCTTTTATGTAATACAGAGTGGAAGGAGGAGACATTGCTCCTAATCTTCAAGCTGCTTTGATTCTGTTTCTCTCCTGACCTTCAGAAGAGATATAAATAGCGTCTATGCCCCCTCCCTCTTCCCCTTGTCTTTATCCTCCCCCCACATCCATTCAGGATATGTAGACATTCCTGCTTCTTATTTTTTAGTTTCATCTCTTCTATTGACAAAATGATTGTCTCAATTAAAGAAAAAGGTTATAGATCAACTACACAGACTAAAATGGCATCATGAAAATGCAACTCATTGGAAGGAAGGGCCACTGTAGCCTTTTTCTCAGATCATCTTTCACTGAATCTGTGTATGGAAAAATTACTGCACTGTTTTGTGTTTATTTGACTTCCATTTGTAAATAATTGCCAAAAAATATTTTGCAAATAACTTGCATACTTGAAATACTGTGCTCAGTGTCTAAGGTTCCTTGGAAGAGAGATGCTCCGTAAATCAAACCAGTCATTATTATCACAGGTAACATAATTTTCTGACTGAGAGTTGTACCTTCCCCATCTCAGGAGACCATTCTTAAGTAGTCATCTCATAGAGAGCTGTGCAGGGTCATTGTGGGTGGAAAGAGGGAGTGGTAAAGCACAATTTCTGCTATGAGGGTTCTGACTGGGGAGACAAGGAAAGCTTTAATCAAAATACATAAATCAAACCAGGATTAATGTGAGGCTGACAAAAATGGTCTGAGTAGGTGTGTGATTTACTGGAGACAGGAAGAGAATGGGAAAAGCTTCAAGGAAAAAAGTAAAAGATATTGGAGAGACCAGCATTTTCAAATGATAGCTTTCCCCATCTAAGGCAAGATACATGGTTGCAGGCTCAGTTCAACAGAAAGAAAGTGAATGGAATGATGTATGACTTGGGAAAGGTGGAGGTTGTAAATTTTCAGTTGTGTTTGATTCATGCTAATCTGTGTGATTGATCTGTAACTTTTTTCTTTAATTGGGACTATGATTTTGATCAATATTTGATGGGTGGTGAGGGCGAGTTTTGAGAGAAGAAAAATGGTGGGAATTTAGAGGTCTAGGCTGAAAAACATTCTTTATTAATATCAGATTTCTCCAAAAAAATCGAGTGTTGGCTTTATGTGCAGGGGATTAACATATCCTCATGTGGTAGTGGGGTGTGGTCCTACCCAAAGTACAACATGGTCCCCTGAGAGCCACTGGAAGTGGTTTCAGAGCATAGAGTCCCCAATAATAGCCCCCAATAGTATTCCCCAAACACTGCTAGGTGTGACCCAACCATCCCATACTAATAAAAATGTAAAATAAAATAGATATGTAGATAAAGATAAACATACATAGCTTTTGTTTGTTTCTGATTTGGGGTCATGCCTGGAGTGTTCAGGGGTTACTTGTAGCTCTAAACTCAGGAATTACACATGGAAGTGCTTAGGAAATGATATGGATGCCAGTGACCAAACCAGGGATGGCTGCATGCAAAACAAATGCCCTAACCACTATTCTATTGCTGTGGTCCAAGATACATAGCTTTGTATGTATGTCTACATATATTTATGCATCTTTATCTAATCTGGACAGATATTAGTTGTTTTAAGGTATTGACTCACTTGATTACATAAATTTTTCAAGTTCAATAGAAACAGGTTACACCAATCAGTTGAAAACTTGAGTAAAGATATTTCTACTATTTGAGTTCAACGTTGATTTGTTGGCAAACTTCCCTCTTTTTTTCAGGTCTTTTTTTTCCCCTTCCTATTAAGGCCTTCCATGGACTGAGTAAACCCATCTACTCTTCCTCTACACATATGGTATAGGTTATCTGCTTTACTATAAGTCTACTAATTTAAATATTAATATCATTTAAAATACTTTTTTTTTTAATTTTTTTTTTATTTAAACACCTTGATTACATACATGATTGTGTTTGGGTTTCAGTCATAAAAGGAACACCACCCATCACCAGTGCAACATTCCCATCACCCAAGTCCCAAATCTCCCTCCTCCCCCCCCAACCCCCGCCTGTACCCTAAACAGGCTCTACATTTCCCTCATACATTCTCAATATTAGGACAGTTCAAAATGTAGTTATTTCTCTAACTAAACTCATCACTCTTTGTGGTGAGCTTCCTGAGGTGAGCTGGAACTTCCAGCTCTTTTCTCTTTTGTGTCTGAAAATTATTATTACAAGGGTGTCTTTCATTTTTCTTAAAACCCATAGATGAGTGAGACCATTCTGCATTTTTCTCTCTCTCTCTGACTTATTTCACTCAGCATAATAGATTCCATGTACATCCATGTATAGGAAAATTTCATGACTTCATCTTTCCTGACAGCTGCATAATATTCCATTGTGTATATGTACCACAGTTTCTTTAGCCATTCGTCTGTTGAAGGGCATCTTGGTTGTTTCCAGAGTCTTGCTATGGTAAATAGAGCTGCAATGAATATAGGTGTAAGGAAGGGGTTTTTGTATTGTATTTTTGTGTTCCTAGGGTATATTCCTAGGAGTGGTATAGCTGGATCGTATGGGAGCTCGATTTCCAGTTTTTGGAGGAATCTCCATATCGCTTTCCATAAAGGTTGAACTAGACAGCATTCCCACCAGCAGTGGATAAGAGTTCCTTTCTCTCCACATCCCCGCCAACACTGTTTATTCTCATTCTTTGTGATGTGTGCCATTCTCTGGGGTGTGAGGTGGTATCTCATCGTTGTTTTGATTTGCATCTCCCTGATGATTAGTGATGTGGAACATTTTTTCATGTGTCTTTTGGCCATGCATATTTCTTCTTTGTCAAAGTGTCTGTTCATTTCTTCTCCCCATTTTTTGATGGGGTTAGATGTTTTTTTCTTGTAAAGTTCTGTCAGTGCCTTGTATATTTTGGAGATTAGCCCCTTATCTGATGGGTATTGGGTGAATAGTTTCTCCCACTCAGTGGGTGGCTCTTGTATCCTGGGCACTATTTCCTTTGAGGTGCAGAAGCTTCTCAGCTTAATATATTCCCATCTGTTAATCTCTGCTTTCACTTGCTTGGAGAGTGCAGTTTCCTCCTTGAAGATGCCTGTAATGTCCTGGAGTGTTTTGCCTATGTGCTGTTCTATATATCTTATGTTTTTGGGGCTGATATCGAGGTCTTTAATCCATTTGGATTTTACCTTTGTACATGATGTTAGCTGGGGGTCTAAGTTTAATTTTTTGCAAGTGGCTATCCAATTGTGCCAACACCACTTGTTGAAGAGGCTTTCCCTGCTCCATTTAGGATTTCCTGCTCCTTTATCAAAAATTAGATGGTTGTATCTCTGGGGAACATTTTCTGAGTATTCAAGCCTATTCCACTGATCTGAGGACCTATCCTGATTCCAATACCATGCTGTTTTGATAATTGTTGCTTTGTAGTACAGTTTAAAGTTGGGAAAAGTAATTCCTCCCATATTCTTTTTCCCAATGATTGCTTTAGCTATTCGAGGGTGTTTATTGTTCCAAATGAATTTCAAAAGTGTCTGATCCACTTCTTTGAAGAATGTCATGGGTATCTTTAGAGGGATGGCATTAAATCTGTATAATGCCTTGGGGAGTATTGACATTTTGATGATGTTAATCCTGCCAATCCATGAGCAGGGTATGTGTTTCCATTTCCGTGTGTCCTCTCTTATTTCTTGGAGCAGAGTTTTATAGTTTTCTTTGTATAGGTCCTTCACATATTTAGTCAAGTTGATTCCAAGATATTTGAGTTTGTGTGGTACTATTGTGAATGGGGTTGTTTTCTTAATGTCCATTTCATCCTTATTACTATTGGTATATAGAAAGGCCATTGATTTTTGTGTGTTAATTTTGTAGCCTGCCACCTTGCTATATGAGTCTATTGTTTCTAGAAGCTTTTTGATAGAGTCTTTAGGGTTTTCTAAGTAGAGTATCATGTCATCTGCAAACAGTGAGAGCTTGACTTCTTCCTTTCCTATCTGGATTCCCTTGATATCCTTTTCTTGCCTAATCGCTATAGCAAGTACTTCCAGTGCTATGTTGAATAGGAGTGGTGAGAGAGGACAGCCTTGTCTTGTGCCAGAATTTAGAGGGAAGGCTTTCAGTTTTTCTCCATTGAGGATAATATTTGCCACTGGCTTGTGGTAGATGGCCTTCACTATATTGAGAAAGGTTCCCTCCATTCCCATCTTGCTGAGAGTTTTGATCAAGAATGGGTGTTGGACCTTATCAAATGCTTTCTCTGCATCTATTGATATGATCATGTGGTTTTTATTTTTCTTGTTATTGATGTTGTGTATTATGTTGATAGATTTACGGATGTTAAACCAGCCTTGCATTCCTGGGATGAAACCTACTTGATCGTAGTGGATGATCTTCTTAACGAGGCATTGAATCCTATTTGCCAGGATTTTGTTGAGGATCTTTGCATCTGCATTCATCAGTGATATTGGTCTGTAATTTTCTTTTTTTGGTAGCGTCTCTGTCTGGTTTAGGTATCAAGGTGATGTTGGCTTCATAAAAGCTATTTGGAAGTGTTTCTGTTTGTTCAATTTCATGAAAGAGTCTTGCCAAGATTGGCAGTAGTTCCTCTTGGAAAGTTTGATAGAATTCATTAGTGAATCCATCTGGACCTGGGCTTTTGTTTTTCGGCAGACATTTGATTACTGTTTTAATTTCATCAATGGTGATGGGGGTGTTTAGATATGCTACATCCTCTTCCTTCAACCGTGGAAGATTATAAGAGTCCAAGAATTTATCCATTTCTTCCAGGTTCTCATTTTTAGTGGCGTAGAGTTTTTCAAAGTAGTTTCTGATTACCCTTTGAATCTCTGTCATATCAGTAGTGATCTCTCCTTTTTCATTCCTGATACGAGTTATCAAGTTTCTCTCTCTCTCTTTCTTTGTTAGGTTTGCCAGTGGTCTATCAATCTTGTTTATTTTTTCAAAGAACCAACTTCTGCTTTCGTTGATCTTTCGGATTGTTTTTTGAGTTTCCACTTCGTTGATTTCTGCTCTCAGCTTTGTTATTTCCTTCTGTCTTCCTATTCTTGGGTCCTTTTGTTGAGCATTTTCTAGTTCTATTAGCTGTGTCATTAAGCTACTCAGGTAAGCTCCTTCTTCCTTCCTGATGTGTGCTTGCAAAGCTATAAATTTTCCTCTCAGTACTGCTTTTGCTGTGTCCCATAAGTTCTGAGAGTTTGTGTCTTTATTGTCATTTGTTTCCAGGAACCTTTTGATTTCCTCCTTGATTTCATCTCGGACCCACTGGTTATTGAGCATGAGGCTGTTTAACTTCCAGGTGTTAAAGTGTTTCTTCTGAGTCCCTTTGGAGTTCACAAATAATTTCAGAGCCTTGTGGTCAGCGAAGGTAGTCTGCAAAATTTCTATCCTCTTGATCTTATGGAGGTATGTTTTATGTGCCAGCATGTAGTCTATCCTGGAGAATGTCCCATGTACATTGGAGAAGAATGTGTATCCAGGTTTCTGGGGATGGAGTGTCCTATATATATCCACTAGGCCTCTTTCTTCCATTTCTCTCCTCAGGTCTAGTATATTCTTGTTGGGTTTCAGTCTGGTTGACCTGTCCAGTGTTGACAAAGCCGTGTTAAGGTCCCCCACAATTATTGTGTTGTTGTTGATATTATTTTTCAGATTTGTCAACAGTTGTATTAAATATTTTGCTGGCCCCTCATTCGGTGCATATATGTTTAGGAGAGTGAATTCTTCCTGCTCTACGTACCCCTTGATTAATATAAAATGTCCGTCTTTGTCCCTTACAACCTTCCTGAGTATAAAGTTTGCATTATCTGATATTAGTATGGCCACTCCAGCTTTTTTATGGGTGTTGTTTGCTTGGATAACTTTTCTCCAGCCTTTTATTTTGAGTCTATGTTTGTTCTGACTATTCAGGTGCGTTTCTTGTAGGCAGCAGAAGGTTGGATTGAGTTTTTTGATCCATTTAGCCACTCTGTGTCTCTTAACTGGTGCATTTAGTCCATTGACGTTGAGAGAAAGAATTGTCCTGGGATTTAACGCCATCTTTATTTCAAAATTTGGTGTGTCTTTTGGGTAGTCTTGTCTTAGATTAGGTCTTTCAGTTTTTCTCTTAAGACTGGTTTTGTGTCTGTGAAGTTTCTGAGCTGTTTTTTGTCTGTGAAACCATGTATTCTTCCATCAAACCGGAAAGTGAGTTTTGCTGGGTATAGTATTCTGGGTGAAGCATTCATTTCATTCAGTCTTGTCACAATATCCCACCACTGCTTTCTGGCATTGAGCGTTTCTGGTGACAGGTCTGCTGTAAATCTCAGGGAAGCTTGCTTGAACATGATTTCCCCTTTTGATCTTGCTGTTTTCAGAATTCTGTCTCTATCTGTGGGATTTGTCATTGTGACTAGGATGTGTCTTGGGGTGGTTTTTCTGGGGTCTCTTTTGGTTGGTACTCTTCGGGCATGCAGGATTTAATCACATATATTCTTTAGCTCTGGAAGTTTCTCTTTAATGATGTTCTTGACCATTGATTCTTCCTGGAAATTTTCTTCCTGGGTCTCTGGGACTCCAATGATTCTTAAGTTGTTTCTGTTGATCTTATCATAGACTTCTATTTTCGTCTGTTCCCATTCTTTGACTAATTTTTCCATTGTCTGCTCATTTGCTTTAAGTTTTTTGTCCAATCTCTCCTGCTGTATGGAATTGTTATGTATCTCATCTTCCACAGCACCAAGTCTATTCTCAGCTTCTGATACCCTGTCCCAGAGCTTATCCATTTTGTCATTCACTTCGTTTACTGACTTTTTCAGTCCTGTTAGTTGACATGTTATTTCAGTTTGGAGTTTTGTCATTTCTGCCTTCATATTTTCTTGGTTCTTATTAGTGTTCTGTTCAACTCGATCCATGGTTTCTTGGAGTCTGTTGAGCACCTTCCATATTGCTAGTCTAAAGTCCTTATCTGAGAGGTTGATTAGTTGTTCAGTCATTATCTGGTCCTCAGAATTGTCATCTTCATTCTCTATGTCTGATGCTGGTTTGCGTTGTTTCCCCATTGTCACACTTGTATTGTGGGTTTTTCTACGTGTTGTAGTGGTATTCATTGTCTATATGATGTAGGCAGCACACTCCTCTGGCTCCTCCCTTTCTGGATGGGCTGACTTGCCTCTAAGGGAGGGGAGTCCTCCGTGGATGAAGCCTCACACTGGGACAAATCTTAGGCCCGAGCATGCAACAGAAAAGACAGTCCAGAGAGAAATGTTTGCTTCTGTGATATAGCGCCGTTCTTAGTGTGATTTTTCCTTCTTGTTGCAATGGAGTTCTTTCCTTAGAAAGAGTGCACGGCCGCTCCGCTTCGCTACGAGGCCGTGCTCCTCTGAGCCTCTTTTTGCCCCACTCGCAAGAGTTTCACGCAAGAGGACAGTAGACAGACATAGACAGGTCACACTCACAGTCTTTCACAGCTGAGCCCCACTGGGCCGGTGTACTTTTGCGGATTTTCCCCGCCTGGTGTCACACAGAGGGAGCCAGCTTTTGCAAAGGTTAGCCGGTTTTTATGCTCTGAAGTCCCTCCCTGAAAATGGCGTCTGGGCGAGCGAGGTTTCTGGAGGCTCTTTTTGCCCCACTCGGAAGAGTTTCATGCAAGAGGACAGTAGACAGACATAGACAGGTCACACTCACAGTCTTTCACAGCTGAGCCCCACTGGGCCGGTGTACTTTCGCGGATTTTCCCCGCCTGGTGTCACACACAGGGAGCCAGCTTTTGCAAAGCTTAGCCGGTTTTTATGCTCTCTCCACAGTCCCATTTAAAATACTTTTATAGAAACATCTAGAATATTTGATTTAATATATGGTTACATTGGGCAGGAGAGATAGCACAGCGCTAGGGCATTTGCCTTGCATGTAGCTGACCCAAAAGGGAAAAGGGTTCAATTCTTAGCATCCCATATGGTTGGTCCCCCAAGCCTGCCAGGAGTGATTTCTGAGTGCCGAGCCAGGAGTAACCCCTGAATGCCGCTGGGTGTGACCCCCAAACAAAAAACAAACAAAAAGAAAACAAAACGATATGGCTACAATGCCAATCACATAACATTAATGATTAACCTTGACCAAATCATTGTTGCACGCATGGTGTGTGATTAGTTTGCCTCCTTTGGGGACTGTGAGAAATATGTTTATCAATAATCAGTGATATATATGATTAATATATATGCATATATATGTATAATAATGGAGTACTCTACAGCCACTAGAAAAGGAGAAATATTAAAATTTGCTGCACCATGGCTAGAATTAGAGGGGATCATGTTTAGTAAAATAAGGCAGAGGTAGAAGAACAAATTCAAGATTATATGTGGTCTAGAGAAAGACAAAACAAGGGAAACACAATATTGAAAATGACAAATACTTAGATTTGAAAGTCAAGATTATCATGCAGTGAGGAGATTAAATCTGGGGGAAAAGTAACATAAGGGCATTGATGGGTGATATTGCCACTGTGGTGGTGGTGGGGCGCAGTAACTTTGTACAGTAATTTTATTTAACTATTGTAATTATGTTACTTGATATTTATTTATTTATTTATTTGGGTCACACCCAGCAGTGCTCAGGGGTTACTCCTGGCTCTATGCTCAGAAATCGCTCCTGGCAGGCTCAGGGGACCATATGGAATGCCGGGATTTGAACCACCAACCTTCTGCATGCAAGGCAAATGCCTTACCTCCATGCTATCTCTCTAGCCCCCATCCTGAATTTTATTTTTTTTTTTGTTCTTTTGTTTTTTGTTTGTTTTTGGGTCACACCCGACAGCGCTCAGGGGTTACTCCTGGCTCTGAGCTCAGAAATCGGTTCTGGCAGGCTCGGGGGACCATATGGGATGCCGGAATTCAAACCAATGACCTTCTGCATGAAAGGCAATTAATTGCCTTACCTCCATGCTATCTCTCTGGCACCCCCATCCTGAATTTTTAAAACAAAAAAAGCATCTGTACTGATTTCCCACTTTCTTGCTTTAGAATAGCAGATTAAGAATGGTAAAGAGAAGATACTTACTCCCTAATTTTTATGGTGGGACATGGCAGTAGTTACTCTTCACAAAAAATCAAGAAGTTCAGGAAAAAAAGGTGATACATATTCTAGCAAGATAAAGATATGCATCTTTGATGCATAATCTCATGCTCCAAATATTTCTTAAAATTTTAGTAAGGCATCATAATTTACAGTTATTTATAGCTGAGTATTAGACCTATAATGCTTCAACAGCAATCCATCACCAGTGTCAATCTCCCTCCATCATTGTTCTCAGTTTTCTCCAACCCTCTTTACAGTCACACTTTTAATGTGATTGTTAAAATTCAGATCCAATGATTCAGGATTTTTGGTTCTGTGATTCATATATAGACATATACCACTACCAATATGTTCAAGGCCCCTGCCCCTTATCCTGGTGTCTCCTGTCTACCTCTTCTTATTCCCTCACTCAGTTTCTTTCCTTTTCCATTCTCCTCCATTCTGTAACCAGGGTCCAAAAATACAGTTATTATGCTTCTTTTGATAACTTGCATTCTGTTGTTCTGCTATTCTATATACTAGAGAAATGATATTATACAGTATTTGTTCTTTTGACTTACTTTGCTTATTATGTTTACATATTTTAAAGAACTATTGAATATATTTTATTGAAATATCATAGGTCATAGAGCTTAGGTCAAAGACTTTAGCTAGGAAGATTCTAGCAGCTGAGGGTGACTGGAATTTGGATAGAAAGGACTGCTGGCCTTGTCACAATCTTTAGCTGGAGAAAGTTAAGAGATATTTATTTTGCTTTGGAAATATTTCTCTGTGAGCCCATGAAAGGCTGAAAATTTCAGCTTGGCCTACTTTGACTATGACTTCCACACCAGCAGAGAGTAGGTCCTCTACATTCTGCTCTTTTGAAAGAATTGATGTATAATTCACAGTGCAGCAGAAGTGCACAGGTGATAAACTCAGGAACAGCGCCCTCTTGCAGTAAAGGATACCAATACCTGGAACTCAGCAACCTCAAATTTCTGAGGCAGTAATTGTGACACGATTCTAGTCAGAGGGAAAGAGATAAGACACAAAATAGTCTTACTCATCTATGGGTTTTAAGAAAAATAAAGGATATTATTGTAATAATGCCCAGAGACAATAGAGATGAGAGCCAGAAGGACCGGCTCACGATATGAAGCTCACCACAAAGATGAGTGGTGAGTGCAGATAAATAACTACACTAACAACTATCATGACAATGTTAATGAGTGAGAGAAGTAGAATGCCTGTCTTGAATATAGGCAGGGGATGAGGAAGGAGGGAGAAGGGGAGCATTGGTAGTGGGTATGTTGCATTGGTAAAGGGAGGGGTTGTTCTTTTTATGACTAAAATCCAATACGTACATATTTGTAATCATGGTGCTTAATTAAAAGTAGTTAAAAAATTAAAAAAAATTGGTTAAAATATAAATAAATCTGAAGCGCCTTTGGTGTTAATGTTTTCCTTACTTGTAGAGGGCATTTCTGAGTTTCAGCTCCAAAGAAATCTACTGTGCCTTTGATTTTATTAATACATTGGCTAAAAGCCTTGCGCATATCAGGGAAGAGAGTCTGGGAAGGGTGAAATTATTACGTTCAGCAAACCCCTCAAATGCACACAAAAAACTACAGTTATAGATATAAGTGGAAAATAAATGCTAACATTTTTATTGGAAAGGCTGTACATTAAAAATAAATATATACATAAAGTGCTTCATGCAATATTTGGTTTCGTTTAGGAACTCAGTATTGCTTTCCTCTTATCTCTCTTTGTTTTTATGTTTGGGGGTTATGGAGGAACATAAAATTGGCATTTAAACAAACTAGATTTTGAATTTTGGTTCATTCATTTTCTAATTTTGGTGTTGGGCCAACTTTTTATACCTTCCTGTGACTTAATTTAATCTTTAGAAAAATGGTTCAAAAATATGCAATAACTAGTTGAGTAAAAGTAAATATGAGAACAGAACAAATTAGTCCTTTCATTTCATCTCAAATATTTCCTTATCTTCCCTTTACTATATTTCTCAGAAACAAAAACTGTGGCCATTTTATAGTTTCAACTTCCAGGGGAATTTCAGAGGCAGTTCTCTGTACCTTTTCTTATTGACAGTGACCTTGACAAAAATTTCTTTGGGACCACCCATATTTCCTAGACTGAGTGAATTTCCCAAATATCCCTGGCAAAACCCAGAGGGTCTCTACACACTTTCTTCCTGTATCCTGTAAATTTTGGAATGTGTCCATTGATTACTATGCCCTTTTGATCTTCATTCAGTCACAGGGTTAGGATCTTTTTTTAAATTTTATTTTATTGAAACTATTGTGATCCACAAAGTCCTTCATAATTGAATTTTAGATATACAATCGAGTTAGGGCCATTCCCACCACCAGTGTCGACCTCCTTTCACCAATGATCCCAGATACATCTTATACCACCATCTTTTGCCCCTTAGCCTGCCAGTATAACATGCCCATTTAAGTTTAGATTGTTAAAGGTTAGGTCTCTTGCTTCTATTGTTGTTGACTTTGGCTTGGATATTTAGTTCTTTTTTTCTTCAATGCACCTGAGACCACTTGGCCCCTAGCCCCCATTCTTTCTTTTTTTTCTTTCTTCTTAATTTAATAGAAAAATGCAGAAATATGAGGCAAACAAAATAATCCATATCCCAAGTTTCTTTGAAAAAGGCGGGAGCCCTTCTTTAAAAGATAAAAAAGGAAAAAAGAAGAAAAAAAACAAGAAAAAGGAGGGTGGCAAGTTTGTTTGTTTTGCATTGGCATAGATGGCAGAGTACAGTTGCCTTCAGGTATGCTAAGACAATTAGGTATCCTGTGAAGAGATCCTTAGTTCTTAGCATATGCCATAGTTACTATTTATTGGATGATTGGATCAGAAAGGTCTCTTGTGATAAAAACAGTTAAATACAGAACTCCAGCTAGCCTTAGATATTATCTACTTCTAACTCTTCTACTCAAAGTTTCTCTTCAGCTGAGAGTAATGCCTTTACATAAATGGTTCCATGTTACTGCAGAAAAGTTACATTATTTTCGAGTGATTTATTTTAAATCCTTGGATAGATCTACAGATTTCTACAGTGACCCTACTATTCTTCATGAACAGCATATACTACTAAGACAAATCTATCTACTTTTTTTCTTCTACTCCCTGTCCCAACAGTACTCCTTATAGAGAGTGCACAGTACTGGCTTATCCTAGCAGTTATTATTTATTATTTTGGTGATGATCTCAAAGAAGAGTTTTTTAAATATTTGCATGAAGAGTTGTGGTACATGAAAGAATTAGAATGATGATATAATAGATTTTGTATTGCACTGTAAATAGATATCTAATTATCTAGGGCTATTACCTAGATTCCTTTTATAATTGCAGTTTAAGTACTGTACTGGAAAGAATAACCATTCTCTTTCTCACACACAGATAGAGATCAGATGGCAAAAATTATTGTCCTTCCTTCTCTCCCTCCCTCCCTCCTTCCTTTCTTCCTTTTCTTCCTTCCTTCCTTCCTTCCTTCCTTCCTTCCTTCCTTCCTTCCTTCCTTCCTTCCTTCCTTCCTTCCTTCCTTCCTTCCTTCCTTCCTTCCTTCCTTCCTTCCTTCCTTCCTTCCTTCCTCTCTCCCTCCCTTCCTTTTCTTCCCTGCCTCCCTTCTTCCTTCCTCACTTCCCTCCTTTTTGCCTTCCTCCTTCCCTTTCTTTCTTCTTCCCTCCTTCCTTTTCTCCCTCCTTCCTTCCCTCCTACCTTCCCTTCCTCCCTCCCTTCCTCCCTCCTTTCCTCCCTCCTTTTTACTTTCCTCTCTCCCTCCTTCCTCTCTTCCTTCTCTCCCTTCTTCCTTCCTTCTTTCTCTCCCTTCTTTCCTTCCTTCTCTCCCTCCCTCCCCTTCTCCTTTCCTTCCTCCCTCCCTTCTTTTCTTCCTCCCTCCTTCCCTCCTTCTCTTCCTTCCCCTTTCTCCTTTCTTTTTCTTTCTTCTTTGTTTCTTCCTTTCCTTCCTTCCTTTCTTCCTTCCTTCCTTCCTTCCTTCCTTCCTTCCTTCCTTCCTTCCTTCCTTCCTTCCTTCCTTCCTTCCTTCCTTCCTTCCTTCCTTCCTTCCTTCCTTCTTCTTCTTTCTTTCTTTCTTTCTTTCTTCTTTCTTTCTTTCTTTCTTTCTTTCTTTCTTTCTTTCTTTCTTTCTTTCTTTCTTTCTTTCTTTCTTTCTTTCTTTCTTTCTTTCTTTCTTTCTTTCTTTCTTTCTTTCTTTCTTTCTTTCTTTCTTTCTTTCTTTCTTTCTTTCTTTCTTTCTTTCTTTCTTCTTTCTTTTTCTTTCTTCTTTCTCATACTCTGCAGTATGCAAGGCTTACTCCTGGATCTGTGTTTAGAGATTATTTTTAGTGAGCTTGGTGGACTATATGTAGTGCCAAGGATATAACCCAGATCAATTACATGCAAACACCATACCCACTGTACTATTTATCTGCCTCCCACATCTACTTTAATGAGACTACAAATCAAATCAGAATGATATCAGGACATTTTCTTTAAGGTATCTTTTTTTTGCAGTTTGTTCTTACTCTCATCTCTAGTAGTATTGATCAGATGATTGTTATTTGGGCACTTACAAAGATATTAGAGCTAATCTGTAGGTTTAACTCTCCAAAGGGGAACTGGGATACTGATATATTCATATACTAAATATTATTTAAGTACATGATAGGGTTATTAATTAATAATTATATAGACTGCTCTCCCCTGAAAAAGAAGTTTGAAGCAGCTTACCGCATGGCTTTGTCATTTGCCAAGATCTCAGAAAAATAAATTGGGATATACTAGGTGAGGGAATAGAAATTAAGAATTAAAGATAAATTCAGAAACATGGGCTTGGGCTTAAGATCCTGATTCTTAGAGGACTGGATTAGGCAGACATGTTAGATGAGTGATTTTTTTTAGCCACCAGTGCATGGATGGGTTCTGGGCCCATGTACCAAAAAGTTGAAATCCACTGATCTGTAGCAGTTTGTAGACCATGTCAATCCTTATGTATAAAACGTTACTACCACTGTCATAGATCATATGATAGTTTTTTTTTTTTGTCAAATAGATAGCAATGTGGCAACCATGTATAAAGTAAAGTAGACAGAAGGGGCTGGTCCTATTTTACTATGGATTGATCACATGATGATATTTTATGTCTGGAAAAGCAGAGAGACCAGTTGAAGCAAACTTAGAAATGTAACAGCTCTGGTGATAGTCACTTTAGTATATGTGCTGCCAAAGTGAGCACTGATAATAGTCACTTTAAAAATAAATTTATTTATTTAAAATGATGAGGTTTACAATATTGCTCATAATTGTTATCTCTGGCATTCAATGTTCAAACGCCAATTCCAGCACCAGTATAACATTCTCTCCATCATTGTACCCTATTTCCCACTTTTCCCCAAGTCTGCCCCTTGGCAGCCTTGAATAACTTACTTGGAACAACTAAATGGTAATGGAATTATTGAAAGAAATTCTATTAAAAAATTTGTCAAAATTATTATATCTTGCAATCAGTTCATTAAATCATTGAAGGTTTACTGAGTTTTTGTTGCTAGTTGAGCATTCTGTTGCTAGCTCTGTTGAGCTTAGATGACTTCTATGATATTTTCACATATAATTTGGTACATTTGTACTAGGATGTCTATATTAAAAATATGGAAGAGCCATATGTATACATGGCCCACAGTCTAGGACTTCAAGAATCTGTGGTGCTGGGTCAATGAGCTCATATGGTGGATCTTGGGTATGGATGCAGGGACTTCTGGAAGTATAGAAGTATGGTAGAAATGTGGCCTAACTTCAACGAGTCTCCAGAGATCTCATCCAGAAAACTGGATTACCTGTTTTGGTGGTTAGATGTCTCTGTAGAGATCGGTAGAAAAGGATTTTAAGCTTGGCCATTGGTGTGGTGTGTATGTGCAGCTGCTGAGGATTTAGCAGGATAGGGGACTTTTCCTCGCTCCTCCTGAAGGGTTCCATTGCGATCAACTTTGAGTCTGTTATATCCATGAGTTTTTGAGGCTTGGTTTGCCTGTCTTTCAAGATTTAAATAAGTCTATGGTGTTGGCTGATGGGCAGATATGATGGTGGCTCTAGAACTGTAACTTTTTAAATCACACTTCAAAAGTAACCAAGGAAACTAGGGACTCTTGGAAAGGATAAGGTTATTAATATGGATATCTTATTTAATTTTTTTCTGCATGATCCGTGTGTCTGATAATGAGCAGCAGAGTGTCCTACTTATAGATACTTGGTTTAGTCTAAGAAAGTGTGTTTTGAGAGATAATACCAGGAGTGAAGCATTTGCTTTCACATTGCTGACCTGGGTTTGATCTTTCGCACCCCATGTGGTGCTCATACCTTCAAGGAGCGACCTGAATACAGAGATAAGAGATAATTGAACACAAGAGGATGTACTCCTAAAACAAACAAACAAAAATGTGCTTTGGAGAGATAGTACAGAGTATAAGGTGCATGCCTTACATGTCTGACTCTTGTTCAATTTTGGTACCTATATGGGTGACCTGTGCCTACAAGGAGTGATCTTTAAGTGCAGAGCCAGGAGTAAGTCTCAAGAATAGCTGGGTGTAGGGTAAACAAAACAAAGGGAGTATTGTAAATACAGATGTAATGGAATGTAAGCAGGTAATGAATTTTATGTCTTTGAGCTCCTTATAAACTAAAAGATCAGTTCTAGACAAGTTTATGAATAGAAAATATGGTTATGTAATAGCTAAGCTTTGAATTAAACTGGAGGATTTGAATACATGATTCAATAGGTGTATCGTTATTAGAAGTATATTGCTGGGGATCAAATCGAGGGCTTCACATGAATGTGGAATGTGCTTTAACACTGAGACACATCCCCAGTCTTCTGAATATGTGATTCTAACATTTTTGTATCTAATTGATTATTTGTTACTTGTAAAGTATTTGAATCACCATGATGAAGATAAGCTGAAGTCATTTTCTTTGGCATGAGATTTAAACATTGACCTGGCTAATTAACTTAATATTGTTGAGACTTTGTCATGCACATTTTACAGTGGTAGTTTTGTGTTTTTATTCTTGTCAATCATCTCATGAAGAAGTGTACAAGAACCACCGCACACTAGCATATAAGATGTGATTCTCTTTATTTCTTCCCAATGTTGCATTTAGAGACTTCATTTTGGCATCCTGAAATTGGTCATTCTGGGAGTAATCATGTCATGGAAAATGACAAAAATTACAAGTCAGATTGTTGTTGCTATTGGTTTTTTTTGCAATTGCTAAAATTATTAAATGTTTATCAGTATGGCAAGTCTAATTTTAAAAATATGAACTTTAGTATGTAAAAAAGATAAAAGAAGAATAAAATGAGAGGTATACATCTATAAGCTATACTCATTTCCTTTTACCAGTCTATGTCATTTCCCCATAAGACTCAGACACCTCTGGACTAAGACCTAGAATTTACTGGCATTAAAGAACACCTGGAAAATAATTTCTCCCTGGCTCCTGTCAAGACAATATTTGTTTAGCAACTATTTTTCTTCTGCATTTAGGTATAAAAACATAAAACAACAGGGTTTCCATTGGTTTTATGGAATTCTTTTTTCAAAGCAATACCAAAGGGATCAGTTTGAGAAAACTGGAAATCTGATTCCTGTATTTTTAAGAGAGGTACAGTTATTTGTGTTGTAAATGTCCTTAATGTAATCCTTAATTTTCTCTTTTGTGATAGAGTACTAGAGCCCTATAATGTTATGTGTTGCATGTTGCAAAGGCATCTCAAACTCTTCCATAACCATATTATTATTTTTCTTTATTAGAGTGAAGACTTGATAACGCAAGGGAATAAGATCTTGTGGAATGTTGTAATGTGTGGAGGGTAGGAACTGTAGAAAAGAAGATTCAAGGGGCAGGAGCAATAGTACAGCAGTAGGGAGTTTGCCTTGCATGTGGACAACCTGAGATGGACTGGAGTTTGATCCCTGGCTTCCCATATGGTCCCCTGAGCCTGCCAGGATTGATTTCTGAGCACAGAGCCAGGAGAAATAACCCTTAGTGCCGCTGGGTGTGGCTCAAAAAAACCCCAATAAATAAATAAAGAAAAAATTAAAGAAAAGAAGGGTTAAAGGGCCAACTTATCTTTGGATAGTCCCTCAAATCAAGTGAAAGGATGCTGAAAGAACTCCCCAAACACAGTCTTTATCCATTTGCTTTTCCATGCTGCACAACTTTTTTCCTTAAGTACTTGAAACTTGTCTTAGGGAATCACACAGGCTGCAGATAACCGGAATGTTTAGTGCAAAACTCTTTAGTTCTAGGCTGGAGGAGATTCCATTGTCTCCATAGTTTTCATAAATTGGAGAATCATGAGCAGCAGGACCTGTCGCAAAGCTTGTCAAGTGATATTGTCACTGTTTGTAGAATCTTAATTTTTTCTCACATGCTAAAGTGAGATCAGATGTAAATATTATGTTATTTTCACCTGCATTTCTTTAATGCTCTGAGTTCTTTAATTTCACCCTTCCCATTTCTTTGAAGGTCTTTTAATTCAATGACCTCTTTCCTTGACTTCGTACCCTGCTCTTTCTTATATCAAGTTCTCTTCTTCCGAGGGAAAGACCAAATGATGGCTGACTAGCTCATGGCCCTTATCTCTGCCCACACTCCTTCCTGTTTCCTTGTTCTGCCAAGCTTTCCTCTTTACTTTGCCCTTCAGAATTTTAGCTGTCTGAGTCCTGTCTGTATATGGTGCTGGTGATGAAACCCAGCTCCTAATAACTCTGCCATCAACTCTCTTCCTCTCCCTAAATCCTTTCCTTACATTCTATGTCTTCAACTTACTCTGTTGCCTTTCATCAGCCAAAGTTAAATCTCTATATATTGACTAACATTTGTTTCTTTTTCTTGTGTTAGAGGAAAGATCTTTTAGATCTTCATTAGCTATGTCACCTTTTAGATACTAATTACACATTGTAAAATGAAGTATGCCACTTGGAATTTCATGTCAGTTAGAAAGTATTGCATTTTCCCCCTCAGATTCAGAAAACAATAGAAAATTTCTTCAAATAAGTCATATAAATAAAGATTTATGAAAAGTAAATCATGTTCTAGTCTTAGTCAAAAGGAGGAACTGACTTCATTTCATTGATCCATAGAGATAACCATGCCAATTCAAGCTAAATAATTATGTGATTTAAATTTTCTTTTCTTTTTTTGTTTTTTGGGCCACACCCGGTGACGCTCAGGGGTTACTCCTGGCCATGCACTCAGAAATCGCTCCTGGCTAGGGGGAACATATGGGATGCCGGGGATAGAATTGCGGTCCGTCCTAGGCTAGCGCGCTCAAGGCAGACGCCATATGCCTGTGCCACTTTTCAGGCCCCTTAATTTTTTAATTACTTTGGAAGATAAATAATTTTTAATAAACATAAAAACTGTTCAACAGTCTTATTTTTTAAATCAAACCATATGACACCTAGTGTTAATTCTGAGTACTGCTCTCTATTTTTTACATGTAAAATATAATGAAAGTATTCTCTTTATTTTCTTTATATGCCTTGACACAATTTGTCAACTTTAATATAGTGAGGATAAATAGAGCATATACTTGTATTAAAATTGCACACTATAAGACTTGAACTCAGAAAACTGGGTTCCAGTTGGAGAGCCAACTATGTCCTGTGATTTGTTCATTGGAAAGTTATTTTCCTTTCATGCTCTGAGTGTACTTATTTGTAAAGTGTTGGAATACTTTAGTTTTCTGTAGGTCATTTCAAAATCTAGATACCTATAAAAACATTTTAATGTAATTGATATATATATCTTTATTTTGGATCTTGGAATATATTGACTCAATAAAAATAGCAAATAAAGGGCTGAAGAAAAATACAGCGGGTAAGGTGGTTGATTTGCACACAGCCTACCAGAGATCACTCTCTGGCATCTCATATGGTTTCTTGAGCCCAATCATGAGTGCTCAATCATAAGTGCAGAGCCAGGAGTAAGGCCTGAAAAGTTGACAAAACTCAAATACTTAAAAGATAGCTAGTAACTCTGAAAATGAAATTTAATTTTAAATTAAGATTTAATTTACCTTTAAATAACCACATATTTTTAAATATATGTGACTCATGTCTCAGCAAATACAGATTTACAAAGTACAAAACAAGGGAATCTTCTGATGAATCTGGAATTATATTCAGCACTTTATTTTATTTTCTATACTGACTGACACAATATTATTTTTGTAAGTCCACATTCACTGAATAATTTACGTCTGAAATTTACTATCTAAGGGCTTTAGCATTTTCTCTATAATTGTATTTATTTTGATTTTAACTATTTTGATTATTATTTTATTATTTTGATTATTTTTGATGCAGGTCCAGTTTAATTGAATTTAGGTAAAACAGAATTGTTTTCTCCTAGATTCACAAAGATTCAACATGCAACATTTTTTTCCTTATTTTTTTTATAGTGACCACGAAATCACAAAGTTATTAATGATTGAGTTTCAGGCTTTCCAAAGTTTCAATAAAAATCTTGTCATCAGTATCCACTTCCTTCCACCAGTGCTTCCCACCCCCATTGGCCACCTATTAATCTGCTTCTATCAGATGCACCTTCTATTTTATATATAAATCTTTGCACTCTGGTTTACAGTACTGTTGCTGATAGTGTTTCATACATATCACTTTACCAACTTTAATCAGCCCTTACAAAAATGCAAACATTTTTTGAGAAAATTTTATAGTATTAAATAATGATGAATTTCAAAGTCTAACCTTTCAAAAATAACCCCAGTTGTTTTCTAAGCTAACTTTCTGTATTTGAGACTTCTAGTTATAAAAATAGTCAGCAGGGTGGGAGAGAGAGCTTTGATCTTCAACACAGCATGGTCTCTTGAGCACCACTGGACATGACCCCTGAGCACAGAGCCAGGAGTAGTCCTTGACTATGTGTGGGTGTGAACTCAAAACCAAAAAATACCCATTAGTCCTGAGATTTCAGAATATATATATTTCCTATTTATTGTGCTACCTAAAAAGAGATATTTAGACAATTTTTTCAACTTTATTCAATTTAAATTTTAGCTTTTCTAAAATCTACACTTTTTACAAGTCTATATTGAAAGCATTTATACTCACCATTTTTTTAAATAAAAATATTAATTAGAATTATCTTTTACATTTGAACAGTTTTATCATTTGCTGTTGTTTTCATACTTTTGCATTTAAATTTAAATACACACATGTAATTCTTTCGTTAACACATAGTTTTCCCTGATTTCTGTATTGGCTTCATTTAACCCTTTTTAAGCTTTTCATTTAACCTCCATTACCAGAGAAGCAAGCATGTGTGTGTGTGTGTGCGCGCACATAAGCACAAACATCTGAGTAATACATACAAATTCACAGTCCATATAAATTCATACACACATACCTTTCTAATATTTAAGTGATTGGGAGAATTTTTTGTTTTAATGTAAAAAGGACCTTTCTTAACAAAGGTGCATATAAATGGGAAAATCTGACTAAAAAGAAATGGAAAAAAGACAAGGTTATTTGTAACATTTGAAATGAACTTTCTCTCTTCCACTTCTAAACCTGCCATATCCCATAATTCAGTGCAAAAAAAGCTCCACAAAACAATTGCCAATTCCATATCTAAGTGAAATATTGTTACATTGTTCATTTAACAAGGCAAAATCCATAGGTATCTTCTGCCATCTGATCAAAGGATAGCATTTATCTAGCCTATTTAAGAACAATGAAAGATCTATCATTTTTTGTATAAATAAATAAATATTGTATAAAGGATTAATATACTTAATATTAAAATCATTTTGATAAAATTTAACTAAGTGTACAGAATAAAATATTATATAATGTTTTGCTATTATCACAAAGTGCTACAAAACAGTGAGTTGTTTTCTAAGATGAAGATTTGAATTTTATTTATAAAAAAGTGTTCGGCAGCTGCAGGAAACAAATCCCATCCAGGGCATCCTTAATATTGCTGGGCCACCAACAAGTGCCAGCTCTAATATGATATCCTGACAACGAGGAAAATGGGAACAACTTGAACTAAGAGGAGGTTATCCTACCTTACCAGCTAACAATAAGACAAAATCAGAAGACTTGTCATCCTTTGGTAGGTCCAAAAGCCAATATCGCGATTTACAGATGACTGGCTGCTAGAACCATGACCAGACTGTATATATCTTGGGACCAATAAAAAAGCCCTAGTCTAGGGTTTGAACTACCACCTGCACAATAACCATGATCCCCAGTTCCAAAGGTCTGGCAGAGACAATGGTAATGGAATGGGGCTTCTGGAAACACAAAGAAAGACGCTATACTAGGTGCCATCCTAGGTTCAGTGCAAAGACCAAGACCACCAACCACCGAAGATGGATTAAAATGACACTGAGGGAACAGAACTTCTAGAACCACAAAGAAAGACTTCATCATAAGTCCTACTCCTGGACCTGTGCAAATACTGAGATCTCTAGATACAGAGGTCTGATTTTATCACCCAGGATGGAGCAGAAGTCTTCCAAACATCACGAAAGCACCACCAGGAGAGTAAATGATCCTGAACAGAGTCTATAGTTAATCCCATGACAATATACTCCAAGGGTGGAGAAACCCCATATCTCTTAGGCCAAGTGAGTTCCTTTTCGAATGACCCCAATATTTACTGTGCCAGGGCAGGAGGGAAAAAAAAGCAAAAAGCAAAAAACATTGTTTATTTTTTATATATTATTTTTATCTTCATTTATTATTATTATTATTATTATTTTTATTTACCTATCTATTTTTGGTTGATTTCTTAGCTTTGGTGTGGTTATTGAAGTTGTTGTCCCCATTTATACTTATTTTTTTCTCTTCTTTTCTTTTCTTTCTTTATGTGCTCTGCCATGTTTCTTATCTCAAGACCATGTTTTTTTTTTATGGTGCTTATCGTTATTGTTGGAGTCCTCACTGGATATTGACCCTTCTTTTTGTACTGGGTGGAGTGTTTCATCTTCTTTTTCCTCCTTCATCTCTCAACCGATGATGAGAGCCTCTAGAAGGATTCCGCCCATTTTTGGTGTATTAAGACTGTTTACCCCATTTTATTACTTTTCTCTTCTTCAAACAAAACCACGAAACTTGAACTAGCTAGTCCTCCTCCCAGTTAGAGGGGGAAATAATGGAGGCACCAAGACCAAACAGGCGCAAGGACTACTATGTAGTAGGCTAGGTACAGAGGGGACCACATAATCTAGCAGCCCCCGGGGGGTGAGTGGAAGAGGATATGGGAGGTAGGACGAAAACGGAGGTGTAGGGAGGACAAATTGGTGATGGGAATCCCCCTTGATTTTATGTAAATATGTACCTAAAATATTATTGTCAACAATATGTAAGCCACTATGATCAAAATAAAAATTATATTAAAAATTAAAAAAAAGTGTTTGACTACATTGACTAATGTGTTTGACTATAGTTCTTTAAAAACTTGGTAAGTCTCTGTAAAGGTACATCATTTTATTTATGCACATAATTTGTGTTTTCACATTGAGGAGAGATGAACAAGAGTCAAGATGCTTGCCTTACATGAGGCTTATTCCAGTCTGATCCCTAGCACTGCATATGGTTTCCAGTCAACACTTGTGATTCCCAAACACAGAAGTGGATGCATCTTGAGCACTTCCAGGTGTGGCTCACTCCCCCTACCCCTCCACTTTAATAATTGTGGTTCAACGTAAGTGTATGTTTTCAAAACTTATAATTAGATAGAATGTATATTCTGTAATAATTTTTGAAAAAGAAAAGGTTACATATATACTATTATTTGATCACAAGAGATATTATATGAATTACCTATATTTATTCATACATTGATAACAGTTAAATATTAATTTATTAGCATGAAAAGCAATATCTATATATGTACTAGAGTGCATACACACCTTGAGGGCTGTGAATATAATATGAAAGCTAATTTAGTAGTAAAAGACTTCTCATACCACATTATTGTAATTTTATACTGTAAAAGTTTACTTAGTTTTCTATCCATGGCCTTATGTGATTAAAAAATATAAATAGCATTTCTATAATAATATAAACATCACATTTTTCTTTTGTTCTGCTTCAATTAATTAAATGGTCCTGAACAGGGTAGTTTGGGTTTTTATAACAAAAGACCAGTAGATGGCAGTATAGAACTAGAATGTACGTGGTCATCCACAAAAAAATTCTAACTGCGTTTTGGAAATTTGGATAGAAGTTTTGAAACCCAACTCTAAACATGTTTGTAACCATGGTGATTAGAAGTAAAGAAATTATAAAAAACTAAATAAATAAAATAAAAGAAAAAAAAGAAGTTTGCGCAATCAGATGGAAAATCAACTTTAAAGCTACTTTTTTTTTTTTTTCAAGCAACTGACCTACATTTTTATTTTTTTGGTTGTTGGGCCACACCCTTTGTTACTCCTGGCTATGTGCTCAGAAATTACTCCTGATATTGGGGGGGATCATATGGGGATGCTGGGGGAATCAAACCACAGTCCCGTCCCTAGGTTAGCATGTTCAAGGCAATTGCCCTACCGCTTGGCACCACCGGTCCGGCCTCTGCCCTACATATTTTTTGTTTTATATTGCTAAAGATAATTTTTATACAATATAAATAATAATCACCATTTTCAAACATCTGCAAATTCTAGGACCAGAGAGATAGTTAGTGTACTTATCTGAACACATGGTCAACCTGGTTCAATTCCAGGTACCCCATATTAAACTTGGGTTCATTCCAAGATACTCAAGTCACATCCAGGAGTGAATTCTTGAAAGCAGAGTAGTGAGTAAACCCTGAACACTGCTGGATGTGGTCCCAAAACTTAAACCAACAAAATCCACAAATACTGAAATAATAATAAAAACAAGCCAATTTTGTGTCAGTGCTCTTGATTTTTTAGAAAGGTCAGAAGAGGATAATTTGGAATAATAGCCAAGATACTGCCCTTTAAGTGGGGCATAACTTACTCATTGTTTCTTCTATTTGTTGAATAAATTCAGTGGTAATTGTAGGAACTCTGAACAATTGGTTGGAACTGTGAACAATGTAAATTTAATGTGTTGTTATATGAAGGAAGAGAGGAAACTGCATGGAATATTGTCTTGTAAGTGATGTATGTGGGTTTCCCAGGGAAGCCACCACTTTTGTGCCCTAGGTAGTGTTTCTTGTCTACCTCAAGAGATTTGGGGGACGATCAAACAGATCTTAACATCCTGGAAAATAGAGCAGAAGAAAAATTGTTTCTGGTTGTCAATTTATTTTATTCATATATTCATTTCACCCAATTGTTCAAGCGCCATGATTTGCAATACTGTTAGATGACAGGATTTCATGCATACAGGTGTCCCAACATCACATCTGCCACGAGTGTCCCTTGGACTTTTTCTATTAACCTCTTTTCCTAAGTTCAATTCTGTGGTTCTCAGTTTCTGTTGCCTTTGCATTTTTGCTATTCTCCTACTTGGTTTCTTTATATTCCATATGTGAAGGGCATCATTTTGTTTTTGTCCCTCTCCTTCTGACTGACTTCACACAGGATGATATTCTCCAGTTCCATCCACATAGTGGATGAGTAGTATTCCATGGTGTATATGTACCATAGTTCATTTTTTTTGGTTTTGGGGCCACACCTGGCAGCTCTCAGGGGTTACAGTGACTCTGCACTCAGAAATCACTCTGGCAGGCTCGGGAGAGCATATGGGATGCCAGCATATGAGAGCTCAGGTCCGTTTCAGATAAGCAGTGTGCAAGGCAAATGCCCCACCTCTGTGCTATTGCTCAGGCCCCCATAGTCACCTTTTCTTGAATATTTTTTACCCCCAGAACTTGGCTATTGTGACCAGTGCTGCAGTAAACATAGGCACACAAATATCTTCTTGAAATAAAGTTTTTGGCTTTGGGAATATGGCAAAGAAGTGGAATAACTAGGTCATAGGTAAGCTGAATTCTTAATTTTTTGGAGAACGTTCCTGTTCTCCTTAGAATCTAAACCAATCAACATTTCCACCAAGAGTGAAAGAAAGCTCCTTTATCCCAAAGTATTTCTTTACTTTTCACTGGACCATTATCTCTTTTATCATCACCAAATAGTAAATATTTCTTCCCTCAAAGAATGGTTATATGATCACATAGGGAAAACTATTAGTTCTAGTCCCAAAGTAAGAAGGTTCAATGTGTTGTTGGTGTGTTATCTCTGTTATTGGTAGTGAATCAGGCAGACAGGAAGTTAGGGGAGCCTTCTAGTAATGAGTTCTTGGGAAGTAATAAAACCAAGAGATGGGATTTGAGGAAGTTACTCTGAAACTAGCTGTGAGGACTCACCTTGTGGACACAGGAACTAAGGCCTGATAAGACCTTTAAGTTACCATTAACACCCAGAGAAAGCTGGAGCTCTTAAAAGGAAACTCCAGCAGGAAAAAACGAGCAGGAAGAGAATATCAAAGACCATCAATTGCTCCTGTTTCCTTTGATAACCATCCTAGCAATGAACTCATACCTAGGTAGAAAGCTCCACAGAGTAATGGAGGGGAAGGAGGCAGAGTGATAACAGAGTGAGCAGAGCCGGTAGGGTGTTTGCCTTGCACATGGCCCAGGATCAGGGTTTGATCTGGGTCATTTCATATGGTTCTCCAAGACTGCCAAAAATAATTTCTGAGTGCAGAGCCAGAAGTAACCTCTGAGGGGCGCCACTGGGTTTGGTCCACTCTAACAAACAACAACAACAACAACAACAACAACAAAAAGCTCCATATGAGGTAAGTTGAGAAAAACCCTAGACAAGTCAATTTGGCACAAAGTAGGTGCACAGGTATTGCCTGGAAATATGGTGTATGTTCTGCTTGTATTTCCCCTTGGGATGTGTACTTTCATACTTTAATGCTGAGATGTATCCTGGGGGTCTCTTTCCACTCTGAAGAATCTCCTCTCTCTCTCTCTCTCTCTCTCTCTCTCTCTCTCTCTCTCTCTCTCTCTCTCTCTCTCTCTCTGTTTCTGTCTGTCTTCTCCTGTCTTCTCAGAACTTCCAAATAAAACCTGTTTTTACTTCACTGCTCTCCTGAAATTTTTTTCTGAGAGGGAATAGCAATGGACCTCAAAGGCCTGGTTAAGTCTAGGACTGACTTTTCTTTCTTGCAAAGAGCAAGGTTCACAGCAAACTCATTTCAGTCTAGATTTCCCCAACTGCTCTTGGGGTGGCAAAGGTGGAGATAAAGAAAACGACAAATTCCCTTCTCAAGGCTGCCATTTCATAATAATTACCCAGGATCTACACTACAATAGAAAGCCTTTCTGTGAGACCGCCGAGGTGGCGCTAGAGGTAAGGTGTCTGCCTTGCAAGCGCTAGCCAAGGAAAGATCGCGACCGCGGTTCGATTCCCCAGCGTCCCATATGGTCCCCCCAAGCCAGGGGTAATTTCTGAGTGCTTAGCCAGGAGTAACCCCTGAGCATCAAATGGGTGTGGCTCAAAAAAAAAAAACCAACAACAAAAAA
The DNA here is from genome assembly GCF_024139225.1 of Suncus etruscus. Lineage (NCBI taxonomy): Eukaryota > Metazoa > Chordata > Mammalia > Eulipotyphla > Soricidae > Suncus > Suncus etruscus. The sequence goes on along the minus strand of NC_064848.1, from coordinate 125,335,814 downwards.
AGAAAGCCTTTCTGTGCCTTCCTCAGAAGAGGCAGGCATCTCTGAGGCTGACTGGGAATGGATACACAGGCCAGAAGGGAAACTTAATGAAATGGAGTAAAGTCCACTTTTGACACTCATGTATCTTCAAGAGAATTGCATGAGGGGCCGGGAAGGTGGCGCTAGAGGTAAGGTGTCTGCCTTGCAAGCACTAGCATAGGACGGACCGCGGTTCGATCTCCCGGCATCCCATATGGTCCCCCCAAGCCAGGAGCAACTTCTGAGCACATAGCCAGGAGTAACCCCTGAGCATCAAATGGGTGTGGCCCAAAAACCAAAAAAAAAAAAAAGAGAATTGCATGCAGTATTTGGGAAAACTATTTTCATACCTATGTTCACAGCAGTATTTTTTACGAGCCAATAGGTGGAAGTGATTCAAATACCCATTGACATGAATAGATAAACAACATGTGGAATATATACACATGAGAATATAAGGACACTTTAAAAAGGAAGGAAACTCTGACACATCCTATATCCTTGAGGACATTTTATTATATAAAATAAACCAGTTACTAAGAGACAAATAGTAAATTAATCAAGTTATATGAAAATAGCATGAGTCAAACTCATGACCACAGAAAATGGGAAAGTATTTCTTGGGAATAGGAGGAGGATAAATGGAAAGATGTGTAATGGGGAAATTTTAAATTAATTTTAATTTTAAGCATTTTAAAATTAATTTTAAATTAAAATTTCATTTTTTAAGAAAGTTCAACTTTATAAGACAAAAAGGATCCTGAATATTGTTTGTAACAATAGTAGTATTCACAGAAGTATGGATATACTTCACAACACAGTTAAGCTATAATATTTCAGTATACATGTTTTTGCCACAATTTAAAAAATAAATAAATAAAAGAAAAACATAGACAAATTTAAATGTAGACCATGCTGGGCAGAGTGCTTCAGAAAACAACTCCATCCCAAGTTTCCTGAGGCTGAAATCTTTACAGATAGTTCAACCTTGTTTAGATTTTAGGACTGAAAGATTTTAGCTTAGCATTCATGTCTTGCTCAATTTTAACCTTAAAATATCTCCTCCTTATGTAGCTGGGGCACTAGCTCAACCGACTTGAATGTTCCATCACTGCACTGCATTATCTAGATATAGCCCTTGAACATCATTGAATGTGGCCCCAAACCAAAAGTGAAAAATCAGTACTGCCTTCTTGAATTTCAGTTTTGTTAACTGGGTTCTTGCATGTCTGGAAAGATATGCTCTTGATGCACCAGGATTGTGGTCCTGACTTTTTTTTGTGCGGTTTCTTCCCTTTTTGATCCTCAACCTGATCAATGAGTGAAGGCTAAACTTTAGCTGACTTCCTCAAGGAGAATTCCCCGCTCACTCTGAGTTCCAGAATGTTCCCTAAGACCTAGAGGGTCACATTGTCCAGAACTAGTTTCAGAATTAAAAGTTCCAAATTATAGGGAAAGACTCAGTCTGTGCAAACTGGGACAGTTAATCAGCCTACTTGGGATTGACTTCTGTTTAGTGTATTCTGCCCCATCCAATTCTGTCCATTAACCTCAAGGAAGGTGTGTATTAGTGTGACAGAGGACACAATGATGCAAATTAGTTAGAGAAAATACCTAGAGCTGTAGCTACTATAGTTTGTTAGAGAAAAAAATAGACTAAGGGAAGCCAACCATTTGCAAGGTATTGAAATTTAAATTGAATGGGTGTGGGGGGGTAAGAAGAATAAATGCATTGCTAGGAGGTAATATTTATAAACTGTGCTGAAAGTTTCATGTGATTTAACAAACTGAATCTTTCCAACTTAAAAATTAAGCACCACTACCATCATCATCATCATCATCATCATCATCATCATCATCAGAAAATGACAGCAGAGAAGGGTCATTATTTTTGTTGGACTTTGTGACGTCTGCTTTGAAACCAGTCACCAGGGAGATTGAAAAAAGCTGATATCTGGTTTTCCACTAGAAACCCTCCTCTAAATGATGTGGGGTGCATCCTCAGTAATAAAAGGCTCACAGACTCAACAGGTATTTTCCTGTGTACCCAGGATTTAGATCTACTGCATTAATGCTTGTTTTCTCATAGTTGCTCAGTTCCACCTGTCATGAAGGCAAAGGTACAGATGTTTAGAGTTGGAGTAAGTAGGCTGAGAGAGAGAGAGAGAGAGAGAGAGAGAGAGAGAGAGAGAGAGAGAGAGAGAGAGAGAAGGAGTTCTGAGATCAGGCTTTCTGCATCCTACTACTCACACTGCCCACTGGGGAGATGGGCAGATTTAGAATGAATATTCAAGACTGACCTGCTTATTTTCTCTTGATATCTTCCCCTGCAGAGAATGGACTACAGATAAAGCAGGTGCTTTACTCCCTATACTGTCTCTTGAGCCTAGTAACTTCTTGTTTATTTTACTTAATTTTGGGGGGACTACACCTTGAGGTATTCAGGGATTACTCCTAGCTCTGTGCTCAGGAATTATAAAATCTGAGTTGACATTTTAAATTTTAAAATGAGAGTCCAGGGTTCAGGTTCCTGTTGGGGCACCAATTGTAAAGTCACCCCCATGCACGACATCTCCAAGCCTAAGTAAATGAATCTAAAACAGAGTCGTGACACGAAATAATCCATACGAGACTCAGGGTGAGACATAGGTATTGTAGCAATCTTCTACCTTGTATCAAGATCAAGTTGCTTAACAGAACGGTGGTTTTTTTTTTTTTTTTTTTTTTTTGAATACAGAGACCACACGCAGCTGGGGAAGTAAGGACACAGTAAGGACAGATAGCTCAGGTTATCCTGAGCCAGTCCTGTCCAGATTTACATGTAAAACAATCTCTGTTTTGGGAAAAGGCCAAGTTGTAAACAGAGATACAAAGAAACCAGGAATGATCTTTGTTTTGGGTAAAGTGTAATATAACAAGGGATCACTTCTGGTGGGCTTGGGAGGTGAGTGACACCATGTAGGGTACCATGGATGAAACCCAGATCAGCTGCATGCAAGACAAGTCCACTACCCATTGTACTATCTCTTTGATCCCTTACAATTGTTTTTATTGAAGTTTGAATTTGAGTATGTAATCTTGTGGTGTTGATAGAAAAGAAGGATGTTATATTTTGCTTGGTCTTTTCATTCAAAAGAGTTTTTTCAAGAGCTTGTTTGTTCTGAGATGTAGAAGAATCTATGACTATAAAACAGGGCAAAGCTCAAGGTAGCATTTGTGAACTTGGTCTTATGAACACTGATTCGGACTACTCAAGAGTCAGCAAGCTCTGCCTATCTTCATAAGCAGAAGTTAGTCTGTGGACTGTATCTCTCTTTCTCTGTATGCCTCTCTCTGTGTCTCCTTCATTAGCTCTCTCTCTGCAAGCTAAACTCTGCTGCCTATTTTTATCTTAATAAGACAGTTTTACTGGAGCAAAGCCATGCTTTCATTTTGCCCTTTGTCTCCATTTGCTTTAGCACTAAAATGGCAAAGTTAACTAGTGGTGACAAAAGCCATATGTTCTTTCAAGCCTAAAAATATTTATTATTTGGCCTTGAAAAGGTTTTTCAAGTCCTGTAGTAAGTTATGTTTAGTTACAGATTGCAAAATTACAGATTCAGAAGAGAATTTGAAAAAATAAAAATGTCAGCATGTCTGTCTACTCTTGGGATGTCAAATCCAACCCCAAACAGGCCACTACTTGATTTGAATGTTGCATCCCAGCAGTTTAGTCAGCCTGTCAGATTGTTGATCATAAGACACATGCTGGTCTATAGCTAATAAGAACAGATTTTTGTTTTAAAAACACTTGACATAAATAGACTTCTGTTCTTCAGAAGTCTTAGAAAATTTGAACTGGTGTTTAGGCAATTTGGATTTGTACTCTAGTGGAAAAAAATAAAGGCCTCCTGCAAAATTTTTCCAGGACTGTCAGTTATTAATATTAAAAAATCAGCTTGCAAAAATGCTAGTGTTTCTATTATTATTAATAATGATATAATAATAATATAGATCTCTCATATCCTATTGGATCTCATTGTTCTGACAATTCTTTTTTATTTCTTCCTCTTCTTCCTCCTCCTTTCTTTTCTTCTTCTTCCTCCTCCTCTTCCTCCTCCTCTTCTTATCCTCCTCCTCCTCCTTCTCTTCTTATACTCCTCCTCCTCTTCCTCCTCCTTTTCTTTTCTCCTCCTTCTTCTTTCCTTCTTTTTTTTTTTATTCTTCTTTTTCTTCTTCTTCTTCTTCCTCCTACTCCTTTTCTTTCTCCTCCACCTCCTCCTACTTCTTCTTCTTCTTTTTCTTCTTCTTCTTCTTCTTCTTCTTCTTCTTCTTCTTCTTCTCTTTCCTTTCCTCTTCTCCTCCTCCTTCTTCTTCTTCTTCTCTCTTCTTCTTTTCTTCTTCTTCTTCTTCTTCTTCTTCTTCTTTCTTCTCCTCTCCTCTCTCCTTCCTTCTTCTTCTTCTTCTTCTTCTCCTCCTCCTCCTCCTTCTCTCTCCTTCTTCTTCTCCTTCTTTTCTTCTTCTTCTTCTTCTTTCTTCTTCTTCTTCTTCTTCTTCTTCTTCTCTTCTTTCCTCCTCCTCTCCTCCTCTCTCTTTAACAAGTGAGTCAGAACTTTGTTACAATGAGAAAAATGTTTGATCTCACAGGCCTTTGCTAACATGAGAGATGACTCTGAGCTGCAAAGATGTCAGTGGAGGTACTAAATATAGGCTGTGCTGGCCCTGCCAGACTTAGCAACTTCTCGACCCATGCCTGCTCCATGTCACAGGCTTCCCCCACTTTTTCTGCCCTCTGCCTTTTCTGCACTGCTCTGAGGAATCTTTTCTCTCAGGGCAGGGCCCAAGAAGCATTCCTAAATTCCCCTGTGGCACTGAAAGTACTGGTGCTGTGGGAGCTCTGTTCTAGAGGAAAATTGCTGTTGTGGGGTGCAGGCACAGAATAGAGAGCCCCAGACACCCTGGGTGAGCATGTTTTCTTTTCAGTTTTGAGACTTTTTTGCTGGGCTCTTGGGTGGCAGCATTCAGGGCAGTGATGCAACAGCACAATTTGCCTCTATATACAAAAGGGTGGGACAGTCAAATTTGCCTTTTGGTACAAAAGCATCAGACAAAGGAGTCAGTCTTAGATTTATAGATAATACAATAGGAAGGCAAGTTTCTAAAGCCATGGAAATACTGATAGGAGAATATACCTTGAAGAGAGGGTGAATAGAACTATATTAATCTGAAAAGGGATTGTTCAGCTTTTATGTAGAGGTTTTTAAACTTCCTCTCTCGTCAGCGGCTGGGAAGTTTAGCATGTTTTTGTCTGGACGATGAGACTGAAGGGTAGAATGTTGATCCATGACCATCTGGGTGCTGATCCCTTGTGCTCCTGAGCAGAAGGCCGAGATGACTTTCTGTAGGAAGAAAGGGGCCAGCACAGGGAGAACATGAAACCTTCCTTATCCCAATGACTCATTGTGTGACCATGGAAAATTCTGATTACAAAACATGGAAAAGTCAAAGATTTTCCCTTGAGAAACATCTCCCCAACAACGCCTCCCAACTATCTACACACCCTCTACCAAAAACTGCCTCTTTGGGCAGTCAAGAAGCTAAGACTTCTGCTACTGTGAGGCAGAGGTTGGGGAGAGGATTGCTGGGGTAACCAATTTGGCTGCCTGCCTAGGTTTTGTCATGAGTAAACACATTGTTTCATGTAAAGTATAATTTCTGTAACAGAAAACTCCTAAAATCTGAGTAAGTCAGGTTTTATTTAGGTAACACCGTTAGTGCTGGAAAGTTGTTCGAGTGGGAGATGATATTGTGCTCAATTCTGCTGTTAACCATGTGATTTTCATAGATAGCCTTGGTCTGGGCTTTCAGCCAGCAATGGAGGAACACGTGCAAGGTGTTTATTGCTTAGGTTAAAATTAGAGCTTAATTATTATAAAATAGTAATTTCATAATGTATAAAATTAATTATGAAAATAGAAAAAATAATTACTCCCCAAATTATTGGTCCAGACCTGGGTTATAAATTCAAGATAGAAAGGCTAGGTAAAGAAATGTAGTTGGTTTTCCAAGAGGAAAGATAAAAGAATTTCATGTACAAGCTAATGGTCTTTGTCATAGTCACCAAAGTCTACTTTCTGATATGGCTGGTATTGAGGATGCCAGATGTTGGCTTTCTAACAATGGAAGATCTTGAACTTAGAGGCAGCATGATACCTGCTTCCAAGAGAATCTGTGTGGTTTGAAGAGCTCAGTGTTCGAATATAGTAGATAGAAGTGTTCTCCAGGTGTAGGAAGAAAAGGCTTAGAGGAATGAAGCAGGGTTGCTGGGTGGAAAACCACATGTGGTCAATAGGTCAGGTTTCATTCTTGGGGAAGCTAGGGAAATAAATAGAAACTCAGTTACAATTCCTTGGTCATTAAAATGCTAATTTATAGCCTAGGCTCAAAGTCTAGGACTAATGTGTAAAGAAAAGTTCTAAATTATATATATCCCTAAGAGAAGAAGGGTCTCAATAAACTTGGTACATGAACCCTGGAACTGAGTAAAGAAGATCTTGAATTTCTTCAGTTGGCTTGCATTGAGGAATTTAGAGCAACATGCAACCTTTATTTTTCCTTTGAATCTAGTAGCCATGGGGGTTGCATTTGTAAATATTTCACTGCTGACCTAAACTCATTCTGGTAATTCCACTTATTTCCCTGGCCAGGTACCTGACAGGATTGGGAAGCCCCATGTCTGAATGAAAATGAGAAAGTACTGATAATTTTAGGGTGGCTGAAAAGTTTTTTTTTATCTATCTTCAATTTACTACCAAATACTATAGTAAAAAAAAATTGACATTATTCACACAGTTTTCTACTCTTAGTGACACCAGGTGTCATTTCTAAGGTTTAGATATATAGAGGTGATTTTATGGCTTTCTGATTGAGTGTCTTTAGGACACTTGAGCAGATGTTGGCAATCCACCCATCATCCTTGGACTCTTCAGCATTTGAATATCCTTCTTTTTATGCCCAGGACTAGTGAAAGTCCAGGGGATTAACACCCACCATCTTCACTCTAAGGCCCAGTAATAGACCAGCCAGTTTGGGAATTGGATACAAATGTCTGCTCTCCTGCCCCTTGGATATCATTTTTTTATACACGTAAACTAATAACTACCTTCTATATTCTGTATCATGTTCCTAGATCTCAAAATCACTTCCCTAGACCTCAGCTGATGCTTTCTGTTCTTCACAGATAAATTGTTTACATGTGAATCCACATTTTGGGGTTAGTTCTGGGAGACCATGGGTTTTTGTGTTTTGTTTTGTTTGTTTGCTTCTTAATCAGAAAATAGTCTGTAATGCAGACTATGTTGAAAGGCTTATTCAGACCCTTTGAACATACTGTTTCCCCAGGCAGATAGCCTTGGATCATGATGTAGGCTTACTTCCAACATTATTTCACAGTTATCTTGATAAAGAAATAGAAATTTCCCATTAAAACTTTCTTTTGTTTTATTTGGGTCTAAAGCAAAATTATCTCCAAATAAACATGGAAGTGATTTGAAAGTTTGGTATTAGAATTTATATATGCTTTACCTTATAACTTTATATGGATATATAAAAAGATGCAGCAGGTATTCCCCACTCTTTTTTTTTTTTTAATTGCTTTGGCTTTTTGGACCACATCCAGTGGTGGTCAGGGCTTACTCCTGAGTGCAAGGTAAAGCACTTGTAGAAAGTACATAAGTGCCCAACTTGCTGTATTTTTGTTCCAGCCACAAATAGGTCTTCTTAAACTCGTCCTCTTTACCCTAGTTATTTTATAACATGCTATAATATTTATATTTTATTCAACCATGTTTATTATAATTAAAAATGAAAGCCATTGCCCATTAAATCAATTTTATCTATTTTATGGTGATGTAAATTTGAGAAATATTAGATGAATAATTCTCATATTTCAAAACAGTGACTAGCAAAAAAAAACACACTGGAAGAATGGTCAAGAAAGGGATTTGAGGGGCTGGAGCAGTGGTGCAAGCGATAAGGCATCTGCCTTGCGTGCGCTAGCCTAGGACAAACCGCAGTTTGATCCCCTGGCGTCCCATATAGTACCCCAAGCCAGGAGTGATTTCTGAGCGCAGAGCCAGGAGTAACCCCTGAGTGTCACTGGGTGTGGCCCCCAAATGAAAAAATATATTCTTATTGTTATACTAAAGGAAACAAAAGCTGTCATTGTATTACAGGTTCCTGATTCCTTATGTGGGAAAGTTTTTGGTAGGGAAGGTTTGAATTAGGTTGCTCAAGGTTGCTCAAGGCTTGCTGTTGGCAATGCACTCAAGAATCACTCCTGCTGGGCTCTGGGGACCATGTGGGATGCCAGGGCTTGAACCCACATGCAAGACAAATAAGTGCCTTGCCCATTGTACTATTGTCCCAGCATCTTATGTGAGAATTTTTTTTTAAAGTGTCTTCACTCCAGTGAGAAGAAACACTGTGTTGTTTACCTTTATATGTTCATATATAAAAAGATGCAGCAGGCCTTCCCCACTCTTTTTTTAAAATTGCTTTGACTTTCTAGGCCACAACCAGTGGTGGTCAGGGCTTACTCCTGAGTGCAAAAAGAATCACTGTGTTGTCAAATAGGACTAAAAGATACTAGGAAATTAGAAAGTTTCTGAAGGTTGGAAATAGAGCCCCTTGGCTAGCACTTTAAGCATGAATCTAGCATTTTGGCTGGCTGAAAAAAAACAACAAGAGAAAATTTATTTACATGGACAGTGTGATCACTAGGATGTGATACATGAATTTACCTAGGATCAGCTCTGTAAATTCACCAGACTTATTTATATGGGAACCTGAAAGGAACGACAATGAAGGGAATCATTGAACTTTAGGGTAAAACCCTTCAACTGAGAAAAAACCTTAAATTCTCAGCCCTTCAGGAGGAACAGTTCTATTTTATTCTTTGTAAATTAGAATCCTTTAGTGTCACAGGGTGTGTGTGTGTGTGTGTGTGTGTGTGTGTGTGTGTGTGTGTGTGTTCATTTATAGCACACTTTAAGTGAGGATAGTTAATTTTTGAAGGACAGAGCCAAAGAAGTCATACCACAGGGACACGCAGTGAACATTAGAAAAAAATAAGCAACAATTCTGTAATGACAGAAGATTTGCTACCCTAAGATATTAGAATCACTTCTTGTTGATGAAATAAATGGTGATAACAATATATATCTGAGCTGGAAATTCCACACAGGTACTGCTGCTCAGTAGCAACAAAAGAGACTTAGAATCTGCTGCCTGCCCCCTTCAAGGACCCTCTTGGATAAGGACCCTATAGATTTTATTCAAGATTAGCAGAGAATTATGGAGTCTAATTTCTGGTCTGAATTTTCCCCCAGAATGCCATTCTTGTAGCTCTTCGCATACAAGGTGTTTCTGGGGTCTTCACTATGCATATTAATTCAGGCCGTGTGGCCTATCGTTTCTGGGTCTGCAAAATGAGTATGTGAACATGTACTTTTTGTTTTAAAATGTGCTTTCCTGGGGCTGGCGAGGTGGTGCTAGAGGTAAGGTGTCTGCCTTGCAAGTGCTAGCCAAGGAAGGACCACGGTTCGATCCACCGGCGTCCCATATGGTCCCCCCAAGCCAGGGGCAATTTCTGAGCGCATAGCCAGGAGTAACCCCTGAGCATCAAACGAGTGTGGCCCGAAAAAAAAAAAGTAAAATGTGCTTTCCTTTCAACATGTGGTAATTTGATGGTGAGGAGATGAATTATCTTCCCAACCCATTTTTTTTATTTCATAGCTACCAGAGGTAACTAGTCTTTGCCAGCCTAAAAGCTAAGATTTGAGAAACTAAATTTGCTGAAGCCAGCTCCTTAGGAACACTCATTCCATCAAAGGAAATGGTTTGAAGCAAGGCAATGGTTTTTGCACATAGCTAAAACTGTAACTCGACTTGTGTTGAAATCAATCTTCACAATGTGGGAACTCTGACAAAGGGCGAATCAAAAAGTCATCTCAAATGTGAAGTGGAAGCAGCCTTGCACCGAGGCACTGTCATAAGGCAGATAGCAGTATTATTTTTCTTCAGTACACAGGATGTGAAAAAAAAACCCCACAGGATGTGAGTAATATTACAGTTCTTTCCTCTATCTAAATTCAGTCTGCCTGGTGGAAGTCAAAAATCTCCTATGGGGGTGGGGGCAAAGGAAGGGGAGATGGGATGCATGCTGGGAACAGAGGTGGAGGGAGGACAACATGGGTGATGGGAATGCCCCTGATTCAATCTCACTATGTACCTAAAATATTACTGTGAAAGATTTGTAATCCACTGTGGTCAAAATAAAAATTATTTAAAAAAAATCTCCTATAGGGTTCATCTTGGTGCCTTGTGAATACTCAACAGGTATCTTGGCTTGTGTCCTCAGAAATCACAGTGAATGGCATCAGTGTTCATATATTTCCTTAAAGATAGAGACTATTTTGAGGCTCTGGGGTCTCTGTGAACAATAGGTGCCCAGTCCCTGGGGGCACAGACTTTTTAGATATGATAAGTGGCTCTTGCCTCAGGGATGCTTCTGAGTCCTTTTGTATCATGGGGCACAGCAAGCTATCAGGGCAGGGTGCTTTGTGAATGCTTTTATAACTCAAGCACTTGGCTGAATCCCATCTTGGAGGATTTTCCCCAAATTATCTTCTGAACTTACTTCTTCCATTGCTATTGTTTCTTAGGAGATTTCAAGTTATTACCCCTCAAGGGACTTTTAGAAACATGATGTGGAATCTCCTTCTTAGAGGAGAGATGGTAAACAGAATTATGCAAATATTAGTGTTTTCCTAATCATAGCGCATAACTATGTACTACTGACAATCAAATTCAGCAATATGAGAGGGTGAGGGGAATGGCTGTAAAATCGTCACTTGAATAGCACAGAGTGATAATATAGCAGGTAGGGTGCTTGCCTTGCAATGGCTGGTCTAGGTTTGATCCTCAGCAACCCTTATGATCCTCAGTATACCATCAGAAATGATTCCTGAGTGCAGAGACAGGAACAGTAAATGTACATAGCTAGCATGATACTATTTTTATGACATAAGAAGTGGTGGAGGAAAGAAATAGAAACAGGCTTAAAGAAGAAATTGGCAATTTGAGATTTCTAGGAGACATATGTATAACTGTGCAGTGAAATACGCCTTCAATTATTTTATAACAGTTTTATTGCTGCTATAATCGGTAATCAAATATTCAAACCAATATAAGTAACACATTTTAATAATGTGAATGTGTTTAGCGTTTTATGTTTTTTCTATTTTTTGTATTTTGTTGTTGAGTTACCTGCTGTGCTCTTTGCTCTCCTCAGGGATCATTTTTGGCAGGGCTGAGGGACCATATGGGATGCTGGAGATTGAATATGGGTTGGCTTTGTGCAAGGCAATGCCTTACTTGCAGTACAATTACTCTAGATCTGATATTTATTTTCACAATAGTATCTCATTTGCAGTAAAACACAGACTGGCATGAGAGTATAGTGGTAAATATTTCTTTATTTTGTTGCCAAGAAAGTCAAGAGATTTTCATGGATTATAACTCTAAAGTCGAATAGTTAGTTGATTGGAACTAGTACCCAAGTATATGGTTTTCCACCTAACTATCTTCCTTAAACTGTAAATATGTAAGTGGAAAAATGGCAGGTGGATTGCTTATTCTTAGTCCCTTAGTGAATTATATATATATATATATACACATTTTTTCATAAGACATAAGATAGTGTCTCTATGATATCTCACAAATGACCAAATTCTGTCTTCATAATAAAAACACAAGTTTTCCTAATAAATTTTTTTAACTTACTTACTTACTTACTTTATTTATTTATTTATTTATTTATTTTTGGTTTTGGGGTCAGACCCAGCAATGCTCAGGGGTTACTCCTGGCTCTATGCTCAGAAATCACCCCTGGCAGGCACAGGGGACCATATGGGATGCCAGGATTCGAACCACCGTCCTTCTGCACGAAAGGCAAACGCCTAACCTCCATGCTATCTCTCCGGCCCCTATTTGCTTATTTATTTATTGATTGGTTTTTGGGTCACACCCAGCGTTGCTCAGGCATTATTCCCGGTTCTGCACTCAGAAATTGGCCCTGGCAGGCTGGGGAACCATATGGGATGCCAAGAATTGAACCGGGTCCCTCCCAGGTCCCCTACATAAGAAAACGCCATACTGTTATGCTACCTCTGCGGCCTCCATGAAAACACACTTAATCTCAGTTGAGTCATGTAAATGAGTTTGTATTAAATATTCCCAGGGATTCTCCAGGGATATGGATTTTGGAGGGATATGGAGTTATATGGATTCATGGAAAGATTAGACATATACATTCATTTTTTCATTTAGAAACACCCGATGACCAAATATTCTGTCTAATAATGTAATCATATGCCATAAACGGTGAATTTAAAGTTAAATGAAACTATTCATATTCCAAATGCTTAGTGAGGTTGTAGACTTAAAGGGAAAAAGTTTATCAAGAGCTTTTTATGTATTTTAATTGAAATGGAACATTTCCATGACAACAGAAAGTTCTATTGGACAGGATATTTCCTTAGTTATAAAGATATTTTAGATCAGTCAGATCAGATTTGTGGTCCTCCTTCTAAAAACTTACAATTATTTTATACATATAGGATAACAGGATACATCATGGTAAATACTATAACCGAGTATAGTCCTGTTGAGTAGATACTTACTGTTCTAGTCACTATGTTAAGCAATCAAGCAAACAACTCTGAAAACAAATGCAGCTTTCTCTGCTTGGGAAGCTTCAGGAGGGAAATGTAATTATAATAATTTCTTTCAGCTTATTTATGCACATGCCTTTTTCTTGAGCAACACAGAAAAACACCTTAATGATGGTATTATGTAAGAAACACTTATTCGAATTTTGCATTGACATTCTCAAGGCACTGCCCTCTTTTTGCTCTATTTGAGCCTGGAACACAGGGTGGGAACTGTGACAACTCCAAAATTGGCCTGACAACATTATTCATTAGGAAGGCAATTAGACCTCATGCAGGGATGCTTCCCATTGTGCTATGCTACTTAGAACTGAGCAAACCTTCCTCCTAGCTACTCCACCCAACCATGGTTTAGGTGCAGATGCTTGTTTCTTTTTCTTTTTCTTTTTTTTTTTTTTGGGTTTTTGGGACACACCTGGCGTTGCTCAGGGGTTACTCCAGGCTGTCTGCTCAGAAATAGCTCCTGGCAGGCACGGGGGACCATATGGGACGCCGGGATTCAAACCAACCACCTTTGGTCCTGGATCGGCTGCTTGCAAGGCAAACGCCGCTGTGCTATCTCTCCGGGCCAGATGCTTGTTTCTTAAAATGACCAGTCGTTTCTCAGAGTGGTCCCTGGTGATCTTTTATTGAAAATTCTGGCAACAGCTATTTTGTGCACATTATTATGTCTCATTTAAATTGCTAAATAATGGAAAAGTTATTTCCAATACAATAAGACAGTTCCTCATTTCAATTTGCAGGGTGGAGATAGAGTGAACTGTGTTTTTTTTTTAGATGTATGATGTGCCTGAAAGAAGCATCCACTTATTGACTATATTACTGTATTTAGAGGGAAGTTGATGAGGAAAGTTCTCCATTGCCACCTAGGGCTGGTTGCCAAGGAATTAACTCTCAGTTTCTTTCCTGACTGGCATTAATTCCTTTTCAGACAGGAAGTTGCCTAGGAGTGAAAGTATGAAACTGTTGATGTAAATGTCTACTTCAAGGTGACTTATTCTTGAAATATCCTGGATCTTTCCTTATTCTATCTGTTTCTACCTGTACAACTGATACAGCTATATATTTTTGTAATGCTTGGTTGGTTTAGGTTTTGAAATATTTGTGATCTTAATTACTAAAGAGAGATTAGGTAGCCCAAGTTTTCAGGAAATCTATATTTTTTGCTTTACTAGCCACTCATTATAGGACTCTAGGTAAATCATTTGTCTTTAGAATTTTAACCTTCCCAACCCTGAAATAGGTTATTTTAGTGAGTTTCTTATTTTAGGAATTCCTTTTTCTTAGGAATATTTGTAAGACACAGATGTAGAAGAGATTAGAGATTTATGGATATTTTAATTGCAATATACTTTTTTTTTTTGCTTCTCAGACACGTCCCTATGTACAATTAGCTTTTCTCTTTTCACAAATCCTTTAATAAAAGGGTTTTAAAGTGATACGACTTTCAATGATTTTCAATGAGCCTCCACTAACTGGGCCAGTAGAGCCAATAGAAGTCTGAGAAGCCAATTTATAATTTAGTTAGAGGTCTCCCTTGAATAATCTATGAATGTCTATGAATAGTCTAGACACAGAAATGGAAATCAATGATGGATTATTGGGAGGGGGATCAGGTAGATTTTGTTATTTTTGTCTTGGTTCATATTGCTGAGGACAAGGAGAAATTTGATCTGTGAAAAAGGCAAGAAAATGGCATGAATGTATTTAGAAAAGTAGGCAAGTGGCTTGGAAACACCAGGAAAAGCTGATATGGTGGTAGAGAAAGGAGCTGGAGAGATAGTACAGGCTTGTATGCAGCTGCCTCAGCTTCAAGTATCATGCCTGGAATCCCCAAGCAAGAGCACAGTCAGGAGTAATTTCCTAGTGTGGAGCCAGAAGTAAAAATTTATGAATTCTGCCAGTTATGGTCCCCAAACCAAAACAAAACAAAACAAAAAACTGAGCTGCCTTAAACTTTTAGTTCCCATGATGTATGATTCTGTTACGAATTTTCACATACTTTTTACCCCTCTCCACCCTGAGTTTTTACATTTTTATTTTTCTACAATCTAAAGAGGTAGGAGGCATTATTAAAACTCGTTTAAGACTAGAGTTGGTTATGTGTTTATTCAAGATCACATAGCCAATTTTGGGGTAAATTGAGGATCTGATTACAGATTACTGTTTCTAAAGTCAAAGTGTTTTTCTATATAGGGCAACTTATTGTATACTTTAGGCTACAAGTAAAAAATGTATAAAGAACCTATTCCTTTTTATATAGATACTAAAGACTGACAATTTTAAATTGCCCAAGTAACATTTGACAACATGCTTAATGCCCCAAACTTGTAAAATAATTTTTTCCAGGAATATAAATGACAATACTACTGATAGTTCCTTATATATTTTACTAAAATTATTATTTATTTCTGTTATAAACGGAGTGTGAGAGTTTATAAACCTGTCATATTTATTAAATGGTATTTACTATGGTTTTGATTGATATTTTAAAATTTTAGTTATCTTCTTAGTTGATCTGTATGTTGAAAAACTTACTTGAATATACCTGAGTGATAATTATTAAACAAAACACCAACATTTAATTAAGATATACACTATTTTAAAACATATTTACTGGGACTGGGGAGATAATTTAGAGGGCTGTACAATCTCTTTGACCTAAAATACCATGTAAAGCTGCTGTATTACACCAGAAAATTTATTGTCAGTATTTTTTTTTAAAAAAAGCTATTTTCTCAGCAGAAAAATAGAATTTACACATTAGAGTTGCCTTTATTAATACTACATTGAGCTTTCTTGAAGAAAAATTTGCCTTTTTAAAACTTATCTTTTTATACTCTATAACACCAAATTGATATTCCTTCAATGTATGTTGAATAAAGTGAGCTTGTCTCAACTGACAGATCTTTGGACTAGGAAACACATTATCTGTATGTCTTTTAATGTATATTGTCTTCCTTTCCCACCTCTCTCTACCCTCAGTCTCTATGACAATCAGTGTTAGTAATGCTGCCTAATGGTGATTCACTTTTGCATTTTCTATTAAGAATGTTGTTTATTTAGTCAGGGAAGATACTGATTCTTCAAAAAGATTTGGTCACTTGGGCCTGGAGGTTAAACTTGCTGAGGGCCTGTGTTAGTTCTTTAACCCCTTTGAGCCTCTATTTTCTGATTTCAAATACAAAGCAATGGAATTAATTAGATCGAATTAACTAGATAAAACACATGAAATGTTCACTCTTGTTTGAGTAATATTTGTAAAATGTTGAACAATTTGCTTGGCATATAGATGAAATACTCAATAGATGAAAACTAATTTTATGTTAAGATCAGAGAAAAGAAACAAACAATAAAATCATTATGGACATGCAAAGTTGTTATTAATCAAATGATATCCATTAATGCAAACATTGTGCTATGCATTTCACAGTGCATTTGCTTGTTTTACAGAGCTGATAGACCTTTTTTTTTTTTTTTTTAATTAGCAGCTAACTATATCTTACCTTTTCTTTTTAGTGCTCAGGGTTTACTCCTGGCTCTATGCTCAGAAATCGCTCCTGGTGGCTCGGGGGACCATATGGGATACCGGGATTTGAACCACCATCCTTCTGCATGCAAGGCAAATGCCCTACCTCCATGCTAACTTTCCGGTCTCAATATATCTCACCTTTTCTAAGAGACTGTATAATAGGATAAATGGAGAATTAAAAAATAACTATCTTCTCAAAAAAAACTTTGACTAATACTTAGGACAGTTAGTGTTTCATTAATAGTTGGCACCATGTTATATAATAATGAAGGAGAGGAGCCGGTTTCTTGTCTGCCCATTCATAGAGAGGCTTAGACTGCAGCTGTTGCCCTTAAAAAAATGACCACCTTCTTCCTTTTGCAAAGCCCACTCATTATGCCAGTTTTCATATTTTATTTTTTGGTTTTGTAAAGTACTAAGTGACTGTACAGTAAATTACACCACTTTCTATACAATCAGATTCCTCATTCCAGGTGAAATTTTATTTGCTTCTCCCATGTCTGATTCTTGCTACTCCCCTCTAATGACAACAGAGAAACATCCCTTTCCCTTATTTGTAACTGCTCAGTGGAAGTTTGAGTGACTCATCACATAGTAGAACTGATGAAGTCAACAGCTGCTGGAAACTCATCTTTTCCTTAATAGCTGAATCAACATGTGTTTGCTATTATTCAAGTAAGAAAAGTATATCAACTATTTATGATAGTCCTTGTTAATTTTCATTGGGGAAACTCATGAACGTATCAAAATGTTCAAATGGGTGCACTAGATAACATTTTTATGGGGGCAAAATCATGGGAAAATAAAAAGTAGTGGAAAAAGGCAAATGTGAAGTATGTTGTGAAGAATGCTGTCATTATTTCAAACGGTGAGATAACTTCATGCACTAATGTGATACAGTTGAAATTCTCATTCTTCAGGATCTTATGACTATCAAATTTACCTAAATATTATTTAGTATCTATTATAATAAGATCTATTCTCTTTGAAGATAGATTTTTATTATAATCAATATGTATTCTGAAAGGAGTCAAGTGAAAAATTCTAAGCATATAAATAAAATGATTACTCAATTTAAATGTGTTGGGAAGAAAATAGGCAAGAGGTAGGCCAAGACAAAGAAAGAAATTGCTTCAGATAGAGAAGACCTTTCGGGGTCACTGAAGCTGAGATATATAAGATGGGTAGGAAGCTGCAAATGTAGGAGCACAAAAGTAACTATTTTAGATGATTTGCATGAAGTGGGGAAGGGAGATGGAAATCTGGAGAAGGAAGGGGGGTTACCATTCCTCTCTTTCCTCCAGGTCACCCCAGGAAAGTGGAACTGAAAAGAATTGACATGATAAACAGTACCTCAGAAGACTATACTAGTTTCAACCATAGCCCAGTAAATCCTTAAATATCAACTTTAGAAAAATTATGATAACAATCCGTTTGAATTGACCCATGTTGATCTAAGTTTTGATCATTCCATTTGCCTTTGTGTTGTAATAAGCAATATGAAACAAAAGTGCTTGTTCCAGCCTGGAGTCAAGATTATGGCAGTGAATGGGAGATTGGAGACATTGGACACATTGTGGGTAGGATTGGTGTTTGAGCATCTAGTGACTGTATTACAAGTGACTGTTATTACAAACTTGATAAATCATGGTGTTATAATAAAAATGAGAAAAAATATACAAGAGTTGGTTATGAACACTTGCAAAGTTCAGACCTAATATCTCACCAGCTTTATGTGAAGTCAAATCACGTCTGGGTTCCACTTGTTCTGTCCACTGTGGAAAATGGCCTTTGTCTCCAATTTCTTGGGGGAAGCTGTGGAACTCAGGCTAGAGTGAGAAATTGCTCTTTGTAAGAAAGGAAAGTTATTTCTAATTTCTACCCAGATTTTTCAGGAACATGACTTTCCATTCAGGGAGGAGATGAATAGTGAATATAAGTTTATTTGGGAAATGCAGGGATAGTTTCAGGCTCAAGAGACATTGCAAGTTTTTTCAAAGAGAAGAGAACACCTAGAGTAACTCCCAAGTAGAACTGCAGTAAATCTCCGAGAGAGAATGTAAGCCATAAAGTAAGGAAGTAACATCTCAGGCCGAGATGAGGGCCATTGTTCCAAAAGGAGGTCAACCATAACTTTCTGATTGCCTAAATTATATAGTTTTCTCAGGCTGCCTCCAACCCTACCAAGTTGTTGCTCGGATTTTTGCCAAGAGTGAGAGCTTAGAACTATTGATAGTCTTTAATATTCTTAAAATGACCTTGTTCCAGTATCTCAATGATTTTCTGAGCTCATATAGGTCCTGTATCTCAAAGGCTTCAGGCTGTTAGGTGTAGTTTCCAGACAATGTTTTCCCCCAATAAACATAACCACTGTCTCTCAGTCTGCAACCAAAAAAATGCAAATTTCTAAAAAAAGATTTGATATTTTGGGAATTTAAAGGTTCTCCCTGAGCCTAGAAAACAGTGAGGAGGTTCTGAAATAGGCTTGACAGAAGAGATGGATATGGATCATATAAAACTTTTAGTGAAGTATTGATTAGATTTTGTAGTAAATGCAATGAAAGTTCTCTCTCCCTATATATATATATGTGTGTGTGTGTGTGTGTATATATATATGTATAGAACAACTGTTGCAGAATTGCAAAATGGCCAAATGTGTCAAGAAAAGATAAAATAAAAAAATCAGGGACTGGAGCAATAGTACAGTGGGTAAGATGTTTGCCTCACATGCAGCCAACCTAGATTTGATCCCTGGCATCCCATATGGTTCTCTGAGCCTGCCAGGAGTAATTTCTGAGAGCAGAGGCAGGAGTAATTCCTAAGCACTGGCAAGTATGGCCCCAAACCAAAAAATAAAAATAAATAAAAAGATCAGTTAGAGGATGGTTTGAGTTTCGGTTGCTCACACTGAAGTAGTGACAGTAGAACTAAGCCAGTGTTTAAAATTAATGTGCATAGTGGAGAGACTGGATAGAATCCTCTGAATTAGTGATACTAGAAAAGCCAGCTTACAATAAATAGTTAATAATTAGATAAATGATAAGATAAAGATAAGATAAATAGTTATAGTTAAATGACATAGGAAGTCATTTAACAGGAGAGAAAACCTCACACATTTAATAAATATACAAAAGAAATATCCAACCTCTTCTATAATTACAAGGCTATAAATCAAGACTAAACTAAGAGAGTAGATTGTACCCATTCAATAATACAATTTTAGGAACAATGGCAGCTCCAAATCTTGCTGGGAATTTGCTATCATTTGAGAAAAACTACTTACTATTATTTATAAAAACCAGGGATATGTTATGAAGAAATAAGTCAATAATTTTATTTGGTGGGATGATTACATCTGGCTGTGCTTAGTAATCACTCCTGGCAGAGCTAGGGAAAATCATATGGGTTGCTGGGGATTGAATCCTGATGAGTTGTGCACAAGGCAAACATCTGGGTATAAAGCAATAGAATAGCAAGGAGGGCACTTGTCTTGCATGTGGCCATCTAAGTTTGATTCTCAGAATTTTATATGATCCCCCAAGCCCCACCAGGAGTACTGTAATTCCTGAGTTTAGAGCCAAGAGTGACCCCTGAGCATATCAGTGTGCCTTCCCAAGAAAAGGGCAAGTGCCTTACGCTCTGTACTAAAATTCTGGCCCAAAATAAGTCCATCCATCTTAGACATTGTTTTCTCTAGAGGAACAAATGTCTATGAGTTGCCTTAGGAGAGATGTACGAGTATGATTATATAGCACCAGTGCTTCCTCAGGCATCATGAAGAGGTACAAAAGTGGAATATTCACAAAATGAATTGGATAGCAATGAAATGTATAGCAGTGAAATGAACAAGCTAAAATTATATTCTTAGTATAAGTGGATCCTAAGTAGTGTTAAGAAAAAAAAATCAAGTGTCAAAATACACTCCATGGAATTTCCTTTCCTTTAAAAAATAGAATACTATTTAGTCATAAAAAATGAAAAATTTTAGGGGTTGTAGAGATAGTTCAGGCATTAAGGCTCTTGCATGTTGTTTACCCTGGTTCACTCCCTCACACTGGCTTTCTATATAATTCTCCAAGCACTTCCATGAGTTAGCCCTAAGCATGCTGGATATAGGTCAAAACCAAAACCAAAGAGAGATTTTTTGACATTTTCAACAAAATAGAAAGAGCTGATGAGAATTATGAAAAGTAAAATAAGTCAGAAGGAAAAGGGCAAGTTTCAAATGACATCTCCTATGTTATCAGTATAATATAAAATTAATGGGCAGACAAAAAAATTAACAATTCAGTGGATCGGAGCCAGAGAGAGAGCATGGAGGTAAGGCATTGCCTTGCATGCAGAAGAATGGTGATTTGAATCCCGGCATCTTATATGGTTCCCTGAGCCTGCCAGGAGCGATTTCTGAGTGTAGAGCCAGGAGTAATCCCTGAGTGATGCCGGGTGTGACCCAAAAACAAAAACAAAAACAATTCAGTGGATAGTTACTTAGTTTGGCTGAGAAGAAGGATAAGAAATGAGGAAGGTAAGATGAAAGGAAAAGTGAAAAAATATGATAAATTTAACTGTAAAAACCAGTAAAATGAGAACACACACAAAATGTAGTATCTTATGATTGGAAGATTGTATATACCTAAATAGTTTTATTGAAGGCAAATCAATGATAATTAGAAGGTGTGGGAGAATAAAGACCTACTATGTGGTGAAAGGCACAGGTGAATGAGAAAGAGAAAGGACCATTAGTTTTTGTTACTCATCTAGTTTTTTTGATTAGATGCTGAATTCACACCTGCTAATTAATGATGACTAAATAATAAAATAAATGAAATAAAGAGAGCCACTAGCAGACCAATGATGACAGATCTATAACTATGCTTAGTTCTACATCTGGCCACCTGACATAAACATTAATTTAAAAATGATTGGTCTTAAAAATACAATTATAGCTAAGGTAATTTGAAAGCATTTAATATGGATAGGTGATTATTTTGAGAGGTCTGGCTAGAAAGGAAAGAGGAGTTGATGATGGGAGAGAGGTTGATCTGAGGTCAAGGAGGGATTTTTGTGAGTGTGTGTGAGAAAGATAGAGGTGATGTTTGTTGACTGATCAGAACAATCCAGAATAAAGGGAGAGACTGATGGTAAAGAAGTGAGGAAGATAAGTAAGGAGAATAGATCATGAAAAAATAGAAAAGAAATGGTATTCAAAAGATAATTACATGAATTTATATAAAGTATATTTGTTTCTTTGTAATTCTTATATATGTATATATAAGCATAACACATTTCTGTATAAGCATAACATAAATACATAGATATGCATTTCTCTGGGGAAGTTGAAATATAAAAGCAATGAAAGCAAACTTTTCTATGGCAATAAATATATTGTGTTAAAATGTGCTGTTTCAAAAAATTAGTAGAAATGTGATAAACCATATGACATTATTCGCTGAATGTGTTTTTTTCTGATGAGAATATTAATGCTCATTCCACAGGTTGTTGGGGCCTCAATATCCAATAAGGCATTGTGTAAATTGCTAAACAAATTATTCTTATTAACTTCTACATAAAGTGAATCAAGTTTCATAGATGTTAATTATTTAAATAGTGATAAAGTTAATGATTAAGCTTATTTTTTTCTTAGTCAATTCATTCACAACAGTAAATTATTAACATTTTATTAACTTTTTATTGATGTTATGCCAGAAATCAAACCCAGGATCTCACATATGCTAAACAAAAGTTCTTATTGGTGAGTTACATTCATGGTCCTTCTTAGATAGCTTTTATATTTTTATTTTGTTTGGGGCCCACACCTAGCTATGATTAGGTCTTACTCTAGGCACTAAACAGAGGGGTCACTTCTGGAGGTACTGGGGGACCATATGTAGTTCTGGGGATCAAACCTCAGTCAGCTGCTTGCAAGGCAAACCTTACCCATCTCTTCAGCCCCTACTTACTATCTCTTCAGCCCTACTAATTAATTTTTTTGTTTGCTTTTTGAACCACACCCGGCAGCGCTCAGGGGTTACTTCTGGCTCTGCACTTAGAAATTATTCCTGGCTCGGGGGATCATATGGGATGCCAGGGATCGAACCCCATCTGTCCTGGGTCAGCCATGTGCAAGGCAAATGGCCTACATCTGTCCTACCACTCTGGCCCCCAATTAATTAATTTTCACCTGAAGTCATAAGTGGTACTGTTCTTGAAAGAAGTATTTCTCTTAAATCATTTGTAATGATTGAAATTATTGATATAACTTTCTCCTACAAAACCCACTACAAATAAAAAATACAAAATGCATGTACTCATCACACACAGACACACATTCCACCCTCCAAGAATGACACATCATACTTTATTTGATAAAAATAAAGCTGACAAAAAAACTGTTAAACATTTTTATTGTGTAGAGTTTTAACTGTTATAGAACATGCAGGATAAAAATGTGTAAAATATATCAGTAAGCATATAAAATTTCAGTAATCTTTTGGACAACTTATTTGCATGAGGGGAGGGACTAAGCATCTATGAGAACAGACATGTCTTGAGATACAAAGTTTACAGACTAAATCACTAAGCAATTTTCCAATTGATTTTCTTCCTATAAAGATAAAAATATCTTTACATTTAAAAATATGCAGTATAGTACATGTTCAGATATGCACACAGTTTGAGTAAAACTATGTCCACGCCAGTGTCTGCTTTAAGTAGGTAAGTTGATACTCAAAGTTTTAGTAAAAGTGGAAGAGAGGCTAAAAATTAAGAATTTCAATAAGTATATGAAAATAGATAAGCATAAAAAGGTTAAAAAAATAAAACGCTTAATGGCAGACTCTTAATATGAGCAGGAAGAATAAAAAGCTTTTGGATGTACCAGGCAGCTTTCTCTATGACTCAGGTTTACAGGTAAAATTCCTCAGTTTGAGTTTGATTTCAACTGATTCCAGCAAAATCACCTCAATCTTTTATGATTGCATCCTCTCCACCCTTCTAACAAAAGTGCTGCTTGCGTTAGGTCCAAAGCTCCTGGCAGCAGGAGGGGGCGAGTTGTCACAGCAGAACAGAAGGCTAAAAGTGTTCGCCTTTGAAAGGGTCACGTTTGCCACGTTTCTGACAGGTTCACACAATGGCCTTCATTTTATCAGCCTTTCCCTGGAGGCCCACAGATCAGCTGAAAAGGGAACACAGCATTCAGCCACCAAACTACCCTAGTGATGGATTAGTTTGGAGTCAGGAAAGCTTAATAACTATTGAAAATAAATGAAGCTAAATAGACCTGCTGACGCCACCCAGCAGAAGAGAGGCAGTCCGCTGACTTGCACTACTGCCAGCCAATCTCATTCATCCACCTTAATTCGTTTCACGGGGCTGCTGTTGACCATCCTCAATATGAATGAAAATGCTGTGTGGTCAAGTGCAGATATGAACTTCATTTGACTCTGGGTCTCAGAGTCAGAACAGAGTGGAAGAACTAGGTGATATATAGATCTTTACTTCTGGACTTTGGGGAGGAGGAAGCTGACCTAATATATTGGACCCTCTTTAAAAAGAAAACTTGAGTCACAGGAAGGCACTTAGGTCTCATGATCTCTATAACAAATATTCAGGCACAGAAAGTATCACAAGTTAAAAATCTCAAGAAGGGTAAGGCATTAATCAGATCACGTGAATGCAAATAACTACTCTCTAACTCGATAAGAAGTACTAGATCTATTGGGTTAAAAAAGTGAATGGCAGTGATTCAATTTAATTCTTCAGATAGTAGGGAGAAAGTATGCTTAAAGCTTGCCCATGTACCTGTATACACAATGGCTACAGCCTGGGATTCTTCCCTTACTATAAAATGATCAACATTTTAAAGTAGGTAGTTGAAGTTGTTGGCTCTTATTATCCCCCCTCCTCAGTTCTTAATATTTCTTTTCATTATATTTTAATAATATCTTCACATCTCAGCAAAAAATGATCCACATGCAAATAAAAATACAAGGAAAACATTTTTAATGAATTAAAAAAAGTCAGACCACCAAAAAAAAATCAATCTGATGAACTAGCTCAGGAAAGACAAATACTATTATGAAAACAGAGTGATTTCTTTGTTCTCAACCAACAAAATTCGTTGCTATCCTAGCAACTAAAACTTGAAATTGGCACCAAGAGAATTAAAAAGATAAAGAATCAGGTATACTTCTAAGCTTAAAATGTCCTTTATATCTCTTTCTGCAAGTTGATGCGGATATTGCTGAATATTTTGCCAATAGCCTCAAAGAGTGGATCACAGAAGGTGTGGATGTAGATGGAATAGACACGGCTGATGCACTGAATCTCAATCAGGAAACTCTTAATACATGGCACAACTGCCCAGATATGCAGAAAAGAGAGAATGGCAAAGTAAAGGCCCCAGATGAGCGCCATTGGGATGCCAAAGATGGTAGATAGCAAGCGGTAAAACCAGTATTTGGTCACAGTGAAGGTGGTGAAACTGGCCTTCCAGATGCCATCAAAACTGTGTGTTCCTTCTGGTTCTGCAATCACATCTTCAAAATCAATCTAAAAGGAAGAAGTGAAATAATGTGAGCTTGACATAGAAGAAAAGATTTTTTAAAGGGCCACCCCTGAGTACCCATACATATATATTTGCTTTAATGCTTAGATTCTGGGAGAGATGGATGCATAGTCATCCAACAGCAACAATATCACTTGGAACTTGCTGGGAGTATAGATCTTGGGAGCCCACCTGGATCATAGTACATTTCTGGGGGTGGAATCCAAAAATCTTTTCTATGTCCCCCAGGAATCAGCCATGCAAATCTATTCTATGGGAAACTAAATGGAGGATAAAATTCCTTCCAGTTTCAGATAAAATTCAACAAAATGAATAAGCATATTAGTATACAAACCATGTACTAAATGATAAGTAACATAACCTAAGTTGATTGCACTACACATACAAAAATAAGGGGTTGTACACTTATGATAATCCATGTTGGTTATTAGATAATTATTTATATAAATAGAATTCCTTCATGTAATTAGATCTTTTTGAGATAGAAAGACTCAGCTGAGTTCATCAGATGATGCATTTCAGCAGGACATGGAAAATGGGTCATGATTGAAAAGGAAGGAACCAGGACAATGAAAATCACAAAAATATATGCTTAGAAACAAGAAAAGGTGGCATAGCAAGTTTACAGGTAACAATTGTCTGTGACCATGACTGGAATGGCAGGTTGAGGCTAGACTCAATTTTATTTAACATAGAGAGTGGGGGCATCTTTTGAAAATGTTGGCTTGTGACAATGCAGCAACAATCAATGCAGTCATTTATCAAGATCAATTTGATGGTAGCACACAGGACAAAGAAAATGGAAAAGAAAATTTAAGACAGGTAAACTTTTGCTTTGTGTCCCAAGTTTGAAGTTCTCAGGCCTAAACTGTAACAGCATTTATGAGAAAAAAATATCAGAGAATGAATTTTCAGGGATGTTAAAGGAGAAAGTCACAGGATTTGGTTACTTTAAGGATGGGGGTAGAGAAAAATCTAGGAGTAGCTCTGAGATTATAATTTATCTACTAAGGAAAATGGAAGCGATCTTTATAGCAAGAAAAGTAAAATACAGCTTTAAAAAGAGGGTCCTTTATTTTGAAAATTAAACAAATAGTAAAGTTTGAATAAGTACAGATGCAAACATCATGATCCCATTCTACAAATTGTGTGGTAATCTTCTTTTTTAGTTAAACATTAAGACAATATCAAGTAAGTTTGAATTTGTAAAGTACTTTATAGTTACCAATTACTTCTGCCTGCATTATCACCATATATTTTAAGGGTTTCCCAATTTGGGAAGTAAGGTAGTTGTCATTTTACCAAAGAAGGAGAAGTTTAGAAAGGAAAAGGAGACTTTTTGAAACTAAACAATGGTTGAGGGCAGAATACAAGCATGGTACCTTTCATCACTTGCTCCTTTCACCCAATTTTTTCTCAATAGTATTTCACTATTACTCAAGTATAGTATTACACTACTGATAGGATTGTTAACCAAAAAGATTTTGCTAAATTTTTTTTGTTTGTTTTGGCCATACCCAGTGACACTCAGGGGTTACTCCTGGCTATGAGCTCAGAAATTGCTCCTGGTTTGGGGGACCATAGGGGGCTCTGGGGGATTGAACCACGCTTCATCCTAGGCTAGCATGCGCAAGGCAGACAGACACCTTACGACTTGCACCACTGCTCTGGTCCTGACTTTTCTAAATTTAACCCTGTTCACTGCTATGAGTTTATACACCATGATCTCTGAGGACAATATGACACAAATTATGTCAAATGCGTTCTACACACTGTGGATACTTAGTGAAATCTATGAACACATGAATATGTAATGACAAAAATAGCATATCATATAAATATATTGTTAGTTGCTGCTTTAGTTGTAACAATATAAATCACATTTAGAAATCATTAAAAGGGGCTAGAAAGATAATGCAGTGGGCAGGGTGCTTGCCTCTTTTTTGACTAATCCAGGCTAATCCCCTGGAATCCCATATGGTACCATCTAGGCACTGCCAGGAGGATTACTGAGGGCAGAGCCAGGTGTAAGGACAGAGTATTATTGAGTGTTGCCCCAAACCAAAACAAAAACAGTAAAAGCCAGCCAATTAGATGTAGCAGAGAAATAGAAAGTGAAACAGGTAAAGGAAACTTGAGAAGCCAGAGAAAATTATACAGAAAGATGTTTGTGGAGAGTAGAACATAAGATAATATATGTAATGTGCTTACTGTGGGGGCTAGAACATTGCAATATAGTAAATGATTAATAAACAGAAGCATTAACATTGCTCTGGGTAAGTAAAGTTTTTAATAGATGATAATAATAATAAAATAAAGTATCAGTTACAAGGTTCATGGTAGCTATGAGCTGCAGCCCCACAAATGGTTCAATACAGCTAACTTTCATCTTTAATTCTATTACATCAATCTTCTCAAAGACTTACTTATCATTGTCACTTTACAGATGAGAATCCTGTGAGAGCTTATGAAATTACATTAAGATACATATATGCTAAATGCAAAGCTAGTACTTCAGATTTGAGCATTTGACTTATGTATCATCTCCAATGGTCTTAATTTTCATCCAAATAGATATGTTTATTCAACCATTTATATCATACTATTAAAGAAATTACTGAGTACAGAATTGGGGCCGGGCGGTGGCGCTAGAGGTAAGGTGCCTGCCTTGCCTGTGCTAGCCTTAGACGGACTGCGGTTCGATCCCCCGGAGTCCCATATGGTCCTCCAAGCCAGGAGCAACTTCTGAATGCATAGCCAGGAGTAACCCCTGAGCATTACCGGGTGTGGCCCAAAAACCAAAAAAAAAAAAAAAAAAAAAAAAAAATGTATGAAGCTTTTCTTGAAGATCCTGGTTTGATTCCATACATACTTCTCTAAATACCACCCAGGATAATCCACAAGGACAGAGTAAGAGTCGCCCCTGAACACTGCCAGATGTTATCTCCTTCTACACCTGCACCAAAGCCAGCCAAATGTACAAAACTATAACGGAATTTGACTTGTTAATGTTTCCACTTAAGTCCAGTTATCTCATAATTAGGATACTTTTCATTTTTTGAGTTATAGATTATATTTCATTGATCCTGCATAGTATATTCTGAAAATACTGGGGCAGCCAGCCAAGGACTCTCTAAATGGCAATGCACAGAAGGTTTATAATGGAGTAGGCTTTCTTAAGGTCCCATGTGAATCAGTGGGAAAGCTTAAATTAGAACTCTTCCTGATTCCAAGGCTAAGATCCAGCTCTGTCCTCCACACCATTTCAGTAAAAATTGAAATTCTTCATCCCTCATCCTTTCTCTGTTCATATCTCTGGGTCCCAAAAATCTCTCATTGCAATGGTTTTAAAGCATTGACTTGAAAACTGTCTCTGTGGGGGGCATTGGTGGCAGAAAGATTGCACTAGTGAAGGGGGGTGTACTTTTTATGACTGAGACCCAAGTATAAACGTCTTTATAACCATGGTGCTCAAATAAAGATATTACTAAAATTTTTTAAAAATGTAAGCTATTTCTGCATTTGGGAGAAATGTCCCTTTCACAATATGAATGTTGACATTTCTGAAGAAAACTGGAGGGGATATTAAAAAACCCTCGCCATATAAATATTTGTAATGCACCCAACTCAAGTTGTGCTAGATCATCAGTCATGTCATTTGAAGGTAGTTCAGCCTGCCACAGGTTAATCACAGTTGTCTTAGCAGATCCACAGATTTGTAAATAAGTGAAAGTGATCCCTAAATATCTCTCTCTGTTGAGAAAGAACAAATGTTGATGCTTGGGGCCAAAGCAGTGGCACAGAGTGGTAAGGAATCTGCCTTGCCGGTGCTGGCCTAGGACGGACTGCAGTTTGAACCCCCCCCCACCAAGGCATTCCACATGGTCCCCCAAGCCAGGAGCTATTTCTGAGTGCACAGCCAGGAGTAACCACTGAGCATCACCGGGTTTGGCCCCAAAAAACAAAAACAAATGTTGATGCTTTCAGTTGTCATATGGCTGGATCATTAGAAATTTTTGCTGAGGAATTATCCTGGGCTCCTCCACTATTGTCTGTTATCACCACCCACACATCCTTAATCTGGCTATTGCATTTGGTTGCCAATACAAAAGGCTTCTAGGCTTGCATATGAACTTGACCACAACTTGCTCTCCAGAGGTCTTTCATGCCTTTTATTGAGAGGTTCTCTCTCTCTCTCTCTCTCTCTCTCTCTCTCTCTCTCTCTCTCTCTCTCTCTCTCTCTCTCCTTCTCTCTCTCCCTCTCTCTTTCTCTCTCCCTCTCTCCTCCTCTCTCTCCAATTCTCACTGTGCTTATTACTTCACATATTATTAGTTTGATGAATCCATTATCAAAACTATAGCTCAGGAATTCCATTTTCTGAAAGGTTCAGTTTTTAATGAATATATTTTGCCTAAAGCAAAACTTTATCTGTTTAGTGAGTTTGGAATAGGAGAGATTCTCTTTCCAAATAAACAAACACAAGCCAAGAAGTACAGGCACTATTTAGTTCGGGAGAGGATGCCTCAGTAATATTTTTCTAGAACTTATTTTCTGTTGTCATTATATTATACAAGTTGCTCTTTTGACAAGAATTATATGTAGGCCTTAAGGTCAGAGACATAGGTCAGGAGCAATAATATAGAAGTAGAGCTTTTGCCTTGCACTTGGTTGACCCAGGATGGACCTTGGTTCGATCTCTGGCATCCCATATGGTTCGCCAAGCCAGGAGCAATTTCTGAGCGCATAGCCAGAAGTAACCCCTGGGCATCACCGGATGTGGCCCAAAAACAAAAACCAAAAAAAAAAAAAAAGAAAAAAAAGAAATAAAATGATCAGAGACATAAGTGTGCTCCAATTATATTTTTGTGTCTTAACAAATGAATTATAAGGAGTTGACAATTTATATCATGAGACATTTATAAATTACATTAAGTACCTTTGGGCATCATTGGCTTATAATGCTACTACTTCAGAAACAAGCTAACAAAAATCTAGCCATATATGATAAAGAAAGCTATCTATCTTGTTGTGTTTTGATAACACTTGACTAATGCAATAAATCTCAGAATATTTCATCTTGTTGAAATATTTCATCCTATTTAAAAGCAACATTTTTAAAGTATGCCTTATGCATATAGAATTTTATAAAATTGTGGTCATTTTTATTGGTCTCAAAATTTGGTAATTTTGTTTCTGTGTAAGAATGCTTCAAAAAGAAAATTTTTTCATTAATTTTAGAAATTTTCCTCAATTTTAGAAAAAAACTTGCTTGTTCTATTGCTATGGAAATTATTTTAGAGCATTAGTAGAAATTTTGACTGCATTTAATATATTGAACACATAAATGACAATACAAGATATTTACAAACATGTCTGTTGTTTGCCCAACATTCATAGTACCAGGCTATGCCAACAGAATTTTGATTTGTTCAGGGAACATAGCAATAAATTTTCTCCCCTATCCTGATACCTAGAGATCACAGATAGCGGGGCTGTTTGGATTTTTTGGCTCAAGCAGGTAGTACTTGTGTTTGAACTTTTAGCTATCTGTTAGTCAGACAGACGCTTTAAGTCACTGGACATCTTCTGGATCCTATGAACAATCACTTGACATCAGAGTTCTATGAAACTTGTCTTGGGTATATTAGTCTACTTGGTCAGTAATTTAGGGTAGGCATGAGGTACAGTTTTAGCCAGTGAGATCTAAGTTAAAGACTGCTGGGTGAGGGTTTTAGGAATTTTGCCTTTCCTATGAAAATACAAACATGTATGGTGTCTTTAATACTTCATCCTGCTTAAATTATTAAAAGTTCTCTTCATTAGAGAAGTCAGCTTGTGACCAAGAGGTGACATTGATACCCTATTGGAGGCTGTAATATAATAATACTACATGTTTAAAGCATAAATACCTCAAAAGGCCAGAGAATAGATGATGATTTTGTTATTATAAATATATTGAAAAAAACTCTCATCTAGAATTTTCTTTATATATATATGTCTATCTTTCTTTCTCAGATACACTCTATTTTAAAACCATAACTGAACTAGTATTAAAAATTTCAGCTTTACATTATAATTTAGTTTTCGCAAAGCATAAAGGAATAATATATTGGCAAAAAAAAAAGGCCAAATTAATGTATCCCTTGATATGCAGTGTTGGGTTAGGGTTTGGTTGCCCAGATGTTGGGTTAGGGTTTGGTTGTTTCACAATTCTCAAAAGGGAAATGGAAATCCCATATCCCCTATCTGGAGAGGATAGGAGATGCTGGATCTTAGAATGTTCCCTCATCCCACTTGTTGGCATTTATATTTTTGTATAATGTAATCCTACTGAGTATATATTGGATTAGTTATTTGATTGTAATTAATAAAACATGTCAAGGGTGATGGTAATGCCTTTCATGATGAGCTTATTAATGGCTATGGCTCTTGTGCTGCTGCCTTGTTGTTTTTTGGTTTGCTTGCTGTACTAGAAGCCAATTTCTAGACAGATTTAGGTGGAAGGAACTTAGAAAGCATCTAGTCAACAACTGAGGTACTAGTACAATAATTAGGTAGAAATTGAATCCTGGCATCTTCTGTTTGTACTCTGGCACCTTCCAAGTGAACTCTGAGATGACTTGAAAGGCCCCTAAACCAGAACCATTCAACTAATCCCGTTTAAATTCCCGATACATTAAGGATGAAGATTTTCTTATTTTAGTTACAGAAATTGGGGAGGAGGATTTGTTAAGGAGCTATAGATAATACGATTTCAGGATAAATGACCTTTATTTTGTTGGTTACTTCCTATTTTCTATTATATTGCTCTTTCTCACTCATCTTTTTTTTTTTTTTTTTTTTTTTTTTTTTAGTTTTTGGGTCATACCCGGCAGTGCTCAGGGGTTCTATGCTCAGAAATAGCTCCTGGCAGACTTGGGGGACCATATGGGATGCTGGGATTCGAATGACTGTCTTTCTGCATGCAAGGCAAATGCCTTATCTCCAGGCTATCTCTCTGGCCCCTCTTTCTCACTCATTAATTCAGCTTTTATACTTATAGAAAAATGTATGTGATGAATGTCTATAATTACCCTAAAATTTGTCCTGGGTAGTTTGTAATTCTGTGAAAAGGGAAATAAAGCATTTTTAATTTTTCTACCAATTACATCAATCAGAGTATTAAGATAGTCCTGAGATATGAACCATACACCTAAAATAATTTGTATTTATACCCAAATATACACCAAAGAGGTTCATGTAGACGACCCATTACCATATCTAGATGCCTACATTAGTACTCCAGACGGCACTTCAGGTATTCTAACTTCCTGTGGGTTTTCAACAGGGAAGGTGTGGCCAAAGAACCACCTAAAGAGAAAGGAACTTTTAAAACTATAGGTGCTCAAGCCCCATTCAGCCTCAGGTTAGATTTGGACTTGGGGACTAGGATAACTGTAATTTTCAAAATACTCTTTTTTTCTCATAGAGCGCAGTAGTACATGCCAGGCCTCTTTGAATTCAGTGACACTCACTTCCATGCCCAAATCCTCGTTTGCTTCTCATTTCTTTCTGGAAACTTCTTATGTACTGAATGGCAT
Organism: Suncus etruscus; assembly: GCF_024139225.1. Taxonomy (NCBI): domain Eukaryota; kingdom Metazoa; phylum Chordata; class Mammalia; order Eulipotyphla; family Soricidae; genus Suncus; species Suncus etruscus. Next base: position 125,303,347 of record NC_064848.1, on the reverse strand, counting down.
CTGGAAGTTGGTTCATAATGCCTCAAATTTCTCTTTGGAAAGCTTTCTAAAGGTTAAGCCTATAAATATGCATTGTTGGAGAAGCATAAATGACTGGTATTTGTTATGAAAAACAGACTGGCCATAGAAATCCTGCTTTATTTTCATGATTCTATAGTTAACATAAACAAATATGTGTTTTAATATACTTCTTAGATCCAACAGATGAACAGACATGAACTGCAGAGAAAGAGAATTTAGACTTATTTCAAACTCCCTATACTGTTCTCACACATATTTACAACATGTTGAGGCGCCTTTGAAGTGGAACTAAATGCTGTGCATGCATGTGTGGGCGTAGAGCGGGTTGAGAACTAGCACAATTAAATGTTACCAGAAGACAGGAACTTTGGTGTAATGCCTTATGTGTACTCTCAGGGGTAAGGGAAAATACCCACATGTTTACTGGGACAAACTGGCACTGTTGCTGGAAAGGTTGGGAGTCTGACAGCCCCAGCTGAACAGAAGGCTTGGATTATGTTGTTAATGCCTGTGATTACTTGGATTTCCAGAGGATCCCCACATAGACTTCGGGGAAAATATGAACCTGGGTGAGAACATTGATGTGCTTTTCAGCTGACTTAGGTGGGAGGTGCTGGGCTATTTCATCTGGCAGCACATAGGGGTGCCTCTCGGTGAGAAAGGTGGGCAAGGGGTTGCCTTGCTAATCATTTTCAAGCTGAAAGAGGGTAGGTGGGGAGATTCATCCTATGTGTAAGAGAAGAGGACTGGGCTGACAATAGTCCATAATATGAAGCAGGGTGTGCAGTTAGGATAGAGAAGGGACCACTATGACAATAATAGCTGGAAATGATCACTCTGTACAAAATTGGGTGCTGAATGAGATCAGGTCATATACATGATGCCTCTTCAGTAACAATATTTAAAAACAGTGTCTATAAAAGAATGAGAGAGATAAAGAGAGAAGGGAAGAAAATGTCATAGTCAAGGGAGAGGTAAGGAGAGGGCAGGAGAAAAACTGGAGACATTGGTGGCAAGAAACATGCATTGATAAAGTGTATTATACATTGTACAACTGAAACTAGCCATGAGCAATTTTGTATGTGGAAGGAAAATGTATTATGAACAAGCTTTGTTTACTTAAACAAGCTCGGTGAAATAAAGTAAATTTTTAAAAATCTAAAAATAAGAAAAGAATATTAAAGCTGCTATGAGCATTCATGTACACACACACACACACACACACACACACACACACACACAAAGATAGATAGGGTGGAGGGATTTTACACTCCTTGGCCTGAGCCTCTAATCGGGACTTTAGAGCCTCTGTCCTACTCTCCCTCTTGCTGCTTCTTGACTGCTTGGACAGAAGCCTCACTAGGAAGGTTGCACTGGTGAAGGGTTTTTTTAATCATTGAAACCCAACTACAAACATGTTTGTAAACATGGTGTGTAAATAAAGATATTAATAAACAAAAAATATAAATTTAAAGCAATAAAAAAAGAAGTCTCAACTAGGATGTTTTGTCTATTGGATACTATATTTCACTCATTCACTTTTCTTCGCAGCTTCTGAAGTTCTAGAACATATAATAATAAAATAATAATAAAAGTGAAAGTCTCCCCCCCCACTAAGGAAATGTAGTGTAGTTAAGAAATGACTGGATCAAATTTGACTTAGGATGGGTAGTATCAGCTGTGCATATTTTGGATCCCTCCACAATATTGTTCCTGTCTTGATACCTACCCTCTACAAATGCTAAGTACAATGCAAAACATTAATTAGTAGTATGTAGTAAATGTATGTTAAAGGAGCTGTAAATATGCATTGAAGAAATTTAGATAAACATAACTCACTAATGATCATCCTACTTCATGAATTTATTGCTTGGGATCACAAGTATGCTTTTATTTTTCTATTTTTTTGTATCCCTTTTTTGTTTCAGATGATGTTGTTTTTCTCCAGAAAAGACCACTCTCATTCTGATCTCAAGATATAGTGGAGGATTGGTTGTCAGTTAGGTGATGATGCAGCATGAAAAAAAATCCCATTGGAAAAGGAGAAGGAAGCAATAGAAGGAATATGTGAGGAGAGACCTTGAAGAGAAAGCAAGGCTTGAAGAAGCAGCAGCAATCCACAGAACCTCTGGATAGAATAATGTAGAGGGATTTTGTTCCTTGGTGCCTCTAGACTCTTCACTTTCTTGAATGGATTTAATATAAGAAAGGAAACCTAGAAATATAGTCTACCAGTTATGGGAATGTTGCACTGGGGAAGGGAGGTGTTCTGTTTTATGACTGAATCCAACTACAATCATGCTTGTAATCATGGTGCTTAAATAAAGAGTTCAAGAAAAAAAAAAGAGAAGGGGAAGCATTCTGAGAAAGGTAACCTTGGGCAATTTTGTTATCATGCAAATATCTGAACAGACACACTTTGCTTTGGTTATTATTGTCATGGTACAGTGGTTGATACACTTTTGTGTCTGATGCTTAATTTGTTATTAAAGTTTCTCTATTTCTGTTCTAGCCCCTTCTTGAAGATTTTTTTGTCATCTTGCTTTCAAAGAAATAGATTCTTAAACAGTCTCTGTCACTTTATTCTTCTGGCTTGTAGCTTGGAGCATGCTTCACTAGAGAATAATAAGCATCAATGATATTCACTTTCTTGTTCATCATGACTTTTAATTATTTCCAGGGCAGTCATTTGCATGTGGTTTTTTATGACAACATTAGTAGCAGATTTGGTACATGTAGAAGCTATGATGAACTAAATTATAAAGAACTAAGGTAAGTACAAAAAAGAAAAATTGCTATCTCGAGACAGAGACAGAGTAAACATGCAACATAGGATGTGACTGCCAGTACAGAACACAATAGTACATCAGTACATCTTAATGATGTTATTAGGCACTAAAATTTTGGGGACCATCTATAAGTATTCATTGAAAAATATTGTTAAACAACTGATGATTGTTATGTGTACTATAGAGTGAATTAAAGTGACCATGAGTTTTTCTTAGCAATGAATTGTGCAGAGGATGTACAGGGCAAAGCATTATATCTGATTGGTTTTCCTGTAACATTAAGGGTCCCATGTGGCAGGAGTATCCTGAGGCAAGAGACTTTTTATATAGGTTTTGGAAAAGCACACGTTTCCAAGCTAGCATATTCTATACATCATGGGGCCACACTACATCCTATTTCTTTTCCCCCTATTGTTGAGTCTCAGGGAGGTAATAGTCAGATTGTGGATAAATCTAGACCTTGATCTCACAAATAACCCTTTCCCCCAAGAAAAGTTGAGTCAATTCCAGAGGATTTTACAGCTATTACTACAGTCAACTTTCAACACTCAGCATCAAACTTCCTCCCAACAGCTCAACTTCCAGCTAATCAAGTTATTGATTAGTTATTTTACTGACCACTGGTTACCAGATTGCCATGACATCTCTAATCATCCAAGTTTTCAATAGCATTGTGCTTACCCTTATTCCATTCAATTTTTGTGTGGTTCTTGGTATTAGTATATTTAAGAAATATTGCAGGTTCTTAGATGCTGAGATGGATTTTTTTGAGGGTAGGTTTAAAGCATATTCCTCTTACCCTTTCCAATTTGAAGTGGTCTTGAAAGATTTTTGGATAAAGAGAAGTTGCCTGAGATGTCTTTCTGCTAGGTAAAATGGCCTGATTAATATGACATCATATCTGAGCAGATATGGTAGCTTTTGTTTTTACCTACTTTCTAAAGCAATATGGTAGAGTTTAAAGCATGATGGAGGTGACATTTAATCCCAATTTTGCTATGTTACCTACAGAAGCTACTAAGCCTCTCTCATCTATAAAACATGGATATAATAGCATATAATGACCCTTCATAGAATTGTTCTAAATAACTAACTTAAAGAAAAAGTTTTGTATAGTGTCTGAAAAAAGTACCAGTGCTACATAAATACTTCTGGCACCCCAATCAAGTTTAAGTGGGTGAAATGCCAGCAATTTCAGAACTATGCTGGGAGAATAAAGGAGATATCTTGGTATTCTTAAATTGCTTCATGCCACTGAGATCTTATTTTGAGTGCTGCCATTAAACAATATGGATTAGGTCACCCTCGAAAGTAGATCAGACTTCTGGAGTTTATTATAAACAGAAGACACACAACTACCAAATATGCCTAGGGGAAATAGATACCCAACTGACTGAGAACCTGGATGTAACAGGAAATAACACCAATATCCAAAACAACATCTTTTGCTTTTGTTGAAATACTTCTTAACTTATTATCTCTTTCCTTTAATTCAAAAGTAACCACAAGTTCTTTCTACCTTTTGTCTTAGGAGTATAGCTTAACATAGGTTTCGTATTACTTTTTGAAAATTTAAGCTCAATGACCTTTTTTTAAATCTAAATGATTGGTTTTTAAATAATAAGGTTTTTGTTTTGGTCACACCTAGTGGTATTAAGGTTACTTCTGGCTCTACATTTAGAAACCTAATGGGGTCCTAATGATCATGTGACATTCTGGGGCTGCAACCTGGATCCTCCGTACGCAAGGCAAATGTCCTACCCACTGTACTATCACTCTGGCCCCTGTATGTTTATATTCTGTAATGTATTGAAGCCTCAAGCCAAAATAGGATCTTGTCTAGGGCTTTGCAGTATAATTAGGAGGAAGTCATAATGGAATAGAGTGAGCCCTTCAACCAATATGGTGGGTAGCATAGGAAGATGTCAATATGAAAACTTGGGAGCAGAAAGTCAAATAATAAGAATTAAGTCAAAGAATGTAAACAAACCACCAGAAACAACAACAACAACAAAAAGGCAAAAGGGTTTCAGAAAAAGCATGACCTGTATCAGACTGTAAGTTTATGTTGCTTTAAACTATCTGGCTTGTAAGACTTCTTAAAATAGTCCAAGTAAGTAACTTCATATCCCTCTAAAGTTATTAAAATCTATTTTTAATGATTAGATAATTTTTGAGGGTGTGAGTTCCAGAATATTTCCCTATCATCTTGACTGAGTTCTCTGTCCTTTGTTATGGGGATCCCAAGTAGGAAACTTAAACTGCATTTGGAGTGCCTGGCCTCCTTCAGGAGCTAGAAATGATGTTTTCTGTCTATAGTGCCTCACATGTTAATTATCAGAAGCACCTTGCTGGGGTTAGAGTGATAGTACAGCATGTAGGGCACTTGCATTACATGCTGCAACCCTAGGTTTGATCCCTGGACAAGCTGTGTTTGTTCCCCCAAGCACCTTCAGGGTAATTCCTAAGTAAAGAGCCAGAAGTAACCTCTAGCATCTTTGGTGATGTCCCTCTACACCTCCCAAAAGAAGCACCTTACATGCATGGTTATGTACAAGTAGGCTGTATATCTTTTAATTCCTTTTTAAAACCTTCAGGCTTCTGGTATTGATTTAGTGGCACTTGTTGGATGCTGAGTGGCACCAAACAGATGACCTAAAACTGTGACCATATTTTACTCCAGGCCTACTCCAGGGCCAGTGTTAGGGCCATTGAGAAACTTGAATGGGGAGGGGAGACACTTATGTTTGCTGTTCTAGAGGACAAATAACCATAGCCTTTTGAAGTGTTGACAGTTATCTTCCCATAAGGATGTGATCTTCATTATTTAATGCATAGAAAACCCTATTGTATCTAAACATAGGATCATATGGATTATATAAAGGTGCCACTAGCTCATGTAATTCAGCGTTTACCCATGAGAGTTTTCTGTTCTTCAAACTTTGGGTGTGTCATGGGACAAATATGAATAGTTACCACACTAAAGAAAACAGGCTTGCTCTTGAAGCCCATGTTCTTTCTTAAACACGTATCTCACTTGCCTGTCTACTTACTTTTTCCACTTTATAGAAACCTGTTTTATTTCTTGAACATTTACTTTCTCTTTTTTTCTTTCCCCTCACATATTTCTAAGTAAGTTTAATTCACTTAAAAGTTCATGTTTCACTTAAAAACAGAAGAAAATAAATAAATTAAATAAAAAAGAAGAAAATAAAATCTCATATTTTCTAGCAAAGATACCTGACAATGGAAATGTCTTCAATCTTTTTCAGGCTACTTATTGATCCAATTTACATGTGTTTTGAGTAAGAGTGTTTAAAATCCTATGAACTGCAAGCTCATTTCTGTTTCTACAGCTCACTTCCTGATGGAAGAGTTTGCTTCCTACTATTCAGTTAAGTCAAACGGGTTACTAAGAGCTTTCATCTTACCTCACTATTGGAATATTTTTTCCCCTCCAGGCTGCAGTCTGTTTATTAAACAAATAAAAAACGAATGAAATAAAACTGCATGTTGGAACATTGCTTGGCTAAGTGAGGAAAAGGATATATACAAGGATTTCTATAAAGTTTAACTAAGGATATTCACAGTCTGTTACGGGGCTCTGAAACAACAGCTCCTTGACTTTTTCCTAAAGTTCTCAGCTACTGGCATTTTGGACCAAATAATGCTTAGTAATTGTTGGGGTTGAGGGTGGGAGTCCTGTCCTCAATGCTGTAGGATGACTGGCAACATCCTGTATACTCACTTAGAAACCAGTAGCATTCCTTAAATTTTTGGGGGGAGGACCACATCCATTGACGTTCAGGGACTACTCCTGGCTATGTGCTCAGAAATCTTTCCTGGCTTGGGGGACATTATGAGACCCTGGGAGATCGAACCGCGGTCTGTCCTAGGCTAGCAGACACCTTATCTCTAGCACCACTGCTCCAGCCCAGCATTCCCTAAATCTTAACAATTAAAAATACCTCCAGTGCTAGGTGTCCCCTGGGGAAAGCGGATACCTCTAGATAAAAACATATGCTGTACAAAGTCAAATTATGATACAGGGTGAAATAGAACCAGAAATAAAGAAAGGTTTAGGACCTGGAATACTTAATTGTTGTAAGTCGTTTTGATCTACAGTACTATGGACTATGGCCTTGTGAACCATTTATTTCTTTATTAAATATTTCTAAAGCACACACTTTTTGAGGATTTAATAATAAAATGCAAAAACACAAAAACAAAACAAAACAAAACCCAAACCCAGATAGAACCATAAAATTGACTGCAAGTCGCTGAATGTGGAACAGTATGAATAATATAGAGATGGCCTCTAGTTGCTCAGGCTCACTAGGGAATAATTACCAAGGAGGGGCAATATCCTTTCCAGGGGAAACACCCCAAATCATTAACCTCTTCAACACAGACTTGAATCTTAAATAATTTCTCCCAGAGTATAAGGCCCAGAGGCTTTTCTTGCTCTGGAACTTTCTATCTGCTGTTCGTCTTTTTAGAACACTTTTGCCAGTATCCTTCACCAATCTGAATTAATGTCTTACCTTCCATATTATTCCTTCAAAAGCTTCTTTTGGATCCCCACCCCTTTTCCCTACTTGACCTTTTTCATGCTTTCTATAAATTTAATATTATAAATGTATGTATAATTATTTCTTTTATAATGTAGTAAATTTAAGTAGGTACCATAATATTTGTTGAATAAATAAATATATATGCTAACATTTGTAGTTATGTTTCTTTCATTTTTATATTTTTACATATGCTCACTTGATTAATTAAGTCTTTTGGGGGAATCCTCCCAAATGGTGCTCAAGGAACTGGGGACAACTTTTAGTGCTACTTTGCCCATTAGACTAGGAGGCTTAATGCTGGTGCCACCTGAGATTAAACTTGGAATATTTTACACACTAGAATGTGCCCGGTCCTTTGAACTATATCCTGGGCTCCTAAAATAAATCTTTTTTATAAAAAGCAAATTATCAGTGATTTTTTTGTATGGCTGAAGGGTTAATTTATTACATTCTTTGACCACATTCACATATTCACCCAGTCACAGTAATTTTGGTTTAAGACAAAGAAAAAGTCACAAGTGTCAAAGATGATAAATCCCTTGTTTTTACTTATCAGGTCCTTTGGATTCAAAACCATATTTTGGCATAATTTTGTTTAGGGGTTGGGTTCCATAAGAATATTTAGTGATCTGAACTTAAAATAATTTCATGTTTACCTTCAAATCAATATGGGGATATGCAAAAGATTAGATTAAATCACTGTTCTACATGGCCCTAACTACTTAATTTTATATTGCTCAGAGAGAAACAAACTTCATGGTTGAGTAACGGGAAACTCTGACTCAAATAATAAAGATGCTCGGTGTCTCTTAGTCATCCTATTATTCTATTGCTCACAGATGGTCTTGTAAGAAAACTTTAGAAATATGGACACATAAAATAAGTGAACATCACAATTGTCTTGTCATTTTTTTAGTCAGCTTAACTTTCCCAAGACTGTTGCTCTAACCTAAGTTGTAAATAAATTTTGCACTTTCTGAGGAAATAGTACAGCAGGTAATGTGCTTGCCTGCCTCTCAACTGACTTGGGTTTGATCCTTGGTACCTCATAGGGTTATTTGAGGAGTGATCTCTGAGCACTGAGTCAGAAGTAAACTCTGATCACTTCTGGGTGTGTCCCAAAGTAAAACAAGAAAAAAATGTTATGTGAATTAGATTAGTTAGTTAAAAAAATACTGAAAGGTTTTAGTGAAATTTGGAACTTATTTTCAGGTTCATTGTGGAATATAAACAGCTAATTTTTAGACAAGGGCAATAAAAGGGAAGACCACAGAGTTCTGAGCCTTGATAAGAAAAGAAAATATTCCAAATTCTTATTGTTCATTACTAAAAGTTTGTTTGTATTCAGCATGATAGATCAGTATATCGGAGTGTGATTAAGTCTATAGGCTGACTATTAAGAGTGAAAATGATAATAGGTAAAACTTATGAAGAAGAATATAGAATAACTGTTTTAAGATACCTATCCTTTATATGAATTATTTTGTGTGCCATATTCAGCTTTGTTAAGGATTTATAATTGGATTTATGCTCAGAGATTACTTCTGACAGTGCTTGAGGATCTCTGTGTTGCTGCAGCTAGGAACAGAACTGGCCACAAGCAAAACAAGTGCTGTGCCCTCTATATATTTCTTCAGCTCTGGTCCCTCTGTGGACTTTTATAGGCTTTCACTCATATGAATACTGAGTAATTCGTAACTTTTTTTTTTTTTGGAAATGACAGCTACTTAAAGATCATTGAGTTGAACTATTTGATTGTAGTATATGAAGAAACTTCTGTCTTAAAATTATAATGGTCTTTTCCAAGGTCATTTTCAAATGATAACACTGAGAATCAGTATTCAAGAAAGAGATGGAATTTAGATTTCTTAAGCTCAGTCAGTTCTCTATCTTCTCTGAGAAGAATTGGTATCAGTCAACTACTTCGTCATGATTTGAGTTCTCTTATTTGTGTCAGGCTATGGAGAAATAAATGATGCCTCTCTGATCCTTTGTCCAGGAGAGAAACCAGTGCTTCTTTAGATCCATAGCTAGTATTCCTGAGTCATGAACCTAGGAGGAATAGGATGGATGAAGATAAAATGTGACACCAGCAGATCTTCAACCCACAAACCTTTCTTTTGGGAAAATAAAGGAATGAGCAAGAAATGGGAAAACAAGATTGAATGATGTAAGTGACATGATCTTTACCCACATATAATGCCTCAGATATAGCCTTACAATAGAATTTCAAAGAATATTGTGATGGGTATTTGAGTGACAAGTGCTGTATTCTAACTTAAAAACCTATTGATATCTCAAAATATGGATCTATAGGAGTAATTTTTTGCTATGGCCTTTAAAATACTAAAAGTTTAAATATGAAACAAATTTATGATTAGAAAATTGTAACTAAGAATCTAAACTAGACTCAATTCTAACTTTAGCATCACCTGGGAGTTTTGAAAATAAGATATATCTGCCTGGGTCCAACAGAGAACAATTTAATAAGAATTTCTAGGGCTGGGATTAACAATAATATTCTTAAACATTCCCCAGATGATTTGCAGCCAAAGTAAAAATTCTTGTGTAAAGCCCCTGTTTACAGAGCCATGCGCTCTCATGAGTTTACAATAAGTGTTTATAGGAGATGCAAAATTGTGTGAATTGCAATGTGTAGGAGGGAGTGGACTGGCAGGCCTGCCATAAAGATAATGTTTCATAGTGACCTTTTGGTACATACAATGCATGCATTTTGCAGTGTTCTACTTTCAGATATTTAACACTTGTATTCAGAATCACTGTTTACCAAGGTCATATTAGTTCTGCTTTGCCCCAAAGAAACCAGGTATCCCATTGGACTAGGAAAGTGGTCATACCAATGCCTGTGTTTAATTAGGAGGCTGTATTGTAAAAGTTGCAGGGTACCAAATTATAATTGTAGAGATGGAAAGATTTTAGAGTTACATAGACAAGTAAGAAACTTACCAAACTACAATGACAAAAATATGATACCTTCATGAAAGTACCAACTGTAATGATTTAGAATTTCTCCTACCATGTAACATAATATTTTTTTTGCTATAACTAAGTATAAATCTTTTCTTCTTTTTCTCTTGTCTTGAATGAAGACTTAGTCTGAGAAATATTTTTCCACTAAGTCTCATAGAAGCCAGGCAATACCACAAAGGCAGCTGTCATTCCACATTTCCTTCTCTAAGATTTTTTTTTTTGGTGGGGAAGAGGGGAATTCTTAAAAATGCTCAAAACTTGACCAAACCAGGTGGTGGTTCAATGCTAGAATCTGAGATTGTGATGCTGCTCAGGTATTGTGATGCTCAAGGATGACTAAGATCACTCTAGCTATACCTAGGGACCTCCAGGACTATACCTGGGGATTCTCTGAGACTATGTGATCTTAGGCATTGAGTTGATCAGACACAGACACTGGACCATCATTTAACTCACTTTTAACAAATCATCCACTGAAAACTTTCTTAATCATGCTGGTGTAAGGAGTGGGGTTATCTTCACTTCTTATTTCATTCCTTTTGCTCTTTCCTAAGTCTCTCTAACATCTACCTCCCTCATAAAATTAGAAAAAAATACTTCAGGGGCACAAGGAATGGTGGATTTATTTTAAGGGTTTTTATTTTTTAGGTTTATATTTTTATGTTTATATAGGTTTGTATGTTTATGTTATATAAATTTATATATAAACATATATAAATATAAATATATATAACATAATATATAATATATAACATAAACATATATATATGTTTATATATATTTATGTTTATATTTAAGGATGTTGATTTTTATCCTGGAGAACTGGTCCCTTGAAGGTATGAAAGTATTATAAGGGACTTCCACTTCCCTTATGCTCACCAAGTTTCTTGGTTTTCCACATCACATGTTCCCCCCAAAAAGGACTTACGCTTTTTCTTAACTGCGACCTCTTTATTTTTCATGTGTTATCTATTTTCTTTTCACTTAACATCTATTTTGGTTTTATCATTTAACATACTTGTACTATTATTGCAATTTTGATAAGATAAAATTGATTTTTATCTTATTTTTATGGGCTACTTTTAATTTGTCAAAGTCACGGTGATATTATTGTTATCACAGATGTTAACAAGATCATTGTAGTAGATGTCAGGTGAGAGCACTCTTAACTTATTAATTCCAGTCAAAAATAAAATATTAAATGTTGTATGGCCATGATCCTAGCTATATACTAGTCAGGTCTAAAATTAATATACTGTGTTAATTCCTTCTTTGATGGCTGCTTCATCATTCTCCCAATTATAACCCTGAATAATTAAACAGATCATAGCTTGTTGACAGAGAAGCTGTGATCAAATGGACATACTTGTATATGCCATAGAAAATCCACTTCCTACACAGAAGATGAGATGTGTCTGAGAGTTACCTTATTTTATTTGGCACAGGCATCTGTAATGAAATAAACAATGTCTGAGTCCTTGAGACATTGAAATGTTTTGTCTGTGTGTTTTTTTAATGAGAATTTATTTGAAATCTATGAAAGACCACCTCTTAGGAACAAAGACATTCTGTGTTTTTAAAATAGTGGATTAACAGATGCTATCTCTCAGCAAGGGAATGTCAGAACTCATTGTACTTCACATCTAGATGCAATAAAAGCAAAGAGGATTATGAAGAATTATGGGGAGGTCAGAGGTGCTATCTCCTTTTGGTAAGGAAGTTTCTGGATTTTTCTTCAGGACTGTCTTGATCTATTCTTTCCTCTGATATTAACCATTTTCTTGGGGTGGATAAGTAAGGGTGTTTGAATGAAGTCCTTTATCTCTTGGCAAGGGAGACCTCAGGGGGCTTGATATCACTTCAGCTTTCATATCTTTGGCCCTAAGGAGGCAATGCCAAGTAGCGATGCTAATGATAACATCTCTTGGTCTGCTGAGAATCTGTCTGGCCCTGTTTGCCAGATGCTTAGCTTTATCCTTCAGGCCCCAGGACATTGTCCAGATGGTACAGACTTGTATCCCCAAACTGAATATTAGAACTATACAAATTTCTTCAAAATGTTCCTATGTACATTTTATAAAATATTTTCTTTGTCTTAGTCACAGCGGAATATTTATGGACTATCTTATTAATGCCTTTTACCCCTGGAATTATACATGTGTCTACTATAGAGAAAAGGGGCAAAGGAAGACAAGTATTTACTTAAAAAAGAATTTCACATTAATTTTTGAAGGTTCAATTTGGTTATCTGTTTTCTAATGGCAGATGAAATATGGGGCTTTGGGGTATGCCTGGGCACTATAGAGGGATATTTCTGCTCTGAAGTTACAGGCAAGGGAGAACATAAGGAGATATATTCTTAGAAAGAGACTATAGGATAGAGTTGAAGGCAATTAGAAGGTTTCCCTATGCACTAAAATGGAGATAAAAACAGAATACAGAGGGAGCAAAGGGAAACAACACCCCTTCTGCTGAAATGTTTGAGGAAGGCTGACAACCCTTGATATGGACTGTTCCAGTTCTGTCAGGTAGACTTTGTTGCAGCAGGAATTCTGTGTATGGAGAAGACAATTCCTTCATTTTTGCTGAGTGACCTTTGTGGAGTGCAGAGACAGAATGGTTCATAGTTACCTTTTGAATTAGACTAATAGACTGTTGCCAAATAGTTTGATGAATTGGTGATTATTCACTGCTGTAGACCATTTAGCTCCCAACTAAAAAGGGTGTGATGCTGAAAATGAAGCAAGGAAGAATGATATTTTGACATAATCCAAATAACTGTTGAAGAATTCCAATGCATGAAGTTCCATTTTCTTAGCATATCTGGGAATGCCTATATCCAGGAAACTATTTTTACTACTATACACAAAAGGCAAACAACAAGCTATGATTGACAGAATGCTTTGATTGTTCTTCTGAGTAATGAATGGTGCCTTGTGAGATGCCCTATTAAGCATGTTTCTTACTTCTGGCATTTGTTTTTGAGAACAAATATGTAATTACTAAGGGGAAGTCTCCAAGAAATAACTTTCACAATTAGGTGGGCATTCTCCCAGTAACACAAAAAATAATTTTTCAATGTTTTCTTTCTTTTTTTTATTTCTTACAGATTATTGATATAGTGACACTCATGTTTATAGCCATTGATAGCAAAATGAGAACCTGAAATAAAGTTATTAAATGCAAAGTGCTTGTTAGAACCTGCTTTGGTCTCCCACCCCAACCCTTCCCTCAAATCCTGGCAGAATCAGCCACACCCGTGTGCTTTAGACAAGACTGGCAATCAGGCTACTTCAAAGATTCAAGTGATTCAATAACAGCCAACAGCTGAATGTGTGTGTTCTGCTTTGAATCAGTGGGAATACTCCCCTACTTGTAGTCTTTGGGACTTAACCCCCTGGGATCCGGTTGGGAGATGTGTCATGTTTCTTGAATCCTGGAGTTTGCCATCTATTTCTACACTGGTCCTTCCTGCCCTAAACTACCTGCTAAGGCTTCAAGCCTGACCTTAAAACTGCAGGCCTTCACTCCCAAAACAAATCCAGCTTGGAATCTGGACTCTTCCTGCCAAATGGTGTCCCTGCCCCAAATGAGAACAAAGTCATCTTTTACAGCACTTGAATGACATTGCTGTCGGAATTGTGGTTGATTAGAGCAAAGCACTGGAGCCTTAGTGATGAAGATCTTGGACTCTGAGAGTCTCACTGCCTGGGTACAAATTATGAATTTACCACTTCCTCTCAATGACTAAATCTGATTTTTTTATCTACAAACTGATCTTAACGTAACAAGGATCACAAAGTGATAAAACGCTAAAAATAGCGCACTTCTCAAAGCACATTTATAGGAGTAAGTAAAATCATCAGCACCATATTGCCAGTTGAAGGAAGGATGTACTGGAGGAAGCAGTCAGGCCCTCTTTTCACTTTTGTCTGCACAACTGGCACCTTGTGTTTGGTTTCACTGCACTGAAGCTGACTCAGGGGCCAGGCAAGATTAAATTTAAGGACCAAGGGTATTGAGTCTCACCCATGACTTACACGACAGACGTGTAGTCTCCCAGCAGTCAGTTTCCTGACCAGAAATGAGTTTTTCTCTTCTTTTCTTTTCTCTCTTTTCTTTCCTTCCTTCCTTTCTCCTTCCTTCCTTCCTTCCTTCCTTCCTTCCTTCCTTCCTTCCTTCCTTCCTTCCTTCCTTCCTTCCTTCCTTCCTTCCTTCCTTCCTTCCTTCCTTCCTTCCTTCCAATTTTTTTTTTGTTTTTGTTTTTGTGCAACACTGGGCAGCATTCAGAGTTTACTCCTGGCTCTGCATTCAGAAATCACTCTTGGCAAAATCTAGGGACTATTTGGATTGCCGTGGATTGAACCAGGCCTGTCCCAGATAGGCAGCATGCAAGGCAAATGCCCTATCACTCTGCCCCAGAATTTAGCTTTTCCTATTATTAAAAATTGTGTCACATGTATAGTCCTTCCTGGGCTAAAAGCACTCCAGGAGTCACCAGGCCAAAAAGGGACAAATACATGGCTGAGCACAGGAACATCTACTGATCAAACTCCTAAGTGTCCCTTGCTCATACCTTACTGACCTAACACTAGTGTCCAGAATATGCCAGGTACTTTTAGGTCTCTGGGTCTTAAATTTTAGGATGGGGGGTTGTTTCCCTCTGCTGGAACCCTTTTTACCTACTGCCATGCTGAACATTTGTGCTGCTTTTGGGACTGAATGCTGAGACACTGCTTTGTTCTGGGCTGTAGTTAGTTTCTTAATTTCCTGACCCTACCCATATTTGCTTACATGTGTTCTTTCTGATAAACTCAAAATTATTGCCATACAATAAGTAGTGAGTTAAATATCCAATCAATGCCTGAGACTAATGATGGCATCAAACATAATTGCACTATACAGTTATTGATGAGAGGATCTTGGTTTTGGCCCTTGCAAAGCCCTCTCTGGCTCGGAACTAGGGAGAAGGTGCCTCCGATTCTTATTTTGTCTCTTCTGATTTTCCTCCTAATTTCCTATTACTTGGGATAAAATATAAGCATCTTTTCCAACTATTCATTGCAAATGATTCAATATAACTGTGGCTTATCCCTGCAACAAACAAAAGATGTCTCAATGAAATTTTTGAACACAATATATGTTTTTACAGAGAATCTGGCAGTATCTATATCCATTATACTTTTTATCCTGTTGAGCTTAGGAAAGGCTTATATATTGAATAAAACTTTTCAAAAATTCTCTTGATTTGTTATAGCATAGGATATTAAGCAGGAACAGACACCATCTTTGCATCAAGTGCAAACCAAACACATTGAAACCTTCTTAAGAGAAAAAAATGTCCGATTTTAATTATTTAAACAGCTAACAATGGCCAACGGGAAGCTCACTTGTGTCTTTGGGAATAGTATGTACTTCCTCTGCTATGAAATAATGACCAGCAAAGAGACATCTTTTCAAGATTCAGTAAAGAAAACAATGTATTTTATACCTGAAACATCATCAGAGTTCCCATCAGAGGCAGGAAGTATATATTTTCTGCAGGTGTAAATCTGTTCTACCAATTAATTCCCTTGATAGGTCCACAGTACATGGATCATGCAGATTTCCTCAAAATTGAAAACACTTCCCCACCCTAAACAATGGCTTGTCTGAAAGCATGCCATTGTAAGTTTCCTGGACTAAGTAAAGAATAGTTAACACTATTTTAAACGTTTTAATCTTTGATTGAGTAGCTGACAAAATATGTGACGGAAGAATGTCAATTTTATTAACCCTATGTTTCAAGGAAAGAAATTGATTCTAGAATAAATGGGTTTCGCAGTGCTCTTCCTCCAAGCTCTGGTCTGGCTTGCTGGCATTGATAAATGGCAGGAGAGAGACAGTGAGGGTAAATAAAGGTATGACATACTTGGGTTATAGAAATGTTGCCTATTCTACTAAAATGTAATGATAAATGGCTGGAGAGAGACAGTGAGAGTAAATAAAGGTATGACATACTTGGGTTATAGAAATGTTCCTATTCTACTAAAACATAAGTGGGAGCCTGCAGTATATTCCAGATATAAATTTGTATGTGACCATTTAATTTTTTTTCTTTTAAACTGGGACACTTCTGATCAGTAAAAGGCCACCCCAGTCCCAAGTCACCTTGAGACTATAAGCTTGCAGTTGGCTATGAGCCCAAGAGGCCTCAAAGGATGAATGACTATTGAGCAAGTGTAATTTGGGAGCTCTCCATAGTATTTTGAAACACTACAGTGGGTTTAACTGTCCCCAGGATTCAAGTACTCTTCTTGCAGGAAGAATATCTAGAATTGTACAGTAAAACTCATCTGTGTTCTTTGGTGGAATCAAATAGGGTTCTTTTAAGTTTACATTATATGCAATTATTTCTAGCCCTGAATTTACAGTATACTCATCTAGCAAAGGTAGCTTTAAAAATTAAAATCCTGGGCCGAAGTTATAGCACAGTGGGTAGGGTGTTTGCCTTGTACAGAGTCTCTGGCATCCCATATGGTTTCCTGAGTCCCCCAGGAATGATTCCTAAGTGTAGAGCCAGGAGTAACCCCTGAGCACCACCAGTGTGACCCCAAAATCAAACAAAATAAAGAATTAAACTCCTGAGTGTCTACCACTATATATTCTAACTTAATAGATATGGGATGATTCCAGGCTTCTGTATTTTAAAAATTCCTCCAGTGTTTCTGATGTCGTTTAATATAAGGGCCATCTTGGGTTTATTTTAAGAGGCTATGAAGCTTTAATAAAGACTAAATATTTTAACTATTCAATGCTAAACTTAAAGGATAATATTTAATATGGAAAGGAAAAGTTGGAGAACTTAAGTTTTTTCCATAATTTAATTACATTTTTATAATGATCAGAAGAGGAGTAGATTAATTAAAAGTTAGGTTTCTTATTTTTTCTAAGCCTAGTTTACTGACTCAGCAACAATTATAGATGAAGTGGTTTTTGGTATTCTTTTCTATTTATTTTTCATCTGGAGGCATTAATTAGTTTTTTGAAATTTTTTATGGATTTATTGTTTTTCATTATTACAGAAATTCAAGTTTCTTCACATGAATTAAATTAGATTGAATCCTAAAAGGCTGTAGTAGAATTTGATAAGATAATTCCAACTTTGTGTAGATAATTGCAAAAGAAGAAAAGAGCTACGAACACTGTGTAAGCAAAGCTTGGATAATGCAAACTTATCCATCTTGAAACCAGAAAACTTAATAGTAGATGCATACTTTATGCAGAATTTAATCATTTATAGTAGGTGAATTACTTTTTGGGGGGAGGAGTCACACTTAATTGTGCTCAGGGTTACTCTTGGATTTGCCCTCAGATATTACTCCTGTCAGGGTTTAGGGGACCATATGTGGTACTGAGGATAATTACGAAACTATTATTTTTTTAGTTTAGCACAATGCTCTTTCTAGTCTATTTGGGTGCCTCTCAGCACCTAAATTATTAAGCAAATTTTAGGAACTGGGGCTTCTTTATAGAGAAATTTTTTGAAAAGAAGTATAATAACAATTATTTCCTCCTAAGTCTATAATACAATAAAAATGATTTTTCTCTCACACACATACACACACATGCACTCACACCCACACCCACACATAGACATGGAAGATGAATAAATGTGTTTTTTGAAATCAAAAGAAAAATCAAAAAGAAAATAGCGGGGCCAGAGAGGTGGTGCTAGAGATGAGGTGTCTGCCTTTCAAGCACTAGCCTAGGACGGACCGTGGTTCAATCCCCCAGCGTCCCATATGGTCCCCCCCAAGCCAGGGGTGATTTCTGAGCTCATAGCCAGGAGTAACCCCTGAGCATCAAAAGAGTATGCCCCCTCCCCAAATTTAAAATTAAAAAAAAAAAGAAAGAAAATAGCATCCCTACCTTTTCTCCACTGCAAAAGCAGTCAGTATTTCTAGAATGTCCTAGAACCCCACAGAACAATGCACACAGACCAGTTTTCCTATGGCTAAGCCCTCTCTGGGCATTTGATAAGAAATAAGAAGACTTATGTTGACACATAAGAAAACAAACAAACAAACAAAAACAAAAACAAAAAAGAAAACCAAAAGGTAATTTTACTTGGAATATTTTTAAGTAGAATGAGAAGAATGCATAAGCAGGTGGTTTTGTTTAAAGTACTTTATGGGTTCTTCTTACTGTTCCAAATGTTCTTAATTTAAGCTCTTTTAAAATATAGCCAATGGAGTTGTTAGCCTACATTATGAAAATTTCCCAATTTCAGAGAATTTTGGTATATCTTCTCTTAAATTTTAATAAATAATATGAAGTCATATTCAATAACAGTCAAAGCTGGTTAACTTTATCAATTTCTACAGAAGATGAAGAGAAATTATTTTATTTCAATAAATATTAAAACTATTTCACTGTTGGTTGAACTTGAAATTGTTTCAGATACTTAGGAACAAACTCTATTCCTTATTTTATTTAGTATTCCTATTTGCTTGGAAATGTAAGAATAATTTCTCACCAAATACAACCATACCTGCCTTTTACAAACTTGGGGTTAAGAATTTCATTCATGAGCACCTAAGTATCTATCAACATCATGTTAAGCAAACGAGCAAGACTGAAATAATTCAAGAAAATGGCATACTAGTAGGGTGCTAGTGCTCTGGGACAATCTGAACTTTCAATTTCTATGCTTTAGTAACAGGCATATGAAATAAAAATCAAATTAGAGATCATTATATTAATACTCATCACCAATGTTCTAGAATGCTTTCTAGTTGATAAAGATCACAGATTAGTTTTTTATTTTGAAACTTGATCTATGCTATTGCCACATGTGAACCTTTCTTTGACAGCTTAAGACAAACTTTTGCCTGTGCATATTTAAGAATACATTTAAGTTTTGGAATAGAAATTTTTACATGCATAATTTAATTTTACAACACCTCCTTTAAGATGTCCTAATTTATGGTAGAGCTAAGCTTAGAGTCAACTGATTTCTTCCCTCATGACAATAGTCCATAAGACTCGCCTAGTCTTGTCTAATCTCATCTATTCAAATTATATATTAGGACCAAAACCTTGTGGAAAATGTAGATATATTTTAAAAAATTAGTTCTGAAATTTCTCCTGTTTTAAAAGAAGTTGGATGTTAGCATGGTCATCATTATGTACTTTTCCACTTCCATCATTCTGTACAAATATGTACTAGTCTCTGTGTCATGTACACTCTACTTCTCATTTTCATGTCTGGATTACAATATGTTTTCAGTGTTGTCTTTCATCTAGACCAGCAACCCTTCATTGAATCCTGAATCTGAGCAAGTCCTCTTCCAGAAAGCCCATGTTCATCATGCCATTCTCATACTTGAAGTCTTTCTTGCTGACATAATGAAGACCAAAAAAAAAGAGTTCTTGATACAGGCCTCTCTTTTCTGGCTCCCATAAGTCTTTTCAGTCTTAAAACCACTCAGAATTCTTTATTTCCTATTGAAACAGCCTATGAAATCTTCCAGCCTGATACTCTGTGTGGGAAATTCCCATTTCTATGCTTGGCTCATTGAAAATTCACTTTTGCACTTTTCTCAGCTATGTGAAGTCCATTGGTCCATGACTCAATTAAGATCATATCTCCTTCATACTATTCTTTATTCAACTATTTATAATGCCTCGTTCTTAAATTTAATGTCTCCCATCCTGCTGCCTATGTATAGTAGAGTCTCCTTCATGTTTAATGTTACTAATTGACTAATATAATATATATATGTACATTTTACACTAGAACATTTATCAATTTAAGATAACTATATTGTGTATGTGTTTTGGGCCATATTCGGTGCTACTCAGGGGGTATTCTTGGCTCTGTGCTCAGAAATAACTCCTGACAGATTTCAGGAACCATATGGGATGCCAGGAATTGAATCTGGATAGTTGTGTTCAAGGCAAATGTCAGAGATGCATATTACAGGGAATTGAATCTGGGTCTACCAAATTCAAAATGTGATCCTGGCCCTTTGAGCTATTTATCTAGTCCCTAACCTTCTTTTAATTATGCAAAAATATTTAGTATTATCTAATGCTATTCACTTTTGAGTTATTATTGTGCATATTTTGTTTCAAAATTATGATAAAATGTCAAGGTTGATGTTACTTAATATCTAGTTATGTGTTTTCTGAGAGTCAAAATAAAAAAAGGATTCCTTTTTTTTTGTGTGTGTGTGGTTTTTGGGTCACACCCGGCAGTGCTCAGGGGTTATTCCTGGCTCCAGGTTCAGAAATTGCTCCTGGCAGGCATGGGGGACCATATGGGAGATCAGGATTCAAACCAATGACCTCCTGCATGAAAGGCAAACACCTTACCTTCATGCTATCTCTCCGGCCCCAAAAAAGGGATTCTTATTAACCATTGGAAGATCTATATATCACTGGCAATAATATTTTTTTCTTACTCATTCTTCTGCTCAGGTATGACAAGTTCCACAATTTTAAAATGAGAAAATTGAACACCATTGATCTCTATGGTGTTTAGTTCTAGCCTTATATGAATATAGAATTTTTTTTTTACTTTTTTTTACTTTATTTAAACATCTTGATTACAAGTATGATTGTGATTAGGTTTTTAAGGAAATCACAAATTTATTGAAGATAACAGGATGAAACCTTATACATAAAATTTTGTTTTATTAACCAATAAATCCTAGATCACCTGTACTGATCTTGACTGACTAGAGAATATAAATACAAAAATCAAAATTTCTAATATCAAATTCTAGCTCTATAAGTTGTGTGATTGTAAATACATTGCTTAATAATGCTTCCTTTACTATTCAATAAGGAGATCAATACCTATTTTATGAAAATATGTTAAGTTCCAAATAAGATGACTGTATATTTAATCATATTTAATGTGACCATTAAATGTTAATTACTATTCCCTGTATCTTTCCTTTTATTTTTTTTTCATCAAATTAGGGATATGATGTGCTACCTAAATCTATGTTTGCAATGTATTGAAATATTTTATTACCTTCTCCTGAATTCATATTTGCAGTAAATTTTAAAACTATTAAAGATAGTCTACTAGTATCATATCTTTTTAGTGATTAGGTTTCAGTCATATAAGGAACATTCCCCTTCACCAGTGCAACATTCCCACCACCAATGTCCCAAATCTCCCTCCATCCCACCCCACCCCCACCTGCACTCCAGACAGGCTTTCCAGTTCCCTCATTCATTCACATGATTATGGTAGTTCTCTGTGTAGTTATTTCTATAACTGCACTCACCGCTCTTTGTGGTGAGCTTCATGGAGTGAGCTGGAGGTTCCAGCCCGCCTCTGAGGATTAAGGGGCAAATATCCAACATATATAGGGCACTGACAGAACTTTACAAGAAAAAACCATCTAATCCCATCAAAAAATGAGGAGAAGAAATGAATAGATACTTTGATAAAAAAGAAATACAAATGGCCAAAAGGCACATGAAAAAATGCTCCTTATCACTAATCATCAGGGAGATGCAAATCAAAACAACTATGAGGTACCATCTCACACCACAGAGATTGGCATACATCACAAAGTATGAGAACAATCAGTGCTGGCGGGGATGTGGAGAGAAAGGAACTCTTATCCACTGCTGGTGGGAATGCCGCCTAGTATATCCTCTATGGAAAGCGATATGGAGATTCCTCCAAAATCTGAAATTGAGCTCCCATTTGACCCAGCTATTCCACTCCTAGTGATATACCCTAAGAACACAAGAATACAACACAAAAACCCCTTCCTCACACCTAGATTTATTGCAGCACTATTCACAATAGCCAGGCTCTGGACACAAGCAAGATGCCCTTCAACAGATGAATGGCTAAAGAAACTGTGGTACATATACACAATGGAATGTTATGCAGCCGTCAGGAGATGTGAAGTCATGAAATTTTCCTATACATGGATGTACATGGAATCTATCATGCTGAGTGAAATAAGTCAGAGGGAGGGCGAAAGACGCAGAATAGTCTCACTCATCTATGGGTTTTAAGAAAAATAAAAGTCATTTTTGCAATAATATTTTTGACTACCAGAACTTTTTTTAAGAATTATCCTTTGTGGAGCCAGCATGGTAGTACAGTGGGTAGGGAGCTTGCCTTGCAAGCAACTAACCTGAGTTTTATCCCTAGCATCCCATTTTGTCCTTTGAGCACTTTCAGGAGTTATTTATGGTGTTGAGCCAAGAATAACACCTCACCATTGCCAGTTGTGGTCCCCCTAAATGAAAACAACCCCCTAAGAAGAATTAACATTTGTGAAGACGAGAGATATACAACAAGTAGGTTGTTCGATTACAACTACAATCCAGGACTTGATCCCTGGCACGCCACATGGCTCACTGAGCCCCAATAAGAATAATGCCGAATCCAGAGCCTGGAATAAATCTTGAGCACTGCCAGATGTGACCCAAAATCATTTTTTTAAAGAAAGAAAAGAATTACCCTTTGTTAGTCTCTGAGATAGAGCCTAGCATATGAGTTTAACAAATTATTTGATAGATGCCTAGGATTGGAATAAACTCAAAACTACTTTATCTACAAAATCCAGGTAAGTGCACAATGAACAATATGAATGAAAATGCAAACATGAGAAAATATTGAAATATCAGTAGAAGAATGAGGACCATAAATTATGATTATTTTAATAAAAAGAAACTT
Source organism: Suncus etruscus (assembly GCF_024139225.1). Taxonomy (NCBI): domain Eukaryota; kingdom Metazoa; phylum Chordata; class Mammalia; order Eulipotyphla; family Soricidae; genus Suncus; species Suncus etruscus. The sequence continues at coordinate 125,280,272 of NC_064848.1, read as the reverse complement.
GGTATAGGGCATCTTAGGGCTTACTCTTGACTCATAGATTACTCCCAGTTGGGCTCAGAGAACCAAATGTGGTGTCATGGATCAAATCAAATCAGGGTTGGCCATGTGCAAGACATGTGATTTAATCCCTGTGTTCTCTCCCCTCACCCCACTGCTTGCCATTAGCTTTCCTCATGTGTAGAGAACTTGAATTTAGCCAGTATGACTGAGAAAATTAAATTTAATTGAATTTGAAATTAGTTGCTTGAAATTTAAACAAAATAATCAGAAGTAGTACAGAGGGGCCGGAGAGTAGGGTGTTTGCCTTGCATGCGGCTGGCCTGGGACAGATCCGGGTTCTATTCCTGGCATCCTATATGGTCCTTGAGGAGCGATTTCTGAGTGCAGAGACAGGAGTAACCCCTGAATGTCACCAGATGTAGCCCAAAAAACAAAGACAACAACAAAAAGTAGTACAGAGAAGCTTTTATAGAACAACTTGCATACAAGGACAGTCTTCCCTCATCTGATTGGGTATATATTATAATAGATTCATTTGAGCACTGTTTCTTTATTATTGTGTGATATATAACACACTAACATGTACACTGCAGTTTTGGGTGCTTTTGTTACTATAAGTGATGTAATCAAAAGTAAAGTTTAGAAATACTTTAAATTTATTGTCATGGTTATTATAGAGAGGGTTATCTCTGTTTCTGTCATTATGTTTGTGCTTATATGATGACATTCAGAACTTTCCTTATCACTGGTACCTATACTATAGGGTCTAGGCCTCCTGTCCTATGTGCACTGCCAGGTGGTACTTTTAGGACAAAATTTGTGCCAGCATAGGGTTTGTCCTTGGAAGGCAGTCTCTGAACTCTTTTATAGGTAAAGAAGATGAATCTTCTTCAAAAGGTGTTTTTTCTTTTTTTCTGTCTCCTTTACCTCCCAGGCACAAGCAGGCAGGGTTTGTTTTCCCCGGGACAGCAGGCACTTGTACCAACTCCTCCTTATTTAACTTCTCTAATGTGAGGATCCCTACACTTACTCTCTGCAATGCTATTTTGTAAACTGCTGTTGCCTCTATGCCTGTTATGCTTGTTTTTTCCCCCATCTGTGTTGACGTCTCTTTTCCCAGTGGGGCCTTCCTCTCCTCATTTAGTCATGCTGTGTGCTGTGTGTGGAGACCCATATCCACTCTGTTGGCCTCTCTGACTCATCCTGGAAGGTTCCCTTTCTCCTGAAATATCACTCAGAGGGCAGTCGAAGAGCACGGAGGTAAGAGTGAAACCAGCACTTCTTGAAGCTAGATGCTTTCCCTGGCACCTCTCCTTGCCCTAAGAGACACAGAGAGAAAAAGCAAAAGTACCTTCCTGCCATATGCCTTCAGTATGCAGATTTGAATAGTCCTAACTTCCAGTTTGTAAGAGGTGTTTATTGTTGCTGTTGCTTTTAAATATTCCATAATCTGGCTAGAAGAAAAATTTGCTAATACTCCGATTTTCCTTTTTCCTCTACTAGAAAGCCAAGAAAGTTAATTCAGACTGTTACGTTTTTCCTTTCAGTTGCAGATTAAAATGTTCTCCCTTTTGAAATATATTATTCATAAGGGTAACACATGCTGCACTTTAACTTGGTGCAGTCATGGACAGGAGTCGGGGTTGATCCTCCGCCTCATTGGCTGCTCTGAAGAGAACCGGGGTTACTCTAGTCTTTGAATCCTCTACTTTCCTTGGCTTTCCAGTCCCTCACATAAAACTCTCTGCCAAAGATGGCGTAGGCCCAGAATTTCCCAATCTTGATGGGTTCAGACAATAAATCCCTCTGACTTGATTTGCTAAGAGGGTCAAAGTTGAATAACATGATGACAATTAAAAGCCACAAAGTCAGAATTGTTTGGCCAACAACCCATTCAATTATTACTTTTTAATCTCACCAAACACCTCACAAAATTATTAAAAGGAACCTACCCTCTTAACTCAGGAAGGAGTCACCCAAACACTTATGAAAGATAGAATTTCCCACACCTATCTAAAAGTGCCTAGAGGAGAAGTCAAGAAGTACACATTATTTCTGACTCTAAATTATGCAAAACTTCCTGTTCGATGAGTTAAAATATACTTTATCTATACATGCACATATGGAAGTGGATATGTCTATTCCATATACAAATATATAATGCAGATAAAGACAAAAAAAACTTTCTCTTTAGTCAGTAACTTTGTACTATATGGGAGAATTTTCTCACTGTCTTTGACTCTCATACCTAGTCCTGGTCAGACCTGACAAATCTCCCTGAACTCTCATCTCACGCTGAAGAAATCTTCCATCACTAGACTAACAAACAGTCCAGGGAATGCAGGGCTTATGACTGAAGTAACTTAAGTTCCCCATCTAGTAGAGAAGAACAGTTCATAGGCGAACTGCAAAACCTAGTTAGTGGGCCAGGAGACAGTACAGAGGTTGACTTGCAGGCATCAGACCAGGGTTCAATCCTCTAGACACCCCATATAATTCCCCCTCCAATTCCCACCAGGAGTAATTCCCTGAGCTCAAAGCCAGGAGTAAGCCCTGAGCACCACTTGGGTGTGGCCCCAAACCCAAAATACAAACGAACAAAATCTAATAACGACAGTCCAGGGATTTGATATATCTGATAAGCTCCAGGAGAGTCCAACCATTAATGCCATAGACCCTGCTCTGGAGTGCTGCAAAAGTAGGGGAAGCAACAGGGTTTGCTGCTGCTCCAGGGGGAAGTGACAGAGCATTCCTTCGGGGCGGAGTGGGGGGCATCTATTTCTAGCTGGCAGCTTGCCCCTTACCTTGACCACGTCGTCATTGAGATGCTTGGGGTCGCGGTTGACCAGGTCGATCTCCTTGGTGTGCACATCGTACATCTGCTTCTCGTTCATCTCTTCTGCCATGGTCTTGTTGTTGGGCTTGTAGATGTTGCCCTGTTCCCGGACGGGAACCGTGTAGAGATGTCCCTGCGGAGGACAGGAGGACCAGGCAGGCAAGGGTGGGTGGCACAGGCGGTGGGTGGAGGATATCGGAAAAGAAAAGAAGAAAAACAACACACTCAACCGATGGCGAGTCAGGGGTCCGCTGGGGTCGACCCGGAGGCTCCCGCCCGCCTGCAAAGCACGGCCGGAGCAGCAGAGGCGCCGCGCACAGCCACCTCCCGGCGCCCAGAGCTTTTTAACAGGCTGGGGAGGAGGACACCACTCCCCTCGGTGCCAGGCTGGGAGACGGCGGCCTCGCCCGCCTGCCGCCAGGGGTCACCCGGCCACGCGCAGCGCTGCAGCCCCCGCCCTAAGCATGCCCAGCGCGGGGCCGCCCCGTCGAGATCCTCTAGGACCCCATCCCAGCCGGCTAGGGGACTCCCACCTCAGACTTTCTCCTATCCCTTCGCCTCCCAGCCCAAAGCAACAGCCCATTTGCAAGGCGTTTCCGCGCACCTGCCTGCGCTCCCTTCCCGATTCTCTAGTCTAGACCCTCTGGTCCCTGGTCCCTGGAGCTCCTTCCACCGCACAGTACTCTCTCCTGTCCCAGCCAGGGTTCAGATCTCACCTGCTGGCCTCAATCTCTTGAGAAGGCCCCATACACCTGCACGACCCCCCCCCCCCAACCATCCCGATCCCAGTGCCCCATCCAGGCTGCCGGCTGTACCTTGGTGGCTTTTGGTAAATAAAAGCGTCAGTACCTCACAGCCCTCCCCACCTTCGGCTGAGCCCGCACCCCGGGAGGTGGAGAGAATTGCAGGGAGTGGCAATGATAGCGCCCTGTTCCAAACCCCCCTCCCCGGTCTCCAGGCGGCCAGACTCTGGAAGAGTTCTTGAGGGGGACCCAAGAGCTTTGCCAAGTGCAAACAAGACGCGCGCCGACACCCGACATGCTTGTCCCGGCGCCTGGAGGGGAGAGGCGGGGACGGTCCCCAAGACTGGGTGCGGGGGTTTGGAGGGGGGGGGTATGACCTCCCACGCCCAAGCTTCCACCTTCCACACTTACAGCTTCTCAGCTGCTTAGCTCTCTCTGGCCAGCCCAGAAACGCATACCTAGTCCGGAAGACCCAACTTGGGAACCTGGAACCTCTCTACCCCCTTTTTTCCAACCTCTTCTAGTGTAGCGGTCTCTCTCATCCCCACCTATACCCCCTTTTCCCCAAAAGAAAACAGCCCACATTCCTGCTGGCTCTTCACTTCCCCGCCCAGGCCCATTCCTCCCCGGTGCCAGCGCCAAAGGAGTGCCCAGAAGTGGGGAGCGGGCAGAGGGAGAGGCGCGCACCCGGGGTATGTGCAGGGCAGCCGGTGGAGAGGCGCACCGGCGCGCGGCCACCCACCCGAGCCTACCTCCGAGTCTACGTATTTGCCCCCAGACATGCTGACCGTGGCTGGAGGAGGGCTCCGAGGAGATTTCCCTGGACTGAGATTTAAGGGAACCGAGGAAGGAAGATCTAGTATTGTGCATAGGGGGGTGGCGGGGGGCGGTGACTGCGAGGGAGCCTCCTGGCCCCCCGCCAAAGGTTTGTTCTGTTGCTTAGCGGTTGGCCCGGACGGGCGTGGCGCCGGGTCTAGGCACATCCCCAAGGTTCTGGCAGCTGAGGGCGGGGAGAGCCCGCAGGCCGCAAAGAGTGGGGTGAAAGCGATTCACTAGCGCTAGGCTGCAAGGGGCAGATGTTTGGAACCTGGGGCGCTATTTTCCCATCTAACCATCCACACGGAGAGGCGGAGAGAGAGGCTGTCCTGGGCACAGCGAATGTTTTCGCAGTGCATCATCCCGGCCTGAGCTGGGGAGGGAAGGAGGGAGCCCAGGCGCTTGCATGTAGAGATGCCCAATAAGGGCAACCTGGCTTCAGAAAGAATTCTACTCTGTTCTCTACCTTTGCAGCTCCTCATTGCTTGTGTCCCCTCACTGCCACAGACACAGCAAGGGGACATCGTGATCTTCCTGTTTGACAGTGGGGGTGGGGGAGTGGAGGAATGAAACAAAAAGCCCCCTCCCTCTCAAATGGTTTGGACGTTTTAGGTGTGTTTCATAACAGACAAGGGGCAGGAAGCTGTGTGGGCAGAATGCCTGTGATGTGCTCATAGAGAATCCCCTTTACATCTAGTTGGTGTGAACAGTAGATTAGAAAAACTTGCACGCAGAAGTTGACTTTTCTTGGCCACTTTTGAAATGCCTCTCAAATACTTCCGAAATAAATAATGTAAATATTAAATTAACATTTCTATAATTTAATTACTGAACATTTTTGGAACCAAAGGAATCTATGCCTACAGGTTATATACCTTAGTTACGACAAGTGTAAAATAATATTAACTGTTGAAGTACTTGTTGGACTTTCAAATTTACCAGAAAGGGTTATTATTGTAATTGTTGTTATTATTAAATGCAATCGCTGTGAGTAGAAAAGTGAAGGTTTTTACACTAGTGTTAGAATTAAAGTTTTGTTAGAAATAAAATTACTTTATCTCTTCTTGAACATCAGCTGTCTCTCTTTACCTTATTATAGATCAGCAGAAGATGGGGTCACAATAAGTTAGGAAAAATTCACTGTCCAAAAAATGGACACTTTACCTAAGGTGCTATATGCAATCAAAACTCAGTTTATGGTTTGAAATTTAGGAGCTGGAAATATCCCCTGAGAGGTACAAGTTAAATAAAAAAATTCTGCAGTTTAAAAATTGAAATGGTCTGAGGTCTTTAAAAGGATGAGAAGAGGAAATAGAATAGGGAGCCCTTAAAGTTAGTTTTCTACAGTGAAAGAAACCATGAAAATAAAAAGAAAGTTACAAAGGACAGACTATTGGTGACTATTAGGGAAAAAGAATGGCTTGACTATGGTGGATATAATATCCCAAATGTTGAAATGATTGTGATTATACTGGCCAATCATCATTAACATTTGAAAGACCTTCCAAAAATTCATTTTTTCTTCATTTCCTCCCAAATTTCTTCTATGAATTCTTCTTCTTTATGTTTTTGGGTCACACCCGGCAGTGTTCAGGGGTTACTCCTGGTTTTATGCTCAGAAATCGCTCCTGGCAGGCTTAGGGGACCATATGGGCTACCGGGATTCGAACTACTGACTTTGTGCATGCAAGGCAAATGCCTTACCTCCATGCTATCTCTCCGGCTCCCTATAAATTCTTTAAACAAATCATTTTAACAAATCTGAAGTGCTGTACCAGATTCAATGTGTCCTATAGAGCTTAGTGAACCTCTAATGATGGCTTAAAGATTACTGGTCCTCTAATTTTTCATAAATGTTGGCTGCAAAGCCTTGGGGGTAATGTTCTATGGAAAAATGTGGAAACCATTTCCCATCTATTGTTATTCAGTCTTTAGCTGCGATGAGTAATCTTGACTGTGAAAAAAGTCAACAGGAACATGGAGACAGCTTGTCCTGCATTCCAGCAAGGAATGGATTTTCTGGGGAGGCCTGAGAGTGAATGCTTAACTAACATTCAAAGGAGGGAAAGCAATCTCTCTGGGAAAGTGTAGACTGAGCTTGAAGTTGAGTCAACAGCACACAAAATCGTAATGATCAGTGAAGCGTTGTCAATGCCAAAATGAATTCCTAATGAGAGGAAAAACCACAAACCTTCATTAACTTGCCTCAACAAGAAGCTGGCACCAAAGACAAACAGATCTTACTGTTTATAATAGCTGACTTGGAAAATTGGCTCCAACTTTATGAGAAATAAAGAAAAGATAAAGAACATTGTTAGGATAGGACAAGATTTTAAAGGAATGAATGATAGTTTTTTTTTTAAAAACAGTTTTTTTCTTTCAACATTAAAAGTTAAATAATATAATCTATGCTACTAATAAATACAGAATTAAAACAGTGCATTTATGTAATCCTTATTTTTAAGGAAATCAGGTTTAAACACTTGAAATTAAGGTGTTTTGAGGGGGAATAACAACATTTTAAAGTTGATTAAGAATTACAGTACCAGCTAACCTGTGAGAAATGTGATTCTAGTAATGCCCAGTTAATTACTTTTTGTCTTCTAACATCTATCCTTTCCCCAGTACATTTTCTACCCAATCACTGTAAGTCAGGTCTTCTTCATACTCCCATATCTCTCTATTCAATATTACTCTAATTGGGAATCTAAAATTTGGCCAAATATAATGTTGTCAGGGTTTTTTAAGGCAGGTATGTTAGGACAGTTGGGGAAGCAAATTTAGGCTATTTACATATGTCCATAAATTCAAATATTGTACTACTTTGTGTATGCAACTAAAGGGCCTGATTTGCATCATAACAACCTCTTACATTTGGCCCTGTCCTTCACATCTTCCAAATTGCATTGCAGTTTCTTCTCATGACTATCAGACCTTCCATACATTTTACTTAGCTTATTCGAAGGCAAAAGTTTTCTAGATGATGACTTGCCTCATTATTTAATTCCACTTATAGCTTGGGGGCCACACCAGTCTTCCTTGTGTTTCAGAGAAAATAAGGAGTGCCCATTTAATGAAATTTCATGTTTTCCATTACACTCTATTGATTGTGGTACAATTCTTCCCCTATTTAAGGGCCAAGCAATCAGAGAGTGTGTGTGTGTGTGTGTGTGTGTGTGTGTGTGTGTGTGTGTGTGTGTGTGTAGGGGGAGATAACTTATGGGGTGGGACCCTCTAGGTGCTTTTATTGGGGTGTGGGGTGAATGCTGAGATTATGAATTCAAGGTTGCAGTAGAATAATGGTGTGACATGAAGAGATCCCTAATGGTAATATTACACACGTATTTCTTAAAGACAACCTGAATTAAATGGTGCAGTCATGACACATTTAGCGTACCTGGGTGGCCAACTAGCAATTCTCTGGTTCATGGACTAAACATCAGTTTAGTCTTTCCAAATTAATTATTTTAAAAGAAATTTTTTGGAATTATTTTTTTTTGGGGGGCCACTCTCACTTGTGCTAGGTAAGGGGAGGGACAATTTAACTTGTGCCCTGGATGGTAATTATGTCTTTGGGAGACAAAGCATTCACTCAGACTTTGTTACTAACTTTCCAGTCCTAAAAAACTTCCATTGTTTCTGCATATAAAAATCCTATCTGAGATGTATGGTTGATAAAGAATACATTTTATGATCTGTCTTTAAATTAGATTTATTATTTTGCTTAAGAAACAGAAAATAGAATTAATATAAAGATGTTGTATGTTTTATGAGGGGATATATTTAATCCACTTAGGACTCTAAATTACATTAGATACCACAGTTATGGGGGCAAATTTCTGTCTATAATTTCTGTTTGGAATACATTTATTTAAAGTATTTTTGTTATAAATATTAGTTCAATGAATTTATAACATCAAGTTTGTTCAAATGATGTTGCTTGCCTTATTTGCTTCATATTATTTTAAAAAATTTTATTTAAATAATCATGATTTGCAAAGTATTCATAGTTGGGTTTTATACAGACCTTTTAGTTCCAAAACTATCACCAGTGTCAACCTCCTTTCACCAATATTCCCATAGTTCATCCTTTGTTAACCCATCCCTTCCCCAGTCTGCAGTAATTACAAGCCCATTTTTAATTCTGGTTGTTAAAGTTTGAGTCTCATGATTTTATTGTTGTGGAATCTGTGGCTTGGATATTTAGTTAGTCCTTTCTTATTCCCACCAATGAACCTGTGTTCCCTTGGTCTTTGTTCCCCATTATTTCACATTTTTTCTTTTCCTCCACTCAATTTCTTTCCTTCTCCTTGCTGTACTGTAGGGTCAAGAGTGTTCTTGACAACCCCCATTTATAACATTGCATTTCTTCATGCAGTTATTCTAAATATCACATGTAAGTGAGATCATTTTGTATTTGTCTTTCTTCTTCTGGCTTATTTCATTTAACCTAATATCTTCCAGTTCCGTCCATGTAGCTGAAAACTACGTAATTCCTTTAATCCTTACACCTATGCTGTATTCCATTGTATATATGTACAAATCAATCTTCATGATACACTCCTCTGTTGGAGTTGGGCATCTAGATTAATTCCAACTTTTAGCTATTGTACTGAGTAGTGTGATGAATAGTGGTATGCATATGTCTTTTTGGAGGAATGTTTACTATCCTTAGAATAGATATCCAAAAGTGGAATTGCTGAGTCATATGGCAGCTTGATTCTGAACTTACTGAGAGTTCTCCCTACTGTTTTCCATAGAGGTTGTACCAGACAGCATTCCCACCAGCAGTGAATAAGAGTTCCTTTTTCATCACATCCTCATCATCACAAAATGTTTCTTATATTTTTGATATGTGCCATCCTCACTGGTATAAGATGTTATCTCATTGTTGTCTTGATTTGGATTTCCCTAATGATAAGTGATGATGAGCATTTTTTCATGTGCATATTGTTCTTCTGTTGGTTTTCCTCAAAGAGGTGAATGTTCATTTCCTCTCCCTATTTTTTTTTATCCTATTTTAGGGCTTTTCTGGGTTAGTTAACCTTTTTGAGTATTTTGTATATCCTAGATGTCAACTCTTTAACTGATGTGTTGAGTGAAAATATTTTCTCCACTCAGCTGTCTTTTAGTCTTAGCCTGTGTTTCTTTTTCTATACAGAAACTTTTTAGTTGATATAACCTTATATATTATGATTTTATTATATAGCCCTTGCCATCATATCATTGAAGACTTCTTTGAGATCTAGTTCTTGGTGTGGTGTGCATATGCTTTTTTTATTATATCTTATGGACTTGGGTCTGCTCTCAAGGTCTTTGACCCACTTTGAATTAACTTAAGAGTAATTTGTGAGATATGAATCCAACTTTAATTTCTTAATTGTAGTTATCAAACACCATTCTTTATTCTAACTCATGTTCAGCATAGCTCCTTTGTCAAAACTTAGATGACCATATATAGTTAGGATTTATCACTGGCAACATTTATAGGTAACATTGAAGTTCCCTTTAAGATTTAACTTTATTTTTATTCCTCAATTAATTTATTTTATGAATTCTTCTCTTTCTTTGCTGCGCACCTTAGGCCTGGAGACAGTTACATCTCCCAGACTGTTTTCAATGATTCATTCCCTTAGGACAATGCAATAAAGCTTTTAAAGATATTCAACATAATCCTTAGGGTCAGAGACACATTCTTCTTACTTCTGATCTTTTCTTGTATTCTGTACAAAGCTTATGAACCTGGGTGGGTGGCCTCCACAAACCATGAGCTTCCAGCGGGGAATGTCTGCTATGGCATAGAGAAACTACAGAGAGCTTCAGACTCCAGGGATTCTACCAGAAAACAGGAGCGTAAATATCTTTGCTCTTAACTTTTTTCTAATTGATCTGGACCTCCACTTAGGGGCACACATGTCAAAAATTACTTTGCTTATTTCCCAAGTTCCTTTTCCTTGTTTAGAAAGCTTTGCTCTTAAGTCATGCAACTGTTTTTGTGCCATGAATTCCCCAAGGATAAAAATTTTGAAATGGAGAAAAGACTTATTTCTGTGGAAATAACCCTTTCCTAGGCATGAGGCTGAGTAGAGTAGGGGAAGGTTCCAGGGCCACCCAGAAAAGAATGTAAAAAATATTCCAAAAGAATGATCATTCACTCATTTTCTTATTTCCTTTTAAATTTAGCCAACATCTCTTGCAGTCCATCTGGTATTTCTGAATTATAATGAAGCCTCAAACTCAAATTCTAAATATATAACTTTAGGACTTGAATCAATATTTATATTTCATTGATAGTTTTGAATTAAGACTTTTATCATTCTAATTAGTATGGGGATACCTGCTAGATCTACAAAAGGTGTTAATTAAACCACATTTATATATGAATTATTAGTGGTACATGTCCACATCCATGTGTTTAATTAAAAATTGATAATGGAATTTATCGTCTTTAGCTTCCACTCTGTCAGCTTACATTTTGCTGCAGGAAATGAGAGCTAATGCATCAGTTAACATGCTTGTCTTTCCTGCAGTGGTTCAAGCCTCATAGCCCTTAAACATCCTAGGAGTGTTCCCTGAGCACAGATCTAGGAGAAAAACCCTCAGCCCCTCAGTTCCTATATCCAATACATACCCACCAACTACAATTTTGTTGTCAATGTCAATTTGGATGGTTGTTTTATATTATTAAAAATAAGGTTATTTTTTTGCAAATAGTTGTGAAAAATGTAATTCTTTTCTGTATTCTAAAATTTTGGCAAATATATGGATCAAATCTTATAGCTATGTCAGAATAATTTTGCCACAGCTCATTGAAAGTGAAAACTTGAAATTTGAGTCATTTGCTCAAAAGGTAGAGCCCATGTCTAGCATGTTCAAGAGCCTAAATTCAATTAGAAACATAGCGACACCCCTCAGCCTGGTTTATAAACTCTGGTGGCATGATCACTACTGATTGTGATCACCATACCAAAGAATAAAAGATGGCCCAGGTTTGTTTTCAATAATGTACATTTGACAAGTATAGTATCAAATTATATAATGCCAAATCAGTTTCTAAAAAATGGAAAGTGAAAGTGTTTTTAGGTAAACTAGCACCATATTTTTCGCTACTACATACACAGTTTATTTAAAACTGAGTGGTATGGCATAAAATAATTGCTACTGTACAAATTATTATGCATGCAAGCTCATAGCTCCAAAGAGTAACCATTTATTCTCATAGGCTACACTTGTGATTCCTGGGGCTCTACTGAATCTAAGATATGTATCGCATTTTCCTTGGAACAGAGTAGCAAGCTAGTTGGAGTAGATTATTTTTGTAGTTAATGTTTGGGCTACACCCAGCAGCATTCAGGGCTTACTCCTGGCTCTGTACTCAGTATCACTTTTGGCAATGATCTAGAGGCAATATAGGATGCCATCGATTGAACTCAGGGCAGTTGCATCCAAAGCAGATAGCATACCCCCTGCAATATTGCTTCTGCCCCATAAAACAGATTTTATGCTTCAAAAAGTAGAGAGATAAGAAACAATATGTATGCAAGTTTTCTTAAAGCTCAAACTGAAATTGAAAGCTCATTTTTGTCTGTTCTGTTGGCCAATGCAAGTCATATGAGCTACTCAAAATCATGGTGGAAGAGTAAATGGCATCAAGAGTATGACCATGGTAAAAATGCAGGAAAGTGTGAAGAGCCCAACGTTATAATTTTGTATGACCACTGCAGAATGATTTTGACTTTTAGTTTCCCAAGTTTTATTTTAATTTCTGAGGCTTACTTTTCTTATATTTTATTTAAGTCTCAGAAAGCTTAAAATTACCAATTTTAATAATAATTTAATAATTAAATTTAATAATAATTTTAATAATTTCCAATTATCAGTTGCTAAAAAAACCCCTCAATATTAAATGAATTGTAAACGTATACATGAAAATTCTCAAATGGGTTGCTTGCCAGTGATTCTTGGGGAGATGGTTCCAGAAAGGTCACAATGTAAAGTTATATTTATATAGAATTTAATATAGAATTTTCCTTAATATAGAATTTGATTTTCAAGACTGTTGACATTTTGCCTTTTTAGGAGAAATGTTATCAACTTATTATTGTTCTCATAATTATTGTTCTAGGTTTAGGACCTAATTCACATTAGGACCTAATTTGTAATTTTCTTTGAAAATGTAGAAACATTTTGTCACTAATCATAGATATTCAAACTCAAATGAATGATCTACCTAACTGGATATTTTTAATAGCTGAGTATTTGTAGTCCTATTAAAGTCATTGTTCCACTAATCTCTAAAATCTCTAAAAATGTGAGAAGTACAAACAATCCAAATACTAATATATTTGGTTTTGGAATACAATAAATGAGAATAAATAGAATACAATAAATGGGTTAAACAAGTATTTAACTCATTCTTTTCAATAAAAGGGAAAATCAGTTTTACCTAATCTGAGACAGAAGTACTCAATATTTTCTTAGGCATAGCAATATTCAGGGAAAAAAGTAGATAACTGAAGAAAAGATTGCTATATTCTATGTAGTTAAAATGAATAAAGTTGTTAATATGTAGAGACAATAACTGAATTTCCTCCTATTCAAGCAAAACAGATGTATGAGCACTTTTTAGAAATAGGGAGCTTTGTAAATCTAATCTAAATTCTGGCAAACTATAATGAACTCTAGCAGGACCATAAATATATTAAATGTAATATACTGACATTTAATATATTATAATAAAACATAATTATATATTATAGTATGTGATATATTATGGTATTAAGTAGAATTTTCTACCTGCATATGCATTTTGAACTATATTTATTATATTAGTACTTTTTATAAATAGTAGATATTAGTAACAGCAAATTACATACTTGATATTTAGCATTATTTCTAATTTTTTAAATTATGATGAATGATAATAAAATTATATTAGTTCCTGAATACAATACTACACAATGAAATTATAAAGAGGTAAAGAACTTCCAAATCTTTCTAAAATTATGCAAATATTTATGAGGAGATATCCATGAAAACCTTTTGTTTATTAACCAATCCATCTGGCTTTAGTCAGAGCTCTGTTATTTAACAAAGAAAACTTTCTTTTTTTTGACCCTTTCCTTAGTAAATAAACTATTAACCAGGAATTGCTTTTACCTGGAGGAAATTTATCTGTAGGTCATTCCCTTTGAAGCAATGATCCTTAATCATAAACTATTTCACTCTTTAAAGCATATATATCTAAGTAGATATATAAGTCATAATTACATTAAGTGACCTTGTTTTGTATTAAAATTTAATTTTTTATAATTATATTTGCTTTTTCAATAATTCCAAAGAAAATTAGTGATTGCAACATTAACTGTTGTCTTTACTAGAGGAAGGGTTTCACTCTGTGCTGCAGCTTTGCTTTCTGTTAGTTTACCTTGTTGCAGAAAAAAAATGTATGTGCACGTGCTTCGAAGATGTAGGTTCAAGTTTAGATGACTGAACTGGAATCTGTATTTTTTAAAGCATCCTGGTTATTTGGATGCACATTATATTATGTTTTGAGACACTGTGATCTAGGGCATCTGAAAATGTGCACTTTCTGAGAGCATTTTAAAAGGTAGAAATTAGGCCAGTAAATATTTATGCCAATAATATATTTTTCTCCATGAATAAAGACCTCATAATTCTCCCCAGTTAAGACATCAAAGAGCCTTTTAACATCATGAATAGAGCAGCAGACTTTCAGACTGGAGGTCTTATAGGGAATCCCAACCCAACAGGAGGAAGTAGCATACTATTAAATATTTGTAAGCAAATTGAAGGAAGCATCATTGAAGGGGGAACCCTACAAGCTATGTTAGCCAAGTTGCTTACAGGGAACTGGCAGTTCTTTCCATTTCTATAAACTGAAGGTTTCTTGGAATGTGAAGTCAAGAATTACAACTGGGTAGCTGCCAAGATATTTTTTTTTTCCCTTTGCTGCTACACAAGGCACTGAGCTATATTAAACTCTTCCGTTAACCACACCCTGTAGGTATCTGACAGTGGTAGGAGTTGAGGCACCACTGACCATTTAACTTTCCAAAAAGACAGAGCATATTCTGTTTATTCAAAGTAGCTGGAACTTACTCTATGTTATGAAGTATGTCATGGTGGGCAGATTTCATTGCATTCATTTTCAATGCATTTCACTGAATATATTTTAGGGTTGGCAAGTGCACACATGTGTTCATGTGTTCATGCATATGTGTGATTTTCCTTTTAAATCCTAAATTAGTTATTAAACTCTAGGGATATAAAATCATGGAAGTTTTTTCTTAAATTCCTAACATCCCACAGAATAGAGTTTGCTCTATTTACTTTGAATACTTATCGTTCCCAGAGTTCTTTCAGGTAAATTACTTTGCAGTCTTTCTGGCAGTTCTTCTTTTTTTTTTTTTTTTTTTCTGAAAAAAAAATCGTTCTCTGTTCTTTTTGTATATTCTAATAAAAATCTTCATTTCAGAGACTTCATTTATAGGGACTGAAAAGCTATACAGGAATAAGTTGCTTGCCTTGAAGCTGCCCCCAAATACTACCAACAGTGACCATTGATCACTTCCTGGTGAGGAACCTGCCACACCAAGAAAACCCCCCAAACCAAAAACTAGAATCCATATTCTTTCAACAATAAAAACATGATTTCAATTGAACCCTTCTCCAAACAGTACTTTTCATGTTTTATTACACCAATCACCTCTAAATAAAATCAACAGATCCCTTATTATAAGGGTCTGTATTCAAATTTTCAGTCATAACAAGCTTTTCTTATCAGATAAATAACATGCAATAACAATTGATATATTGTTTTATTTCCAGTATTTGATCATGTCCCTCTCCCACTCCACTCATCCCTGTACCACTCCTTCACATGGAGCCCATTAAACTGATTGAGATGCTAGGTATGCTGGGGAAATTTTCATCTTGTTGATTTTACTTAACATTAAATGATGTTTTCTAGTCCTGGAGATGAGTAGCGCAATTTTATACTGTAATGGTTACTACCATTTGTAAAGTTACATATACACAAATGTTTATAATTTGTAGAAAAATTGTGTTTATTGTAACAATAAATTGTAGAGATCTATTAAAAAGCAATATGACAGACTACAACCAAGCTATTGAATTGATTGTATGAACTAGTTTTTGTGCTTTTTGTGCCTTTGAGAACTTATCACAAACAGATTATTCTGAGGAATACATTTTATTTTCCTTGGGATTCTAAGATCAGACAGTAAGAATCAGATAACTTGTAAAATATATACAATTCAACAAATGTCCAAGCAAATGAAGAAGTGTGACCTGTGCCTAGAAAAATGTATGCTTAATTTCTATAGAAGTTATGACTATTTGTATTATTTTATAAAAATTATTAAGCTTATTTTTATAAGCTGTCTCATGGAAGTATCATATTGTGCCTTTAAAACACATCGAGGAAGTATTTGTTAAAGAAAAGAATTTTCATAAAATTGACCAAGGATAGGAATAATGGCTGTTGGAATATACTTCTAAACTAAACTGAAGTGTAGATCTCCAGTTGTGAAGGGAAAGGGTGTGTATTCCTAGTGAATCAGGATGTAGTGTTTGAGGAGGAGGCATTTATAGGGAGCTGGGAACTCCAGGAATAGAAAGAGGCAGAGTGGAGTGCAGCTTACTGGGAACTCTCATCATTGAGAACTTGATACTGATTCCATCGGTAGGAGAAAAGAGAAAAGGGTACTTTTCAGTGTAGGAAAGGTGATATGTCTGAATAGTAAATGAATGAAAAAGGGAAGTTTGGCTCAAAGACTGAACATGTCCATTACAAATTCTAGAAGTAGCACATCATCTCTGTCATGATCAAGAGGCTGAGCTTTAATATCTGCTTCTCTTGGCTCAAGTTCAGACTCCCAGTGTGATCCTGGGAAAATTCCTCAATTGCAGGGCATCATTTTCCTTCTTTGAAAAAAATGGAAGTAATAATAAAACCCCATCATACAGTTATTGTGCAGATTAAATAAGTGCCCTGCAATTTGTAAAAAATACTCAACAAATGTCAACATTATTGTTTAAAGAGCAGAATTCTTCCACTGAAACAAGGCATACTTTTCCAGTTTCTTCCTAGTAAAAGCAGCTTGCCTCATTTGGAAATGGTATGTTTATCCCTGTAGATTTCCAAAAGACTCCTTGTTTAACTGCCCCAGTTAGCTGAGACAGCAGTTGGCTAAGGAACGGTGTCCCATTCAGCTAGAGAAGCAGGCCCTGCTTACTGCCCTTCTATCCCCTTTTGTTACTGGCAGGTGCTCGATGACAAGCTATTCGGAGGCAGGGTAAGAAAAGAATGCTCCAGAGATGACCTGTTGCTCCCATCTTTTCCTGATCCATTTATATCTGGGTGAAATATTTGCCCTTGGTTACATGCTGTTTCCCACTCTGAGTCATGTTGCTTCCTTTTCTCATCACTTTCCACCCCTACCTTTTCCTATAAAGGCAAAAACGACTTCTCCAGCTGCTGAGCCAGGCTAAGTGACCTAACACGTCCAAGTGCAGGCAGATAGGTGGCTGTCCTATTTTGGGATAGTTGTATAAAGTGGTGTCCTCTGATTTCCCTGCTCTATGGTCTTCTTTCTTTGCCACAGTAAAGAAAAGCAAGGTGGAAGAGATAGATGATCATAAACTGGATAAATTTTTATTTTAACTTACTCTTTTCTGCTTTGGATTTAGAGCATGTTCTCTAGCAAAACTCTTAGGACTCTTTCAGGGCTTTATTATTAAGTACTTTAATGTATTTTTGGAAGTCTTTGACTCCAACTTTTTTTCTTTTCTTTCATTGCTTTTTTTACGTGAGACTTGAAACAGAAGTCCAAACACAAAGTTGTGAAAGGTAAAGATTATGTCATTGGAGCTTCTTATGTTTTCTATCCTGACTTCTTTGTAACACATCTTCAACATCTTCATCAATAAGGGTGTAGCTTAAGGCTTTTGTGCTTGGGCACCCTCACTTAGTTTGAGCTTCTCCATTCACACTGGAGTATTAGATGATTTCTATTATAGATTAGTATGTTACCCCTTGAGTATTTGGGGGGCACACCTGGCAGTACTCAGATGTTACTCCTGGCCGTGTGCTCAGAAATCACTCTTGGAAGACTTAGGGGGACCATATAGGATTCTGGGGATCGAGCCCAGTTTGGCCATGTGCAAATGTGGCCAAGGCAAATGCTCTACCCTTGGTGCTATTTGAGCCCCAACCCATAAGTATTTTTATTTAAATGTCAAGTTATAAGATTTTACTGGTGGCATTTCAGATATTATACAAAGAAAGGAGCTGAAGAGTGGGCATAAACTTATTTTAAAATAGAATTTGGTGCTATTGGAATGTTTTGATTATAGAAGGTCAAACTATTTTTGCTCCTAAAATGTATAACTTGAAGGGGCAGAGTGAGTAAGTACAGTGAGTATAGTACAGTGAGTAAGGAGCTTGCCTTGCATGTGACCCACCCTGGTTAAATCTCTGGCACCACATATTGTCCTTCACACAGCCCTGCCACACAGTGATCCCTGATCACTTAGTCAGGAGTAAGCCCTGGATGTGTGCCAAAGACAAATGAACAAAAGCATAACCTGAATATCCAATATATTCTTAATTAATTAATTAGGTTACACCTGGCATTATTCTTGCATTAAGGAATAACTCCTAGCAGTGCTTGAGGGACCATATGAGAGGCTGAGGATCAAATCAGGATAAGCCACATGCAAGGTAAGTGCCTTATCTGCTGTACTACCTCTTTGGCCCTAATATTCAATATATTCTTGTCCTCTGCTCTTTCCTTCTTTAATTCAATGTATATATAATACATATATATCTTAGAATATATGTACCAAATCCTGATTTGGATAACTTACAATGGCTTTGATGATTTCTCTTTGAAACTGTAAATTTTTCTCTTAATTTAAAGAAAATGTATCACATAGTTGACATAACTGATCATAATACATTTGTTTCAGGATGACAGAAAACGAACTTATTAAAAATAGAGAGAAATAGAAAAACTAAAACATATAATAAAATAATAACAATGTAAAAAAGAAAGTAAAGTTCATTAGCAAGTATATTCGTGAAAATTATTGTGTCTTCAGTAAAGCCATTTTACAATAGAAGAGGGTTTAGTAAGCTCCCCACTTTTTTTGTTTTTAAGCGAGGAGATACAAGAATATACTAAAAAAGTGTGTGTGTGTGTGTGTGTGTGTGTATGTGTGTGTGGGGGGCAGTTGTTGTTGTTTGCATAGGCACAGCAAAATATGGTAGAAATGGAAAGGAAAAACCTTTGGCTTATAAATAAGGAGACCTTACCCATGAAGCATTCTGGCATAAGACCAACTCCAGGCTCTAGGCATACTAGGTTGTCCAACCCCATAGTCATTGTTGATGGTCCTGGTAAGAGATCTTCACCATCACAGTTGTTGCCGTCAGGTTTCTGTAGTTATAGGTCCTGGTTTCTGTACAGATCCTATGTAGAAGTCTGGGTGACATGTTGCATCTTCTGGTTTTATCTCACTGTTAGGTAACAATGCAGAGAATCCTGTCCTAAAAAGCATACTGTTGCTGTTACCAAGTCTTTAGGCTGTCGTAAGGATCCTCTTTGGAATAAGTCAGTGCCATGGTAGTAGTAGGGTTTTTCTTGGTACCATATTTTCCGGCGCATAAGACGACCGGGCGTATAAGATGACTCCCTAATTTTGCAGTTAAAACATAGGTTTAGGCCTATATTTGCTGTATAAGACAGAACGTTCCTGTGCTGCAACTGTATGTACCACAGTGAGTCAATTACAAGAAGCAAAGGTCCAAAGGTTATATTGTAATAGACTTCCTCTCTGACTCTGGCCAATCTGAGCAGGCTTTTGACAGTGTAGATTCAGGTCCAGAACATTGTCTAATTTGCATGCTTAAAAAGCCTGCTTGGATTGGCTGAGTTAGAGAGGCAGTCCGAGTAGCCTTGCAGTGATTGGTGTAGGATCGGGTTGAAAAATTCATTTTGTGGCAATATTCAGACACTTTTTGTTTAGTGGCATATTGAAACATTTTTCGGGATATACTCGGCCTATAAGATGACCCCCGATTTTCGGTTGACATTTTTTTGTTTCAAAAGTCGTCTTATACGCCGGAAAATATGGTAGCTTTTTTTTTTTTTTTTTTTTTTTTTTTATTCCCAGTGATGGTGTAGAAAAACATGGTTGTTTCTGCAGATGGTATCCATCCATGGTTCAGAGGTAAATGGTCAATGTCTGATGTACTGAAGTCTTAGCCAAGTCACTATGCCAAATGAACATTTTTTAAAGTAATATGTAATCCTTAAAAATATTTAAGCTCACTGCCTTAAATATTCTAAAATCACCATGTTGCAAGTAAAAGATGTGGAATTATTTATGTTATTTCTCTACTATGCTATTTAATTTTTTCTGAAATTTAAATGAAGCAATGTATTGGAACTTTGTTCTAAAATGTTATTTAAAAGAACTCAATGTCTCAGGGCCAGAGCCTGCCTTGCAAACACTAGCCTAGGACAGACTGCAGTTTCATCCCCTGACATCCCATATGGTCCCCAAGTAGGAGCGATTTCTGAGCGCATAGCCAGGAGTAACCCCTGAGTATCACAAGGTTTGGCCCAAAAGCAAAAACAAAACAAAACCAAAAACCAAAAAAACAAAACAAAACAAAAACAAAACAATAAAACCCCTCAATATCTTAATATTATAAAGTATAAAATGGAGAATAGTTTTATATAAGAGAATTCAGAGTAAGGACAACTTTAACCCCACAGCACCTGATATTCTTTATGTATATTTAAATCTTCCAACTGAATTATTTGTGAGAAAATAATGAGAAGGAAAATTTTATTAATATCTGTACATTTTTAATCTCTCTGCTTAATAAAGAGATTTATAAAGTCCAAATATGATACACACCACAGTTTTACATTCATCCCAGGATTTTATTAATGAAGTTATTCATTTAGGAGATATTAATTGAACTAAAAATGCTGGGTACCATTTTAGAATTTATAATGTTCTGTTTTTAGTTCTCAGAGATCTGACTAGCTGTCTATTGTGGTTAGTTAACAGACTTGTTATGACTATGTGCTTACAGCTAGTAGAGGTTGGTACAATATTTTTATGTGAAGTTTTGGAAGCATGAATGACTAGACATGTGAAGGAAGTGTGCTCCTATTAGAGAGAACCATGAGAACCAGAGAAACAGGAGCAGCAGGGATACTCCAAGGCTGTAGGTGGCAATCACCAAAGATGACAAAATGCTTCTCTACTTTAGAGTGAAAGTTGAATGTATTAAATCATTGTATTTTTAGCATACTAACCCTGTAAATGTTAGAAAATTCATGCTTTAAACAGTTATTGGACTTGTTTTCCACCCTGGAGAAGTCGATGTTCTCTCCTGAAAACATTTCCTTCTTTCCTTTCACAATCCTCTAAATAAATTTTATTTGAATAAAACTATTTTCCATCGCTGAAAAAAGTTCTTGAGCTTAATAGCAAGAATGATTTGTAGACATAAAACCAAGTGTTCAGATTCTTGATTTCATAGGAAACAATGAGAGTGAAAGTTCAAGAGATCCTTTAGTCATATCCTTTCAATAAAGATTTTAAAAACAAGAGACAGAGTGATAGCACAGTGGTAAGGATTTGCCTTGCATTCAGCCAACCTGGAAGGGACCTGGGTTCGATCCCTGGCATCCTATATGGTTCCCCAAGCTAGTAGTGATTTCTGAGCGCATAGCCAGGAGTAGCCCTAGCACCACCAGCTATGGCCCCAAAGCAACAACAACAAAATGATTAACAATCAAAGAAATCAAAGACACTGAGATAAAATGATTCGATGATTTGACACACAGAGCCTCAAAAAGTGGCACTGGCTGGAGAGATGATACAGGGGCTAAGGCACTTGCGTTGCAAGTGACTGACCTGGGATTGATACCTGGCACCCTAGATGGTTCCTGTACTTGGCAGGAGGGATCCAAAGCCTGAATACAGCCAGGTGCTGCCCTCTCTCTTCAAATGGCATTGCTAAAATGAATCCAGATGCAGATAAGTTCCAAAAGTTGTTTAAGAAACTCATCTAAATAAATTAATGGAATACATGTAACTATTGAGAAAAGAAACTTAAATTTCTTCCGAACTATAAAGAACACTTGAAAAATGTGATTTATTATGAGAGATTGGTCAGTTTTCCAGATTAACTAACATGAAAACCTATGCCAATATCAGCAACTACTATTCACATGCACACTTCCAAAAAATAATTTTGGACTCTGCTCTGGCTTCGTGGTACTAGTAGCCTTCTAAATGTGATTTATACTGTTTTACTTTCTTATTAAAAACAGAACTATCAGGTTATTTAGGATTATGAAGAAGAAAAATTGTTTCATGAAATAAAATGTGGAAATTTTTTGAATAAAAAATTCCATATTACTCATCGAATGATAGTTATACTGCTTTAAGATCTGTGAAAAGGGGTCTGGGAAGGTGGCGCTAGAGGTAAGGTGTCTGCCTTGCAAGCACTAGTGTAGGATGGACCACAGTTCAATCCCCCGGTATCCCATAAGGTCCCCCCAAGCCAGGGGCGATTTCTGAGCGCATAGCCAGGAGTAACCCCTGAGCATCAAATGGGTATGGCCCAAAAACAAAAACAAAAAACAAAACAAAAAAGATCTGTGAAAAGATAATTAAATTCTTAGTATCATGTTTATTTACAAATTAGTTCAAAAATAAGAACATGCATAATTACTTTATAGATTAGTTTGATATTTCATGTAAGAAAGGAAATGAACACAATTTGTGAGTTTTTAGAAAATTTATTATGAACATTGGGGAAGCCGCATCATCATTTCTCTTATCCCAAAATCAAGAAATCAAAATGTTTGTACAAGAAATCTGAATCTTCTTGAAACAAAATTTGTCTTTAGAAGAAAATAACAATTATCATAAAAGTTATTTTAAAAGTAATTATTCACAAACAATAAAACACCTCATTGGTTAAAAATTAATGGATTTTATTATGTAACTATATTCGTATCTAAAACTTGCCAATATTCTTTTAAAGCTTATGATTTATTTAGATATTTTATTAATAAAATAATATGGCCAGTAAATATATCCAAATATTTAAAACTTCTAATAGCAGTTTAAGTATAAAGAAATAAGACTGATTTACCTACTAAACTAACCTAATACAGTTTGTACAATAAAATGAGTGGTGATGCTTTAAGCTAATAATCATGACAGAATAATGATTTTTCTAAGGAGTGTTATGAAGGTTTAGAGTAGTTTTGAAGTCTCTTCTGTAACTATCTTCAAAATGATGAGTCTCACAACTTATTAATTTATTTGTTTTGGTCCCCAATAGTGTTCCAGTTCAGTCACCCTTCCGTATATTCTGGTGTATAAGATGACCCTTCAACCCATGAAAAACTTCCTAAAAGTCTTAAAAGTAGTTACTTCTTAAAAGTAAGAGCGGGGAGGATCACTTGTCCCTGAAGCTAGAATAAGTTTCAGCATGCCGTATACCGGCATATAAAATGACTCCCGACTTTTAGGAAGCTTTTCATGGGTTGAAGCGTCGTCTTATACGCTGGAAAATATATTTACCAGTCCTGTCAATTTGAAAAAAAAATGTATCCTCATTTAGTGAAGATACAGGTTCTGATAGTAATACTGAAATTTGAATTTGAACATTTACACACTTTCATGTTGTGTAATTGTAGTAACTTCACATGTCTTAACATTAGGAGATACAACAGTGACTCCTAACATTGAAAACAGGACTTGATATTTATAATTAATCAGGGCAATTTTATACTGTCTAAATAATCCCCATGTTAGACAATATCTTGTATATGTTTAGCTGCCAACTTTCAGTTTGTGCATTATAGCTCAGTAGCATGATCTCAACAATCTGGCAATTATATTAAAAATCTAGATGAGTCACTGTTGATGAAATTATACTTTGAGCATCAGAAAATGCCTTTATTTAAAAATGTTATTACACAGCACCAGCATTACTTGAAAGTAAATAAACATTAGTAGGAATGCAGAGTATAGACTTAATTTCCAACCATAAGAGAAAAAGTTACCTGGTCAAAAATATCAGGCTTTGGATAACTTTAAGATCACACTATTTTTTAGAATATGCTGCTGAAACGAGCACAAGATCACATTATCTTAAAAAAAATATTTCAGGATTTTTCTTGGAAACGTTAGAGGAAAATACTTATATTCTGTTTTTTTTTACATTAAATCTCCAAAGTAAATACATATATGCTACATAAAAATGATGTTATCTCATCAATGCAATTCTTTATGGAAGATACATTTCCTCATAGTATATATTAATTTAACAAATATAATGAAAGTGCTTTAAAGCAATCTAGTTAGAGCAACATTTACATTAAGTACAAGATATACAGGAAAATCAAACATTTTGTTAAATAGACTTGTCAGTTAACAATGCATTTTTTAAAGGAATTCATTTTCAAAAATCTATTTCACATTTGTTTTATTATTTATAGCCCCCAACAGAACTGGATGCTTTGGTTACTGTCATTTCTAAGATTTTTGTACATCTTATCTCTCACAATTGCCATGAATTTAAAAAGTATTCTTTTCCATAAAAAATGAAAAATAAAACACCTCAGGCTTATATGAATCATTTGAACAACAAGAGTATTTGAGAAAAGTGTTCTTTGACAATTATAAGTTCATTATAAAATGTATTTTTGCACTACAGCAAAAATTAAATGTTGCCAACCTATGTTTGATTACAAAGTTAGATATGAAAACCTTGGTTATTCATTAAAAGAGTACTTTCTGAAAGGTCTGCCAAGGTCTAAATGTAGTTGCCCATTTTAATATTTATTTTTATTAGAACCATGGGAGTAGTGCTTTTAATAAGAAAACAGTAGTACATGTATGTAAAACAACAAATAACAGTCTCCATATCACCGGTCTTGGGTCCCCATGTTCAGTCACGGCTCAACTGCAGATTGACAGAAGAGAAGATGCGTCCTATGCTCCCACACAATGGGGCAATGACCATATCTGTCATACTCTTCCATATTGTCTGCACTGAAGGTAGGACCATTAGGCAGGTCTTAACAAAGGGCATTAAAATCCTGTAATGGAGAAAGAGAGGAGTTGGAGAATGAGCCATGGTAACAAATAAAGTCACTGAGTCTTGCACAAGTCTTTTATTTACCTTTGTAAAATATTTGAAACAAATATGCAGTAATTCAGATAGTGAGAAGATACATAGAAGATATAATGCTTAAAAATAGACATAACTACTAGTGTGTGGCATTTGAATCAGTAAATCAAAAATAAATAACAGATTTATCTACTTAATCTGTTCCTAAACATTAACCTGCCTAATTCTTGATCCCTGAGTTGCTTCCTGGTTGCTTTTCCTATGCCTCATCCCACTTCCTTCCACTTAGGCCAGGCTGTGTACCAAAGTTTTTGTGCTGTTTGAAGTCCTAGAACAAACCTTTGAATCTTCAAATCTATCAGAAGATATTGTGTATTATAAATGGTATCAGAGATGCTTATATTTCTCTCACTGCTACTAGAAGAGCAGTGATTAGATGAAACCCTTGACCGACCATTCAAAAATGTTTGAGCTAAAGTGAATTTGGCTTTATTATACTTCGTTATTAATTTTTTCATAGCAATTATACACAGTTGAAAAGGTCTATTTAAAAGTAATGGTGTTAAGGTCCAGAGTGATAGTATAGTGGGTAGTGTGTTTGCTTTGTAGGAAGTCATCCCAGGTTTAATCCTTGGCATGCCATATGATGCTATGAGCACTGCCAGAAAATCATTTCTGGCACAGAGTCAGGAGTAACCCTGAGCACTGTTGGGCAGGACATAAAAAAATAAAAGCAAAAAGCAAAAAAGTGGTATAGTTAGACAGACCTGCAATTATGTCAGTACTATTGGGCAAGAAAAACTAAACTCCCTTGAAATTATTTTTTTTAATGTATATCTTTTTTAAAAATAATTGTATGTTCTTATAGTCCCCAGGCTGGTTAATTGTCTATACGTAATCCTCCGAATAACATTCTCTACTGTAATAATGTTCTCTGAGCATAAAGAATGCATTTTTAGACATTACTGGTTGACTCAATGTAATTTTTATGGTCTAGGTGGACATAAAGAGAGAAGCTGATTTTCTTGATTTGTTATTGAAATGTGACTAAAACAAAGGTTTATTGTATTTATCCCAACATGAAGGGAAGATCAGTCAACTATCTGACTGAGATATTTTTAGAATACTGAATTATTCATATTGACTGTCTACACAGATTATATTTAATCTTGTATTCTGTTCCAAATACTAAAGACTTGAAGTAAGGCTTAAAAATTTTCATTATGGGGTATTTTAGAGCCGATTAGAAACCTGAATAAAAGTAACTTTTGGTTTCTTATTCCTCTACATTTATCATTTGATATCTGATATGTGGCCTAATATGCATATCCACTGCAAGTTCAAGAACAAGAATTCCTTACATTCTATTACTTATTAATACTTATGCACCCTTGAAACCTCCAAATGATGCTTTAATTATATTCAATAATAATAGTACTGTGTTGAAATCAGATTATATAATAAAAATTATAACAAAAGTCTCATATTGATGTATTGGATGACTGAGGTTTTAATAAGAAAGCTTTTTTAAAAAGAAATGATAATGTTTATTTATGCTTCGATACTTTTCAAAAGAACACATCATGGTACAACTGATTGAATGCTACTTACTATTACCTATAAGCTTAAATTTCCTTTTTTTTTTTTAAAAAAAAGATTGCTTTATTTAAGCACGGTGGTTATAAAATTGTTCATTGTTTCAGATAACAAAGCTTCTTAACCAAATCAACTTCACTCAGAATACAGTGCATGTTTCATTCATTCTTTGGCTAAGAAAATTGCAATCCTCAAAAATTTCTCAGATTTTAATGTCATAAACGGAACTAACAATAGGGCAAAGTCAGTTTTCTAGTTCAGCAAAGTGAGGTTGCCCAGATTGGAGGACTTCAGTTCAGGCTGTGAACTCATTTCCATTTTATTTTCTTTAATCCTCACTTCAGATGTGAGGATCCAATGAGCCTCTGACACTAAATTTTGGTTAAGACTCAATAATATTGTCAAACAGATACTTTTTAGATATGTCTTATAATTTGTAAGGGTATATACTTTTTCATTGATATATAACAGCCTTAGATCATAGAATTATTTAATTTTCTATAAACTATGTAGTGTCATATATTATATATAATACATGTAATATATAATTCTCACATTACATTTTGCTTTATTAGAAATATCTGGGGGGCTGGAGCAACAGTACAGTGGTAGGGCTTTTGCCTTGCATGTGGGCAATCCAGGATGGATCTGAGTTTTTTTTTTGTTTTGTTTTTTTTGTTTTGGTTTTTGGGCCACACCCGGTGATGCTCAGGGGTTACTCCTGGCTATGCGCTCAGAAGTCGCTCCTGGCTTGGGGGACCATATGGGACGCCGGGGGATCGAACTGCGGTCTGTCCTAGGCTAGCGCAGGCAAGGCAGGCACCTTACCTCTAGCGCCACCGCCCGGCCCCGGATCTGAGTTTTTGATCCAAGGAATCCCATATGATCCCCCAAGCCAGGAGTGATTTCTGAGCTCATAGCCAGGAGTAAGCCCTGAGCATCAATGGGTGTGGCCCCAAAACAAAAACAAACAAAAACATCTGAGAAACAAGACTACTATAGTAAATGTCCATTTTTTTGACCATTGAATTTCATTCTACTAAAAATAAGAATAGCGGACCTTCAGCAATATTTCCTATATATAATCTACTAATACAAACATCTTGACTTATTTGGGGTGTTTGTAATAAAGAATAAAATACCTTTACCTACTACCAAGGAAGGAAGGAGAGAGAGAAGGGAAAAATTGATTTGGCATTTATAAGATTTCTCTTTGATCTAGGATTACTGGTCAGAATAGAGTTCATTAATGACCTTTTTTTTATATCCAAAATATAAATTTGGTCTACCCGTCTACCCTAGTATACCTTAAATATGTATAGAGCAGTTTTTATTTGCAGTTTCTCTTTTAGTTCCAATCTCCATTGCTTGATGACAAATGTGTGGTAGTTAAATATTAATGTTTCACATGAACATAATTTGAAAAACAAACTGAAGTTAAATAAATTTTATATGGCTGAAATAAATAATTTTATGATTCACCATTTGAAGCACTACTGAAAAAGTATTTCCTATTTTCAGGAAGGCCAGATAGAAAGTTTTATTTGGTTATTGTAGTTTTACTTGCATTTTTCTTTCACTTAGTAAACCAAAGCTTCCCTCCATCCCCAATTCTGTTCCAAGAACTGAAGGAAAATCCTAGTTTTCTTGACTATAAATTTGGCACTATGTTCTTAATAGTTTCATGGTCAACATTTCATAATATGCTATGTGGTCACTTAGTTTTTTACTATTTGAAAGTGAAATGGGATAGAGGTTAGATGATTGGCTTCAGTTAATTGAGAATCCAAAACTTGATAGTATACTTAGGCATCTTTAAAAAAAAAATATGTGCTAGTGTTGAACCTTGTGTAAACCATATGCAAATCTAGCCTTGGTAGTATTGTTTTTCTTTATTGTATTTTTTAATTAATATCTTTATTTAAGAACCATGATTACAAACATGTTTGTAGTTTGGTTTCAATTATAAAAAATAGAACACCCCCCTTCACCAGTGCAACATTCCCACCACCACCCCTTGTTTGTTTTCGAGACAGGCATTCTATTTCTCTCACTCACAACCATTGTCATGATAGTTGCCAGTGTAGTTATTTCTCTAAATGAACTAACCATTCTTCTGTTTTTCTGTAAAGGCAAATATTTTCTTTCCTCAGGCGGTCTCTAGCAAAGTCAACCTAGTTGAATTGTTTACAATCTTGAGTGACCAAATTACCAATTTTTTGAGTGATCCAATTACTTTATCTTTTATTTGGCGAATTTTTATTGAACCTTTAAAAGTTCTTTTTGACTTTTTTTTTCCTCTATAAAGCTTGCCTTATGCCACCCTTCTCAACAGCCAGAATTAAATTCTTCTTTGCATCTTCTGTACTGAGCCAGATGCCTTGATATACTTAAATGTAAGGTAAAAGCTGGTCCTACATCTTATTCATCCTGGGACCAATAACTAGCACAAATGAGACATTGATATCAAATTGTTTGGTGGATATAAGCAAGCTAACTGACTAGAGAAATCAATTCCTGTAGTACAGGGTGATGGAGAATAATGTTGTAAGTTGTAACATTGAACACAGCCTGGGTTAGATCTGGCAATACTATATTGATTGAGAGTGATTGAGAAAGACATGAAGGCCTCTGAGTGTTGGATTTCGCCATGGTGGACCTCAAGCACAAGCCAAATGCTGCCTTACGGGAGATAATCTGAATGTTCCCCTTTCAGAACAAAGTGGTGTTTTAACACAATTCTACTTTTAGAGACAATATGATTATGTTCTTCTATTTTTTTTAAATTTTTAATGGTTAAAATGCTCTCCAAAGTTCTATGATGCATTGTGAGTATTAAAAATATCCTCTCAAAACCCTTTAACTAGTTTTAACTCTCTCTGCCCATAAGTGAACCAGGAACTTGGCAGCCTTTGCAAATCATTCTGCTTGAGTTTTCACTCATTTGTTTGTACTGAGTGGCCCTTACCAGAACCAATACTCCTTGGCAAACCTTCTGGCCTCATTCTTGCCATTAAATAGGGGAAGGATTGGAACAGCCTATCCCTATCTCCAACTAACCTGGTCTGACATCTCTGTCCAATTATACTGTCGCTGGCATTTTGCTCAAAGATCGCTTTTGTTTTACCCCAAGCACAGGTGGTGACTGAATAAAGGACGATGAAAGAATCAGGAGCCCTGCCCAGAACCACAGGCACAAGTCCTGACAAGGCTCCAGCGATCTGGGCCCGTGGCAGGAAGCATGGCCCTGGGCTCTCCACCTCCGCAGCCAGCTGGGCCCTGAGCAGCCCAAGGAAGATGATGACCTGGGCCAGAGGGGCACATTCCTTTTGGTTTTACACCCTATTTTACCCACACACCCCAACCTAGGATTTGATGCAAAGCACATTGCCTTGCTCCTCGCCCACCCCACACTGCTAGTTCTTGCTTCTTTGTCAGAACTGGTGTGCAAGCATTCTTTCCTACAGCAAGCTGGGCAAGGCAGAAAGGTGAGGGCAGAGGGCAGAGGACATTCCTAAATTTCCCAAAGCCTCTTCCCTGCGGTGTCTCCACCCCCTTCTCACCAGATGTGCAGACAGCTGAGAGTGGCAAAGAGAAGTCCGGCTGCGAAGGCCAAAGGGATGGCCAGGAACACCGTCAGGAACTTGTAGAGAATGTACTTGCTGACTTCAAAGAGAGCATGGCTGCAGATCCAGACTTTATCAAAGGAGTGCGTGGTGGCAGGTTCGGCGATCACATCCTCGAAGCCCACCTGCGGATGAGGACACAGGATCGGGGGAATCCTCTACACTGCCACCCACTTACCTACCTACCCTGGGAACCAGGAACTGGGGTGCCTCGAGGTTTGGGTGCGGTGGGGGACGGGTGAGAGCAAGAAGGAAGCACTTGACTGGAGAGCCCTAGTCTTGGATCACACGGGACACGCAGGAATTTGGCGAGGAGTGCCCAGCTGCCCCGTAGGGGACGGGTAGAGGATGCATGCCTGGGTCCCGGCCCCGCGGAGCTGGGGGATAGCGTGGAGGGGTGGGTCAAGGCACCCGCACACCCCCAGATCGCGCCAAGGGCCCCACCGTGCGCCCGCGCCCTGGTTCACCTTGAGTTCCGAGTTGAGCCCATGCGGATCCCGATCGGGGCCCGACTCCACGAACTTCTCGGGGTCCGCATAGTGGACGCCGCTGTGGCGGCTGTAGGAGTCGTCGTCCATGAAGAGCTGCACGTCCGCCTTCTCGGTCTCCAGCCCCATCGCGGCGCTCGCGGCACGGAGGCTGCTGCAGCCCGGCTGGTGCGGCGCGTCGCGGCGCGGCTCGGCTCGGCTCGGCTCCCGGTCCGCTAGGCCTCCCTTTCCCGTGCGCGCGGCTCCGCCCCGCCTCGCCTCGCCTCGCCTCGCCTCGCCCCGCGCCGCCCGGGCGGCGGCCGCTTCCCGCCGTGCGGCTCCCGTTCCCCGGCCCGCGAGCCCCGCCCCGGGCCCAGCCTGGGAAGCAGCTGCAGGACGCAGTCCGAAGGCACTTCCGAACCTCCTTACTGGCCTGGATCCTGGAGGCTCCCTAGTTGAGCTTCTAGCCCTTCCCGGCCTCCCGAGCAGGCAGGGAAAATGTGCGCTTGCAAAGGGGATGGATCCGCCTTTTTCTCCAGGGTCCGAGTGCAAGACTTGCTGGAATTTAGGGGCTTTGGCGCGGACCGATGGTCAGGGATGCTGGCGTTCTGGGAGGCTGGAGACTTGGGGTGCGGGGATAAGAGCAGGAGGGTAGCTTCACAAGTTCAGCTTTTGGGGGGGTGTTATAAAAAAAGTTCAGCTTTTATGACTGAAACCCAACTACAAACGTGTTTGTAATCATGGTACTTAGTTAAGATATTATACTTAAAAAAAGTTCAGTTATCAGGAGCTGGGGAGATAGTACAGCAGGTAAGGTGTTTGCCTGGTATGTGGCCTACACGGATTCCATCTCCACGCACCATTTGGTTCCCCGAACCCACCTGAGCGCACAGCCAAGAAATAAGCTCTAAACTGGTGTAAGCCTTAGAATAAAACAAAATCCCCCAAAGGGCCTTCACGCTTCAAAAGTCTAAACTGTGAACTGGCTGCAGAGGTAGATAGAGGCTCAGTTTCTCAGATAATGCCCAATTCTAATACACATGGTCTGGACCACCAAGGCTTGTTTCCATCTTTTCTGCGGCTTGAGAAAGATACAGAACAAACCTGCGTTCCAGGCCACCACCAAAGTGCTAGGGATTTAGCAAAATCCATCAAGGAATCTGTGCCGGCAGGGAGGAAGGCAGCTTTATGGGCGATCTTCTATCGTTAGAAATACTACACTTGTAGACCCCAAATTTATAATCTTTCTTTTTTATATTATATTTAAGTACCAGGATTGCAAACATGTTTGTAGTTGGGTTTCAGTTATAAAAAAAGAACACCCCCCCTTCACCAGTGCAACATTCCCACCACCAGTGCGCTCCATCTCCCTCCTCCTCCACCCACTGCCCGACTTCGAGACAGGCATTCTATTTCTCTCATTCACTACCATCATCGTGATAGTGTAGTTATTTATTGTTAGTGTAGTTATTTATCTAACTGCACTCACCACTCTTTGTGGTAAGCTTCATAATGTGGGTCGATCCTTCCAAGCCCTCATCTCTATTGTCTCTGGGTATTATTATAATACTGTCTTTTCTTTTTCTTCAATCCTACAGATAAGTGAGACTCTGTCTATCTCTCTCCCTTTGACTTACTTCATTCAGCATAAAATGTTCATGTCCATCCATGTATAGGAAAATTTCATGACTTCATTTTTCTTGATGGCTGCATATTCCATTGTGTAAATGTACCAGAGTTTCTTTAGCCACTTATCTGTTTTTTAGCATCTGGGTTGTTTCCAGATTCTGGCTATTGTAAACAGTGCTATGATGAACATAAGCGTTTAGAGGGCATTTTTGTATGTGTTCCTAAGGTATATTCCTAGGACTGGTATTGCTGGGAAGCTCAATTTCCAGGGTTTTTTTTTGGGGGGGGGGTTTGGGACCACACCCGGTGATGCTCATGGGTTACTTCTGGCTATGCACTCAGAAATCATTCCTGGCTTAGGGGACCATATGGGACACCAGGGATCAACTTAGGTCAGCCGCAAGCAAGGCAAATGCCCTACTGCTGCGCTATTGCTCCAGCCCCAATTTCCAGGTTTTTTTTTTTGAGGAATATCCAAATTCATAATCTTTCTATTCTTGATAGAAGAATCTTTAAGAATCTTTAAGATGCAGATATAGTCTTAACTTCATTGTAGAAATCATATAAGTAATCCTTAGCATAAGGCTCTGCTGCCATAGATGAACAAGCTTGCTTTCTACTGACACAAATTTTTCACAAGAGAAGCAATGCATAGTTCAAAAGGATTAAAGGTCTGATGGTTTTAGCCATATGTTTAAGGGACAAAGGGCCTTAGAGGAAATGTGCCAATCACAAATTAGAGAATCTGAGACTTGAGATACTCATGCAGTTTGCCTCAGAGGCTAAGATATAGTAAAAATGAAGTAAGTATTGCTGAATATATGCATTTAGGACTCACACATATATCAAAATTGTGTGAACAGACTTCAAAAATTGCTTCATAAAAACATTTATGTTGGAAACGATAAAATGACACATGAACACACAAGAACAGAGACTGAATTGGAAAAAATATTTTGGAACCCAAATTCAATGTCTCTAGTAGTTGACCTACATCTTCTAGGCATGGAGGAGGTATTACATGCTTGAATGTCATGTCTGCCTACACACTCTTTTCCCAAGAGAGTAATTTTAGGGTTGTAATTAATTTTAATGTTTAAATTTAACAACATTAAAATTAATTACAACCATAACTTACTCTCTAGCCCAAAACCACAGTCTTTCCCCAGAGGTAATTCTGTTTATTTTTTTTCTTTGCTATCTTTCTTAATTTAGGGGTCCTCCCCCCAAGTAGTACTGAGCAGGATTGGACATCACTCCAAGAGCAGTTGAGCATTTGCAAATGAACAGTTTGATGCTCAGATCCAGTGGTGCTTAGGGACTTCTAGTTTATATTGACAGTGTTTTTTTTTTTATGTTTTCTGTTTGTATGTGGTTTTGCTATGCTGTAAATCAGTCATGTTCTGTTGACATAATCTTATGGCTCCTGTGGAGCTAGAGATGTTGTACTATGAGGAGGGCATTTGCCTTGCACATGGTTATCCCAGGTTTTATCTACTGGCACTCAGTAAATTCCCCTGAATTTGCCAGGTGTACAGAGCCAGGAATGAGCCCCAAACACTTTCAGGTATGGCACAATGCATATAATCAATCACCTTTGATTCCTGAGTTATTTATCTGGCCTCTTCTTTTCACTTTTTAAACCACAGTTGTGTGTTATATGCTGCTTGGGGGTTGCTCTTGGCAGTCCTCAAGGACAATGTGCCTAGGATCAAAATTGTGTCTCCTACAAGCAAAACATGGGCTTCAGCACTTTGAACCATTTCCTTGGCCTTTGTTTGCACATCTCTGCCTCTTCCTTTTATCTATGTAAGAGACTCTGGGAGTTGGGTGTCTAATAGTCATTGCTGATCAGAAATTTCTCAAAGTGAATAGAATGTATTATATATTTTTTCTATTTTGGGATCACACTTGGTGGTGCTCAGGGTTAATTCTTTCCTCTTCACTCAAGAGATAACACCTAACAGTGTTTGGGAGACCATCTGGGGAATTGGGAACAAAATTAGGGTTGATTACATGCAAGACAAAAACTCTACTTGCTGCTAACTCCTTAAGGAAACCTCAAATATCAATGACCAGAAGATAGAAACATAAGTGACAAATGCACAACATTTGAAAACAATTAAACTTACTCCAAATTCCCACCCCTAATTTCAGGATGTTTTATTCTGTAAGAAATCATTTCCATAGTATTAGATTGTGGTAAACTTTAAGTGGCTGAAACTCTGGCAAAGGGCTTTTTAACTTACATTTCTTTCTCTTCTGATCACATTTTCATTGCCAGTGATATTAATAAAATGTTTACTATTTTTTCTCGTTATAATAAGAAACTGACTTACTTTTTAGGTCACAGAAATAGAAAGCAAAATACTAGATTAAAGTGGTTTTAATGGTGGCTCAGATAGTTTTTAAGATGATAATTTCTTTTATAAAATGTCTAAAATTTAACAAAAGAAGTAAATTTAGATTCATTATATTATCATACAGCTAAAAAGAGGCCTTCTCCTTTGTTCATATACTTCTTAATTTAAAAATTATTTATATATATTATAGTTTTGAACTGTGGGTAGCTAATATTTTAATAACATTCTTCTTTTATACTGTTTTAGTATATAAATTTATTTTGCTTTTCTTATTTGCAAATGATTTGGATTTATAAGCTTACATTCTCAAGGAGTTTCTCTTCTTTTTTAATTTTGGACTTATGCTTGGCTCTGTGGTCAGGGTTTGTTCCTAATGGGGCTCACTAGGTTGACCTTTTGTAAGGCAAGCTACTTACCCATTGTGCTATCTCTTTTGACCCCTTAAGGATTTTCTAACTGCAGTGATGACTACAATTGTATCCTGTCCTTATTGAGGAGAGGGGAGATATACCGTTAATGGGAGGAAGTGGTTGGAGACAAGTGGCAAATTCTAATAGCTTTGAGAATACAGGATTCTCTCCAGTCTATTTTATTTGTCTCCAAATTGCTCCATAACAAAGGAAATTAAAAAATTTCTTAGAGTAAGTTTTCTATTGCATTCATCATCTGGCAGTTATCAAAGCTTCCAAACTTTCAGTGGATGTCACAATTTTTCTCTACTTTATCCAGATTGAGAATCATGGGTATGATATTATCTAAAACTATTCTTGTGTAAAAAGTAAAAAGTTAAATTCCTGCTATTCAATTATAAACCCATGCTTATGGTTAATTTTTCTTATATGGTTTACTTATATACATGGGATATTAATCTCCCTATTCTATATAGGAATTGTAAATATATTCAACCCTCTCTACCATTGAATTGTTTCCTTTTCATTGGTTACTCAAGTCTTATGAGTCTGGTGAGTTCTGGTCAGAGACAGCTGGAACTGAGGAACACTGGCCTGTTGTACTTTCCTAGTAATTCTGATTTTCCTCAATTAGCTGCCACACTTTTTGTTTTGTTAATTTTATTTGTTTATTTGTTTTAAAATTTAAAATTTGTTAATTTTTGTGTTGTTTTGTTTTGGTAATTTTATTTTTTATCCTTATATTTTTACCTGCGTTTGTTGCCAAAGAACAGATTGTTGAGACCTGGTCCTCATGTTGTTGGTTTTTCTCTTGTATGGGAAGGCTATTGACATCTCTAAGGGAATTCTCATAATAGAATGGCCAGTAGATGTGTGGGGACATCCATCTTCAAGTGGGCTGTGTCAGGTTGGGTTTATTTAAAAACAACAAAATGTTTTAGTTAAGCAAAAATCTAAAACAAAAACGAAAAACAAAATCAAACAAAAAATCTTCTTGTGTAATTTCTTTCATTTTCATCTTAGAAAGTGGTCCTTTATTTCTTTTAGTTTGATGTAGTTCCAGTTCAATTTTACTTTCATTTCCTTTGCTGTTGGAGACTAGTACCAAAGACATTGTTAAGGCTGGTATTAGGAAGTACTTCACTTATGTTTTCTTCTGTGATAATTGTGGAATCAGGCCTTACATTCAAGTCACCTTGACTTAGATTTTTTAGATGATGAATGGTGTAAAAAGTGATTTACCCAGTTTTCTGTTTGTTTTTCTTTTGGGGGCCATACCCAGTGATGTTCAGCGCTTATTCTGGTTCTACACTCAGGAATTACTCCCGGAAGTAGTAGCTTGCTGGGGATAGAACGTGGGTCACCTGTGTGCAAAGCAAGCAACCTATTCACTGTACTATTACTCTAACCCCAATTATCCAATTTTCTAGCACCACTTGAAGAGACTTATTTACTAATTTTTATGTTCTTGGGTTTTGTGTTGTACATTAACTCTACATATACATACTATTTATTTTTGGGCTTTCGATTCTATTTTTCTGGTCTGTGTATATGTCTTTGTCTTAATACCACAACTTTTTTTTTGTTTTTTGGGCCACACCTGGTGACCATCAGGGGTTAGTTCTGGCTATGCACTCAGAAATTGCTCCTGGCTTGGGGGACCATATGGGATGCTAGGGGATGATCCTTTCTCAGTTAGCATGTGCAAGGCAAATGCCCTACCAATGGCTCCACCACTTCAGCCTAAGACCACACCATTTTTTATTTCTATTCTTTATAGGATAGTTTGAATCAGGAAATAATTATACCTCCATTTATTACCCCAAATAGTTTGGTGGTTTCCACTTGGATCTCATGTTTTCAGGGTTATTGAATCTATATAGTGTATAATTGTACTACTGGCCCATATCACCAATATGATCAAATCCCCAACCCCTGTTGCCACATTACTTCCCTTTCTTGTCTTCTTTTTCCCACCTTGAGTTCATTCCATCTCTGTAATTTTCTTTCCTAATCTAGGGGGTCAAAGGTGATCTAGGCATCCCCACTTTACTGTTACATTTCCCCATCTAGTTCTTTTCTATATCAGAGATACATGAGATACTCATGTGTTTGGCTCTCTCTTTTAGCTTACTTCACTCAACATATTATCTTCCACTCCTACAATGTTGCACAAATTGCAAGATTTGGTCATCTTTTTGAAGCTCCATAGTATTCCATTGTGTATATATACTGCATCTTCATTAGCCATCATCTGTCATTGTACACCTAGATTGATTCCATACCTTACCTATTATACTTTGTACAGAAATGTTGGGCTGTTGAATAAAATAGCCCTTTCTGATTAGCTGAGTATCTCTGCAGTGGCTCTTGACCTTAATGAGTACAGCTTGGGGATTCCCTTCCAAATAAACAGAACAAAGATAAATCTCAAATTTTAATACCGGATTCTTAGAAATTCCAGAAGGTTTGAAATGAAGCTAAAGAATATTTATTTGTCCTATAAAATTTTAGAACAACCATATATCAATTAACTATGAAAGTTTAATATGCTGGTATTAAGGTATATGTATGCCTCATAAAACATTAATAAAAACCACTTTCATGTCCGCTATACCTGGAAACCTCCTAAACTTCTCTAAAAATCCAGGAGTGTTTGAATAATTATCGCTGGACAAATAGAGATTGGTATTTGTTGATCCCATTTTATTTCATAACATTAGTAAATTTTGACACTTCAAAAACTGAATGACTTTGTAAGTTTCAATCACCCTTCACTGAGAAGCTCAGAAACATGCTTGTGAAATAGACACCTGGTTGCCTATCAAAAAATTTAAACATCCCTTTCTAGACTTACTGTCAGCAAAAACAAATTCTTAGAAATCTGGGAAGAATTATAGTGGCTTGATTTTTTGTATACAACTTGAATGTACAAGCCACTCTCTTGGGCTTTGCATAGTCTGTACTTGTGTCTCCACTTTATAAATGCACCTCTTCACTGATCCCTTTCTTAAAATACAGGAATACCTTTGTCAAAATGAATCAAAAGCTATTTTAAAAATGGCTGTTATGAAAGTTATTCAGTAATCTTGTGGAGTGGCTCCAACTAGTTGTTTATGATACAATGAAATTTTGCTCCATTTTCTTTTCTTACCTGCCCTAAGTCTTTTGTCCATATCTTTGTAACACTACCCTCATGTTGGTATACCAGGATTTTTTTTTAGTTTTATATTAAGTTACAGTAGCTTGTTGTAAAGAGTGTAAGCTTAGTCTTCTGGCTATTTCAACTAGCAGATCCTCTGGCCAAAGTTTTCTTTTTATACACAAGAATTTCCTGAATTAACTTTTGTTTGTGAATACTTGACTATTAGAAATAGACAAGGAAGAAGTCACACTGTTGAAAAGTCCATATTCATTATTAGAGCAATAGGATAGTTCATTCTGTTCTCATTCAAAACAATGCACAATTAATTTTAGATTTATTTTATCCTGTTTTCCATAAGTAAAGGATGTTCCTGTTTAATCTTCTGAGTGTCCCATTGATTTTTAGTATACTGCATATATAAATAAGATAACTTCTTAAGAACTTTTTATTTTATCTCTCCAGACCATAACATAGGCATTAAACTTTAGTGAATATTAATTTTTTTTGGGGGGGAGCCACACCCGTTTGATGCTCAGGGGTTACTCCTGGCTAAGCGCTCAGAAATTGCCCCTGGCTTGGGGGGACCATATGGGATGCTGGGGGATCGAATCGCGGTCCTTTCTTGGCTAGCGCTTGCAAGACAGACACCTTACCGCTAACGCCATCTCACCAGCCCCCTGAATATTAATTTTTAATTTAAACTCTTAAGTACAACACACTCTATAGTCAAATGAGAACATATTTATAAAAAGCTACATAATTGAATGTTTCCCAAATAATAACACAAAAGTACAGAATAAGATTATTAGTTACTAAAGCACAGATATAGAGTTTTTCTTTATTTGGGATATGTTTTGAACAAAAATCTATCATATCTCGAGGCCTGAGAGATAGCATGGAGGTAAAGCATTTGCCTTGCATGCAGAAGGGCGGCGGTTTGAATCCTGGCATCCCATATGGTCCCCCAAGCCTGCCAGGAGTGATTTCTGAGCATAGATCCAGGAGTAATCCCTGAGCGCTGCCCGGCGTGACCCAAAAACAAAAACAAACAAACAAAAAAATCTAGCATATCTTAATTTGAATTTTTTTCCATTCTGCTTTCTTTCTGATTTCTCCTTTCTCCTTTCTCCTTCCTTCTTTCTTTCTTTCTTTCTTTCTTTCTTTCTTCTTTCTTTCTTTCTTTCTTTCTTTCTTTCTTTCTTTTTCTTTCTTTCTTTCTTTCTTTCTTTATTTCTTTTTTCTTTCTTTCTTTCTTTCTTCTTTCTTTCTTTCTTTCTTTCTTTCTTTCTTTCTTTCTTTCTTTCTTCTTTCTTTCTTTTCTTTCTTTCTTTCTTTCTTTCTTTCTTTCTTCTTTCTTTCTCTTTCTTTTTTCTTTCTTTCGTTCTCTCTCTTCTTTCTCTCTCTCTTTCTTTCTTCTTTCTTTTTTCTTTCTCTCTCTTATTCTTTCTTTCTCTATTTCATCTTTCTTTCTTTCTTTCTTTTTCTCTCTTTCTTTCTTATTTCTCCTTCTTTCTTTCTTTCTTTCATTCTTTTTTCTTTCTTTCTTCCTTTTTCTTTCTTTCTTTCTCTTTCTTTCTTCTTTCTTTCTCTTTCTTTCTTCTCTTTCTTTCTTTTCTTTCTTCTTTCTTTCTTTCTTTCTTCTTTCTTTCTTTCTTTCTTTCTTTTTCTTTCTTCTTTCTTTCTTTCTTTCTTTCTTTCTTTCTTTCTTCTTCTTCTTTCTTTTTCTTCTTTCTTTCTTTCTTTTCTTTCTTTCTTCTTTCTTTCTTCTTTCTTCTTTCTTTCTTTCTTTCTTTCTTTCTTTCTCTTTCTCTCTCTCTTTCTTCTCTCTCCCTCCCTCCCTCCCTCCCTCCCTCCCTCCCTCCCTCCCTCCCTCCTTCCTTCCTTCCTTCCTTCCTTCCTTCCTTCCTTCCTTCCTTCCTTCCTTCCTTCCTTCCTTCCTTCCTTCCTTCCTTCCTTCCTTTCCTTTCTTTCTTTCCTTTTACTTAAAGCTAATGTAAACTTTGGGGGTCAGGGTTTGAGCCATACCCAGTGATGCTCTAGGGTTACTCCTGGTTCTGTGCTCAGTGGTGCTCAAGGAAGCTTGGGGTAACTGAGATTAAACCAGGGTTGGTCAAATGCAAAGCAGGTGCTTTAACGAAAGAGAGCTATCTATTCATCCATATTGTCAATTTTTAAAAGTAACATTACAGATCAGAGAGATAACTGTAGACTGAGTGCATGCTTTGCCTCCAGACCAGGTTCAATCTCTGGTCTGGATCACCTAAGCACCACTGGGATTAGTTCCTGATCAGAGAATCAGTAGTTTTGTCTGAATACTGTCTGGTATGGCCCAAAGCAACATTTTTTTTAATTTAAAGAAAATGCATCATATAGTTATTTACATAGTTGGTCATACTACATTTGTTTCCAGATAATTAAAAGCAATGTTTATTGGGAAAAATAGAAAGAAAAAAATAAAATGGAAGAGAAAGAAAGAAAGCAAAAAGTACAGTATCAAGCACATTTGTAAAAAATTTTGTATCTAAAATGAATTTATTAAGACATTGGTTTAAAACTTAGCTCTTGTTGCTTGATGACCATTCTGTTAAATTGGGGCCATTCCTTTAGGACTGACAGCATCAAACAAATGAATATGTCCAGAAATTTAAAGTACTAATACTGATACTATGACATTTAGGGGAATGTACTCAGCTGGCAGGCAACATGGAAGAAGGAAGATACCAGGGGTGGGTGCCCACACTCACTACAAAAGGCCCTTGTCATAACAGCCCAGGGGCATAATTGAAGTTTGGTCAGATGGTAACCCCAAAGGGAGTAGTTGAGGATCAGTGATGAGTCAGGCCCATTGGCTAAACTGATTCTGGGTGATGGTTATTGGGTACACTGATTCTGGGTGTGACATCAAAAGGGCAGGGGCTTGGCCCACTCTCAGCCCTCAAAATGGCCAGCTTTCTGCTGCATGGGCAGGTGTAGCCATGATCTTTCATGTCTTGGCTTACATTTCATTATTCAATAAAATAGCAAGTATATGAA
This sequence comes from Suncus etruscus, assembly GCF_024139225.1. Classification (NCBI taxonomy): domain Eukaryota; kingdom Metazoa; phylum Chordata; class Mammalia; order Eulipotyphla; family Soricidae; genus Suncus; species Suncus etruscus. Next base: position 125,239,384 of record NC_064848.1, on the reverse strand, counting down.
GCTAGCTTAGTTTGAATATGACGACAGCTTTTGTGGACTTAGTTACATCTGCCAGGCTTCCTTAAAGAAGGAAGATACAGGGGAAAGGTGCTTACACTCACTCTCTAAAGCTCTGGTGATATCCTAAAATTGGCATACCTCAAGTGTGTTCAGTTTGGAATCACCACAGGGAATTTAGAAAGTCAGTTATGAGGCTGGGCCATGTAGGAAATGGTGATCTGGGTAGTAGAGGCAACAGGAATGGCTTCAGCTGGTAGGGGCTTTGCTCACCTTCACCCCTTGAGATGGCCAGATTTCTGCTGTATAGGCTGGTGTAGCCATAATCTTTCATACAAATTCACAATTTAAAAAAATGTAGGGGCTGGTGAGGTGGCTCTAGAGGTAAGGTGTCTGCCTTGCAAGCGCTAGCCAAGGAAGGACCACGGTTCGATCCCCCGGCATCCCATATGGTCCCCCCAAGCCAGGAGCAATTTCTGAGCGCTTAGCCAGGAGTAACCCCTGAGCATTAAATGGGTGTGGCCAAAAAATAATGTAGCTAGTATATATAAATAAAGGAATAGTACATTTAATTAACAAATGGGAATACTGAAAAGAATAGCCTAATTACATACTACCAATAAAAGAATAAGGAGAAAAGGACAAAATATCTTCCACCTTTTTCTTGTAAGTTATTGTTTTGGTGTCTACTGTTATTTTTTTTTTTTTATGTTTTAAAGAGTTATCTAGGAGCCAAGAGAAAAGAAATTGAGTTTCATAAAGCAGACAGGAGACTAGAATGTTGCCAAAGGGCTAGGAAGAAGAATTTTTAGCTTTATTTTCCTATCAATAAATATATGGAAAGAATTTTGTTTCCAGAGAGTTTCTAAAAGGTTATCTATTCTGTCCAGATTTATAAATACTGCCAGAAGATTTCTTCTACCTAATGATAAAATGAGTTAGACAATTTAGGTGTCTCTGTCTACACTTTCTAGGTCACTGAGTTGCATTCATGCCCTCACTGTTTTCCAGATACTTAATAAGTTTTATATTTCTTATTTAGTATAAGAAGGGCAAATATTAAATAAGATAATTTATTATTATTTAATTTTTTAAATTTAATTTAATTTTATTGAAACCATTGTGATTTACAAAGTCCTTCATAGTTGGGGTCAAACATAATGGAGTAGGGCTAACCCCACCACCAGTATTGATCAATCTCCACCATGTTTCCACACTGTATCACAACCACCATCCTTTGCCATTTATAAATAGGACATTCTGGGTTTTCTGACTGAGGTAATTTTTCTCTGATTATACTTTAAATAAATCAATAAATTTTGTGTAAAAACTGTGAAATTTTGAAATATTTTCAAATACAGGAGGGTTATTTTAGAGCATTTATAGCATTCTCAGTTTGCTAATTTTAAGAGAAACACGTTCTCATTAAAATACAGTTTTATAGCCATAGACATAGTACAGTGGGTTAGCCAATTGCCTTGCATGTGGCCAGTCTGAATTAGAGCCCCAGCATCCCTTATGGTCCTTTGCGTACTGCCAGGAGTAATTCCTGTGTACAGAATAAGTCATGATCTCTGAGCATCAATGGGTGTTGTCCAAAGCCCCCCCCCAAATAAATCAATTTATTTCTTTCTTGAAAGAAATTATATCTTTCTTGAAAGATTTATATTTATGTCATAATCTCACTTTTGGGAAATACTAACAATTATTTATTAAATAAGAGTGATAACTATCCTACTCATAGTGTAAACTATAAAAACCTGCTTGTTATTAATTGTAAGTCTTCATATAGTCACATGATTACATGTTTTATTAATAAGTATGCTTTCTTCTTTTAAAATTTATTTTAAATAAAAATTCTGCTCATCAGAATTCTTGGATATATATGCTACTGGAAACAAACTTTAATAGTAAAGTACTATGGTTCCAGGATACTGCATACTACATTATTTGCTTGTATAAAATACATAGTTATTAAATTTTGTCATACTTGGGTTTTTCATCATATTGATTTAGTTTTGTGATTTTTTTATGCCTACATCAATATTCTCTGATAACATTTAAATAAAAAGATTTTAACTTAGTTATAAAATATCCCAGTAAAGTGGCTATAAATATTATTTATATGATGATGATTCAAAATTTGTTTCTAAGTTTCATATTCTTATGTCCAGATGACAGCACCAACATTTCAAATGATATAATTAAAAAATTTACCCCTTCATTTCTATCTTGGTTTTACCCTGTTCTTTATAACCTCTTTATAGCCTATTTTATTCTAAAACTTATGACTTTATAATGTTCCACTTTCACTTTTACTTAATATTCTAAAATAACATTTTAACTGAACCATCTATATTTTTTCTCTTTAGAAAAATCACCAAAGTTTTCAAAAACGCAGTTTAATAGATGTTCTTATTAAAATGCTCATAGGTATTTGACAATCATATGTATATATATACTATACCAGTGACCAGTTTATAAGTTAATAGATACCCCAAGGAAAATACAACCATTCAAATCCAAAAATATCTATTCATATCCATTCACATCCATTCAAATCAAGAAATAGAATATTCTTAGAACTTAGATATATGTTTCATACTAGCCTCTCTACCAGTTTATCTTCTATTCTAAAGTACTATGATACTGAATATTAGTATGATATATTATAATCTGTCAGTTTTAAATTTTATGTAAAGTAAATCAAATAAATACTCTTCACTTGAGTCCAATTTATTTCATTTAGCTGATCTTGAGATATATTTATAATGTATAGATAAACAAGGTTTATCTTATCATTGATATTTCACTGAATAACCAATCCAAAATTTGTTCATGCTGATACTGATATGTATGTGAGGCTTATTTTATGTACCACAGTGCTGCTTTGAACATTTATAAACATGTTTTTTGATGCATAATGTATAATATACATTTGTTGTGTTTGTCTCTAAGAAAGATTCACAAAGTTAGAAGATTCAATCATAGTAAATGCTTTGATAATATGCTCAATCATAGTAAATGCTTTGATTTTATAGTGATTAAATTAATTCACATTCTTATCAGAATAGAATGGGAACTCTAGTTGCTCCATAAGCTGACTGTATTTATATACACATAAGATTTCCAATGGCAAACAATAAAAGGTTGATTTTTTTCCGTGAACATACTAAGGTTGGCAGTGTTCAAAGTAAAAGGTAAAAACTTGTTTTAAAATTAGGAGGCACATGAATAGCAAAATTGAGACTGATAATTCTTTCTAAGGGGTGGGTCACTGGAAAATATAGACTCATAGAAATACACTGGGGCCAAAACAATAAATCTAGATAAAATACCTTTGGAGAGATTTATTCTACTTGCTTCCAGGGAAAGGACAATATCAAATATTAGAAAAGATAAGTTGATTTTATAAAGCCTTTTAAAATATTTTATCATTAGTGAATGAATCATTTTTCTCTGTGTATATTAGCTACCATTACCAAAACTATTTATGTAGCTATGACATGTTTCTTTTGTCTTGCTGTCTCTTCAACCTAATTGCTTATCAAGTTTTTACCTTCCTCAGCCAGATATGCATATTTCCTTTAAGCTTAAGTACATGAAACTTTTAAAAGATACTATCAATTTTAGCATATTTACAGATTTTAGGCACTTTTACATTTTAATTTTGATGCCTAGTGGCAATATTGAAAGATACTAATCTACTTGTTTCATTGTGATTAATTTTATAATATAAATCCAGGACAATACACAGAGATTGCTCTTAGAAATTGAAACAGATTACTCTTGAACTTGACAATAATTTTTTTTTTTTTGGTTTTTGGGCCACACCCGGTAACGCTCAGGGGTTACTCCTGGCTATGTGCTCAGAAGTTGCTCCTGGGCTTTGGGGGACCATATGGGGACACCGCGGGATTGAACGGCGGTCTGTCCAAGGCTAGCGCAGGCAAGGCAGGCTCCTTACCTTTAGGGCCACCGCCCGGCCCCGACAATAATTTTAAATCATCTTCCTGCATTATTATGTTTTGTTTTGTTTTGTTTTTTTTTTTTGGGCCAGCCACACCTGACAGCGCGCTCAGGGGTTATTCCTGGCTCAGCACTCAGAAATTGCTCCTGGCAGGCTCGGGGGACCATATGGGATGCTGGGGATCAAACCTGGGTCCTGTCCCAGATTGGTGCAATGTAAGTCAAATGCTCTACCACTTTACTATCACTCTGGCCCATCTTCCGAGCATTTCTAAGGCTACATATTTCAGATGCCATAAAGGGACTGAGTTGTAAGAAGAGTAAGGAAAGAAAAATCCTTTTTGTATCTTGCCAAAGTATCATATAGTAGAAAAATTAGGAGTTTAGAGTTGATTTATTCTTCCATTCATTAAATTTGTTATTTAAGGAACCATGATTTACAAAAATATTGACAGTTGAGTTTTAGATGGGTGTACTATTTCACAACAATCCCACCTATCAGTGTCAAATCCCACCTATCAGTGTCAAATCCTACCACCAAGTTTCCCATACTCCATCATATCCCACTCACTACATCCACACCTCACACTTACCTAGGCCTCCCAACTTGACAGGCAAATTAATAAGTTGGGTGGCTGAAGCTTATATTTAATGTTTTCTGTGTTGTTAAATTTGGTCTTTGGTTATATATCTATAGCATCCTCCCACATCACCAAGCTAATCAACCCAATTCATGTTCCCCTATTACTTCTCTTTCTTGTCCTCTTCTTCCCACTTTAATTTCTTTTCTAAGCTTTTCTTTACCTAAGCTGTGGGGTCAAGAGCAATTTATGAATTTTAATACACTAAGAATCACTTGAATACAGGCACGGGGTGGGGAAGGAGGGAGTTGAGGGACATTGGTGGTGGGAATGTTGCACTTGGGAAGGGGGGATGTTCTTTTATTATAACTAAACTCCAACTACAAACATGTTTGTAATCATGGTGCTTAAAGATATTTTTTAAAAAATGCTGTTTATAGACAAAGAGGGGACCATCTACTCTAGCAGCTCGGGGGGTGATGGTGGGGGATATGGGTTGCAGAAAGGGAACGGGGAAGGGGGGAGGACAAATTTGGTGGAGGGTTTTCCTCTGATTCAATGTTAATATGTACCTAAAATACTATTGTGATCGATATGTAAGCCACTATGGTCAAAATAAAAATAAAAAAATAAAAAATGCTGTTTAAGGATGTATGTCTGTATATTAACACTGTATTCCTGAAACAAACATGCTATCAATTCCACAAATCGCAGAGCCTAAATTTAGCAAGAGGAGAAAACCAAGAACACTGGGTTAGAAGGTCAAATAATTTAGGTTTTGTCCTAATGTTAAAAAATAATTAGAAAGCTGACATTGGGCAAATTACTACTTTTCTGCATTTGTAAAATAAAACAGTTGTGTTAAAAGAAAAAGAATTACTAGTTGTGTAACTTTAGTAGCTACTCAACCATTTTCATTCTTGAGTTTTTTTATCGTAAAATGGTAATGACTTAAGAACAAACAAATTACCCAATAAATTTTTATGCTGTGTATTACCAGATACATTTTAATCTGCTCTGGGGATCAATGTTGGCAGATAAGAAAGAAAGTAAGAAAGAAAAGAAGAAAAGGTAGCTTTACACTTAATATGGTGCTAATTCTCTCACCCAAGTCATATGTTTGTGATATTGTATATAGTTTTCTCCTTTTTACACACATTTGCTCCTAAATATACTCTATGAGTCAGGCAGAATAATTGGTATTAAGCCTATATTAAAGACAAAGAAATTGAAGGCCAGAGAAGTTTGAAGATATTATAACATTTCTATAGTTATTAAATGTTAATTCCAGGGCTTAACTCCAAATCTCTTGAATATTAGTCTAAGCCATTTTTCATCCAGTTATATTTTACCTGCATTTTTCAGTTAATGGATGAAGAATGATGTCATCTTAGAGTCATGATATCACACTGATGTAAGGGGAATGTTTTGATAAAATATTCAAGATATATTTGTTTATATAAATCTCCACTTTAATTGTAACATAAGAGGTATAAATTATAATTTTAATGAAATAAAACAATTACTAAACTTTTATTATATTCATATGTTACAGGTTTTATGATTATTCTAAGACAAATGTTTGATTCTGTGGTTGCCTCTCCCTGAATATTAGAAATACCTCAGATTGTTTTACTTCAGTCTTTTATTATACTCTGGGAGTGCTGGGAGTGTTGAGATTATCATACAAGTTGGAGTTAATAATTTCACTCTGTGGAAAAGACTTATTTTAAAAGTAAATAATTTGTTGTGGGTCAACTGTTTAAAATTATTTTCCATTGCCTACTTCAATTGATATCACCAGGAGGCTAGAATTAATCCTAAAACCATTTGTGCCTTATAGTCAGTTCTCAATAGTGTTTTAATAGTAAAGACAAGAAGGAAAAAATAGAGCAACACTATTTTAAGTTAATGGGATTGATTTATATCTTTCTAAGGGAAACAGGTTGACCCTGAGTAATGGTCAGAAAAATGGGCCACCCACATAGCTGCAGGCTTGGCCAAAATAGCTGTAAAAAGTAATTTAGAAAACACTAAAAAGAAGAACATTTACTTTGCATGATCTGAGAAAATGTTCTAAATTAAATATGGATTTTATATGGAAAAGATTGCTGTATATTTAGACTTATTTTTTATTAATAGAAACTTTATGCACTGTGTTCACATCACATACAATTTACATATTTAAAGTATACAACTGTGCATTTTGGTATTGTTGAAAATGATGTGACCATCAATGCAATTGATTTTTGAACAATATTATCACCTTAAAAAGAAGCACCTAGCATATTAGCTATCATCCTCATGCCTTCTGTCACCCTCAGCACTACGTAACTACTACTATACTTTTGTCTCTGTAGATTTGTCTTTTTCTGTACATTTGATGTTAATGAATTCATTTACTATATGATTTTTTGGAACTGCTTTTATATACAATAATATTCTCTGTTGCATTATAAATACATTAGTCTTTTTATTTATGAATTCCATTGCATATATACCTATCTATGGATAGAATTTTTTTGGGGGCCACACTTGGCAGTGCTCAGGAGTTATTTCTGGCTCTGTGCTCAGAAATTACTATTGGCAGGCTCCGGGAACCATATGGGTTGCCAGGGATCAATCCTGGGTTGGCCATGTGTAAGGGCAAACACTCTACTTGCTGTGGTATAATGCTCTGGCTCCTGAGTAGACATTTAAGGTCATATTATAACTGACTGATTGAAGAGCAATCAAACTGAACTGCAAATTGACTACACCATTTTACATTTCCATCAGCAATAAAGGAATAAAGCAAATAAATGTTTGTTTCTTTACATCCTTATTAATATTTATTATTTGTTATTGTTTAACTTTCATTCTGGTGAATAAGTGGTGTCTTATTATCTTTGTCTTCTAAGACTATTACGATAAAATGCTGTTTATTGGGTGGCTTGTGTACAATGGACATTTATTTTTTACCCATATGGAGATAGGGAAGGCTAACATGACAGTACTGCAGTCAGTGTTTATCTAGGACATCTGATATCACAAATGATCATCTCTTTTGCTGCAACCTCACATGGTTGAAGAAAACAGGGAGCTGAATGAAGTTTCTTTTATCATAATTTTTTTAAATAAAATCTTTATTTAAACACCATTGTTACAAACATGTTTATAATTGGGTTTCAGCCATAAAATGCACACCTGCCTTCACCAGTCCAACATTCCTGCCACCATTTTCCTCCCAATCCATACCTCCCCTGCAATTGTATTTCTCTCTCTATCATTGTCTGGTAGCTGTAAGTGTAGATATTTCTCTATCTCCACTTACCAATCTTTGCGATAAGCTTGTTATCATGGGCTGGTCCTCATGATATTATCTCTATTGTCTCAATTATACTGTCTTTTATTTTTCTTAAATCCCACATATGGGTGAGACTATCTGTGCTTAACTCTCTCCCTCTTACTTATTCACTCAACATAATAGTCTCCAAATTCATCCATGTATAAGCAAATTTCTTGACTTAGTTTTTCTAACAGCTGCATAGTATTCTATTATATATTCTATTATATAGATGTACTACAGTTTCTTTAGCCGTTTATCTGTTGTTGGTCATCTGGGTTGTTTCCAGATTCTGGCTATTGTATATAGTGCTGCTCTATCAATGAGGGTGGAGTTATGATTTTACTGCTCAAAGACTTCCATAATACCAAACATTAGACATTAGGATTTCACATGAAATTTTCAAGAACACAATAACTAACCAATAGTTGGTTTTCATTTACATTTTTATTTATGCAATATGATTTAAAATCAGTTAATAATAGCATTTCAGGCATGCAGTGTTCCAATTCTGAACCCACCATCAATGTTAGTGTTCCCCTCCACTAATGTCCCAAGGTGCCCTCCCTAAAATTCCCTGCCTCTAAAGAGAGTATAGAAAATAAAGCATTTGAATTGCATGCAGCTGACCAACCCTTGATTCAATACCCAGCATCTCATATGGTTTATCAAGCACCACTAGGAATTAATTTAATTCAGAGTCAGGAATAACCCCTGAGAATTGTGCCCCTCTCCAAATATAGCGGCTCTTATATACAGTTACCTCTACACTATCAGTGTTAAAATCCCCTGACCAATAATTTTATATTATCACCAGCATGCCTTTTTTATTTTTTGAAAGATATTATAAATATTTTTGTTCAGAATATAAGTATTCAAAGCTAACTTGTAAATCTTAAATGCACACTTGAATAGTTTTATCCTCAAATATTTTTTTCATTCTGAAATTTCTTAGTTAATTTTATATCACTAATGCTCCTAGGTAATGTCTTTCATCTTGATATGATGTCACATGGCAGTAAGTGAAAGTGTCTTAGAGTTTATGTCTTCCATGGGTGCAATACATCTTTTTATTAAGAAAGACTGCAACTCTCAGAGGATAATTGTAAAATGACACCCAGCTATTAACCCCCCAAACAAGGATACTTCTCTCTCTCTCTGTCTCTCTCTGTCTCTCTCTGTCTCTCTCTGTCTCTCTGTCTCTCTCTGTCTCTCTCTCTCTCTCTCTCTCTCTCTCTCTCTCTCTCTCTCTTTCATGAGCAGTTCTGGCTTGGTGCATTCAGAGGCACTGACTCCATGACTGGCTTGGTTTATTAATTCATTGTGGCTACCCTACCTGTATCAGACCTGTCTAGCTAAAGAGTTAGAAATATGGAGTGTGGAGGGTGATCTCACAATGTGGGGTTTTATTTTACAGATAATAATTATTTCACTTGTTTATTCTGAGCCCTCTATCAGGATCAAATACAAAACTTGAGTCTATGGTTGGGACCCAATATTATTTTCTGTTTATTATTTTTACTGCTTCTGCTCATTTTTTTTAATTTTAGGGAGAAAAATTGAACAGATTAACAAATAATCAACAACAAATATTGGGTCCTTGCAATTTTGCCAGGTTTATATTTTTATTCATAGATTAAATAAAATAGCATCTTTAAGACAAAACATTTTAGATCATTCTCTTTGAAGGAGAATGTAGTAAAACATGAAAATATGCTTTACTATTTCATAGTTTGTGGGGAATTTTTTTCTTATTTTTGTCAATAGGGCAAAAGGCTAAGAAACCCATAGATTCTGTTAGGCAATATTAGAGTCATACCAAATAGTATGTTAACAAAAATAGTTTTAAGAGCATCAGTTTTAAACTTTTGACTTCTATTCCTTCATTAGAAAAATACATTTAATTTATATATAACTTATCAGATTTTTCCTTTCTAAACCCCCTTATTTATTTTTTCATTTTACATTTTATACAAATCAATAGACCTTCACCCATCACGAACTTACAATGTTTCTATGTCTAGTGCTGTGAAGCCTCCAGAGAATTAAACATAGAAGGACAAACTCTTCAATTAGGGAGATATAAACACTTTAATAAACCCAACTCTTTAATGTCAGTTGCAATACATGCTTATTTTTGTGTTTAGAATTACTCAACAAAACTTGTGAAGTAGTTTTATTGTTATGATCAATTGTATGCTATAAATAAATTCAATGGTAATTGTACTATTACTAGTAGTAATTGTCCTGTTATGTTATACTACTGATTCACTACAGAAGGAAACGAATAATTTTTTGGGGGGCGGGGTCACACCCGACAAAGCTCAGGAATGATTCCTGGCTCTATGCTCTGCTCAGAAATCGCTCCTGGCAGGCTCGGGGGGCCATATGAGATACAGGGACTCGAATCACTGTCCCTCTACATGCAAGGCAAACACCCCACCTCCATGCTATCTCTCTGGCCCCAAGAAATGAATACTTTTTAAATGTTTAAGATCACAGGCAATAAAAATAACCTTTAACTTTTAGATAGATTTGTAGAAAAGTTTTGTACTAGCATGATAAAATACTTTTAAGATTAAAATCATTAATTTATATCTAGAGAGATAATAAAGAGGCTAAAGGCGCTTGCTTTAAACAGTCAATCCTAGTTTGAATCTCTGGTACCATATATAGCCTTCTGTGCACTGCCCGGAGTGATTCCTGAGCCCAGAGCAAGGAATTGAGTACTGTATACAATATTTAATACAGTACAATATTGAGTGTGTTTTTCCAAATATTATTTTAAAATTCTGTAGATACTATAGGGAAAGTCACATGGAATGATCATTGCCAGAAGAGTAAAAGATCAGCCAAATTCTTATCATTTAAGAGCTTGTCAAATACTTGCTCATTCATTAACAAGCCAGATGATGGAAAAAAATATATGTTATATTTACATGCCATTGACTGAATTAAAAAAGTAATTTAGGGTTCATAATATTCTCATAATTACTTTATTTGAAGTTGTTTAAGATGTTGTAAAGAAAATATTGTTCATAAACTTGGATACTTATAAATTAGTAGATACGTTTTCCAAATTCTTTCAGCGTCTGAGCAAAACTCATACAATGAAGAATATTATTATAAATTAAGTTATGGTACTTTCTAATTATGGTTTACTTTTCAACTTTTTCTTCTGATGCTTTCCATTATGTTAATTTTGGACTTTATTTTATCTAAAAAAATCTGATGGGGAAGGTGGAGAAGCAAAAAAAAAAATAGCAGCTGTACAATCTGAGCCAGTTTTTGCTTCTGGAAATCATCTCATAAGATGCTCTTCCATGGATCTCATGAAATGTGACCTATGGTGGCTTTTTAAGATCTTCTGTGAAGGCTTTTGATATTCCTTCTAAAAATGGTGTTTATCATTTTATAGTAATTTTCTGTCTAAATATTAGACATATTAAACTATTTTCAAGATAGAAGAGTTATATCTAAATTATAGGCAATTTTTCAGGAAAAGGATTAAGATGTAAAATTCATGAGACTATGGCAAGTTGGTAGATCTTCTACAGTGTTTGATTTGGCTGCTGAAAAGCAAAGCTTTAACTGAGGATAGGAATTTCAGCATTTTTAGCCAAATATGGTCATTTTTAACTTCTGACAATACTTATCCATATATAGGTCTCTGTTTATAGTTTCACTCAGATTTATCATTTATACAATTCACTCCCCCATATGGCAGAATGGAGTTCTCTGCTTTTGAGTCATTTCTATTGTCTGTACTTGTTTGACTCCCTTTGGAATCTAGAGTTATAAAAAATTAAACTCATAGAATGGAGATCAGAAAGCTGCATGCATTCACAATCTTGGAAGAACATGGATATGGTTTTTAAGTGCAATATATTAACACTATTATCAAGGATGAATAAGATGGTTGAGATGACTGGAGTCTTTTGCTATGCATAGGTTATAGAGAAGAAAGAGGGCCAGGGCCCAGAATCCATAATGTACCTGACTACAGATACTGAAGGGCTTGTTAGAATAACCCCCATTGATTTTCCTCCCATCCCATGCTTTAGATTCATCCTATTGCCCAACCCCCATTTAGAGAGCATGGAAGTACTCAAGGGTAGCCTAGATATACCCAATGAAAATAGGAAATATGGTGCCGGAGAGATAGAGTGGAGGTAGGGCATTTGCCTTGCATGCAGAAGGACAGTGGTTCAAATCCCAGCATCCATATGGTCCCCATAGCCTGCCAGGAGTGATTTCTGAGCATAGAACCAGAGGAATCTCTGAGTTCCGCCGAGTGTGACCCTCAAACAAACAAAAAATAGAAATATGGGGGCCGGTGAGGTGGCATTAGAGGTAAGGTGTCTGCCTTGCAAACGCTAGCCAAGGAAGGACCATGGTTCAATCCCCCAGCATCCCATATGGTCCCCCAAGCCAGGGGCAATTTCTGAGCACTTAGCCAGGAGTAACCCCTGAGCATCAAATGGGTGTGGCCCTAAAAACCAAAAAAAAAAAAAAGGAAATATGCCAAACCAGTGGATTAGTATAAAGGAATAAAGATTATTAATAATATTAAAATATGGTTAAATAGCAAATTTTCCTCCAAAATTTTTTATTATCTTTTAAAATTAATTTTGTGACAGAAAAGTAACTTTATCCACTTAGTATTTTGTATCCTTGGTCTTTTGTACGTCCAAGTGGTCCTTGTTTTTGTTTGAAGTGAAACATCTTTGAATTTTTTTTTATTTTATTGATCTAATTTTGGAAACAAGTTTCTTATAGTCTATTTTATATTTTCTATTGTAATCATTTAAATTTATTTAAATCATTATACTTTAAATTCAACAATTATTCTGTAGAATAATTATAATTTATTCTATAGAATAATGATATGTGAACGTAAGTATAGATATAGTGAAATAAGGAACAAACTTTTAAAATAATCTTATTGAAGGTATTACTCTATGACTTTAAGAAAAGGATATAAGCCAAAACACTCCTCAAGGACTTGAGAGAAAGTACAACTAGTAGAATGCTTTTCTTGCAAGCAACCAACCTAGGTTTGATCCCTGGGACTCCGTAAGTTTTTTTTTTTGGTTTTTTTTTTTTTTTTTTTTTTTTTGGTTTTTGGGTCACACCCAGCAGCGCTCAAGGGATACTCCTGGCTCTACGCTCAGAAATCGCTCCTGGCAGGCTCAGGGGACCAAATGGGATGCCGGTTTTTGAGCCACCGACCTACTGCATGCAAGGCAAATGCCTTACCTCCATGCTATCTCTCCGGTCCCTCCATAAGTTTTTGAGTTTACCCCTTGCAGAGAGCTAGGCATAAGCCCTGAGCACTGCCAGGTGAGGACCAAAATAAAAAAAAAATCACTTGTCTAGTAAAAAATATGGTCTAAATTAACAAGCTATTATATTTTATTTATTTATTTATTTATTTATTTATTTATTTATTTATTTATTTATTTTTTGGTGTTTGAGCCACACCCGGTGATGCTCAGGGGTTACTCCTGGCTATGCACTCATAAATAGCTCCTGACTTGGGGACCATATCTGACACCTAGGATTAAACCGAGACCTGTCCTGGGTCAGCCACATGCAAGGCAGATGCCCTACCACTGCACTAGCACTTTGGTCCCTTAGCAAACTATTTTTATAATACAAAGGATGCCAAGCCTACTTCAGTATATTTTTATTCTTTAGATGTCTTTTGTTCACAAGCATACAAATTTAGAATATTTAGATTTACATCGGTACATCTGACCTCCCTTGAAGATATATATTTTAATTTATTTTTGTGCTGTATTACTTATTTGAAAAAGAAAGGAGAAAGGAAATTATAGCACATTTTCTATAACTTGTTTGAAAATAGGAAAAATATTCCAATGTCAAAACTTTAGTGTAAGATAAAATACTATCTACAATATTAAATAGATGTTCCGAAGCTCAAGATTGAGAATAAGGGCAAATATATGAGGGAGGTTGAGAAAGATAAAATGACTGAAGAAAGAGAATCATGGAAGACAAAGTGAAAGTGAAGAGAAATGAGAGAGTGGACAGGTGAAGGGGATGGTGGGAGATAGAGGTTGAGAGAAATGCTAGCTAATGACAGTAAAATATGGAAAAATATGCACCACACAAGTAATATTTCATATATGTGTTTTTTTCTGTTTGACATATTTGTAAAAGTGTATGGTGCCATGAAAAATTTTCTGACTTGTAAAGTTTTGTTAACCATTAAAGAAGAGGAGATACGGATAATATTTTTGATCAGATGAACTTATATGTTTGGCATAAGTAACTAGAAATAATTAATATAGAATTCAGTATTCTGACAAGATTTATTTAAATTATCTATAGCACTTGAGTGTTTTTCTATATAGTATACCCTCACACTTCACTTCATAATGTAAGTTTTACATCTTGAAATAAAATCATATATGTCTCACAGTTAAAAATTGTTATAGTGTGCTATGTGTGTGTTAGTATTAACTTGTCAATTACTGTTAAAACATTAGGACTTTTGATTAATTGTATTGACTGGATCTTTTTATGGAGAATAGGCATCACAATAATACTGAATTTCAATCATAGAAATTGAAATCAATAACTTGAATGTCTTTCAGTCAAGACACATGGAATAAATTATGTAATGAATCATGAAATAAATTAATAATTATAATAAATTAATTAAAATTATGACAGTATGCTCAGATTTTAAAATCTAGCAAATACTTAAAATATTAATAAATATTTTATAGTTTAAAATTTTTTTTGTTTTTTTGGGGGGGCCACACCCATTTGATGCTCAAGGGTTACTCCTGGCTAAGCGCTCAGAAATTGCCCCTGGCTTGGGGGGACCATATGGGACGCCGGGGGATCAAACTGCAGTCTTTCCTTGGCTAGCGTTTGCAAGGCAGACACACCTTACCTCTAGCGCCACCTCACCGGCCCCTAAAATTTTTTTAATTTGAGATTACAATCAGTACTGCTCAGGGTTTACTCCTGGCTCTACACTCAGGGATTACTCAGAATCACTCTTAAAAAGTGCTTCGGGGGTTTAGATAAGGTGGTAGGATTGAATATGGGTTGCTACATTCAAGACAAGTGCCCTACCTGCTGTAGTATTCCTCTTGCCCCTAGTTACCATGTGTCAATTAGAATTTTATTTTTCAGTGATTTACTGAATGTATAGAGTAAAAGATATTGTTAATTAATGTTGGATTCTGCTATTTTTTCAAATAAATTTGCTTTTATTTTTATAGCTGTTTTTGAATTCCTTATGATATCTTACTAATCATGGAATACCTAATTAGCAACAATTTTAGTTCTTTTTCTACACTTTGAACATCTTTTTTTTGGGGGGGCACACCCGTTGGTGCTCATGGGGTTACTCCTGGCTATGCACTCAGAAATCGCTCCTAACTCAGGGGACCATATGGGACGTGGGGGAATAGAACCAAGGTCTATCCTAGATCTGCCACATGCAAGGCAAACACCCTATTGCTGTGCTATCGCTTTGGCCCCACTTTGTATGTCTTTATCTCTTTCTTTCTTTCAGTGCTGTTTATAGTAGTGAGCACATCTTTACCTTGAGATTCTAATAGGGGAAAGTGTTCAGTAGTTCATTATAAACTACAGTGTCAGTTTTGGGATTATCTTAGAGGCCTTTTATTAAATTGAAGCAGTTCCCTTTGATTTTAGTGTGATGAGATTTTTATCATGAATGCTGTTTAATTTTTATCAAATTGATTTTTATCAATTTAAATGTCTTTAATATGTTAATAAAATATTTTTTCTGCTTAATGTGCTTCATGGCATTAATGATAGTAATTGATCTTTATATTTTCAATGAATTTTGCTTTCTTTAGGTATGAATCTTACCTAACCTGAATAACTTTATTATATTTAATTGTACCTAATTGGCTCATATTCCTTAATATTTATTTTTGTTTATCTAATGAGGGATTTTTTTTGGATTAACTTTAAAACATTTCAGTTAGTTTATTCTGACATTTTTCTGTTTTGCCTAATCCAAATGTTGATCTATACCTGATTTTTAGATTTTCTGTTTTAACTTATAGTTTTTACTGTGGATTCTTTGATTCCCAATGCTCCTTTGCAAGATGTTTTCTTTTATTTTCATTCCTTACTAGCTGTTGCAGAAAGTTCATAGTCACTATCAATATATTTGCCCAAAGTTTGCATAAAGAACTAAAATTCTCAGTATATATAGCTCAGCTTGTTTCTTGTACTCTTAGATAGTATTTCTTTTTTGTTGTTGTATCACAACACCACAGCTAGCTATTCCTTTAATTCTGGCTTTGTATAAGAAGATTGTACATGGAGATTACTCCTGATGGTGCTTGGAAGACTATATGAGATGCCAGGGATCAAAAGCAGATTGGCTGTATGCAAGACAAGCCCTTAACTATTTTTCTAGTCCCTCTGGTTTTTCTTTCTTTACAAGCATTAAACACATTTTCATATCTAACAGCAGAAAATTTCCACAAATATCTTAATTAAAAGTTTCCCACCCTTTATTTAGACCTATTCATTTGTGTCTTTACATTTTCTGCCTGTTCCTGGCATCTATGTACATTTTATTATCCTCATCAGAAAAATGGTCCTTCATATAATTTTCATAAACAGATATTGCCAAATCTGTAATTTAAAGTGCTTCAAATAATTTAATTTCCCCATCACCTCTGTTGTCTTTAGATGCTTATAATGTCTCTTATTAATTAAATCAGAGAACAATTTCTCTTCTTTCTCACATTGCTACTGGTACAACCTTTCTGAAAAGCAAATTTTCTTTTCTGTTTAAAGTTATATAATATCCTCCTTTTTCATTGAGAATAAAATAGTTTTCAAATAATTGAAGATCTGTTCCTTAATAGTAAATTTGTTTGAGCTGAAAATAAACCCCATATAAATTAGAAAATTAAAAACTGTAGCAAATCCAATGCAGTAACACTAGTTAATCTTTCTCTGACCGTAACACAATGTCTGACACTTAGTTTATCACAGCTAAAATGATAGGAAACATATTATTCTCAATATTATGCTAAATTTTATGTTGACCACTAATTATACAAATATCTTAAAAAATTTTAAGAAGGGGCTGGCGAGATAGCATGGAGGTAAGGTGTTTGCCTTGCATACAGAAGGTCGGTAGTTCAAATCTCAGCATCCCATACAGTACCCCAAGTCTGCCAGGAGCGATTTCTGACCATAGAGCCAGGAGTAACCTATGAGCGCTGCTGGGTGTGACCCAAAAACCAAAAAAAAAAAAAAAAAGATTTTAGTGCATTTGCCTTGCACGCAGAAGGTCATTGGTTGGAATCCCGGCATCCCATATGGTCCTCCAAGCCTACCAGGAGTGATTTCTGAGCATACAGCCAGAATAACCTCTGAGCACTGCTGGGTGTGACCCAAAAAACAAAAAACAAAAACAAAAACAAAAGTAAAGAAATTGACTTTATTGGATTACAGATATTTTAGTGTATGTGACCCAAAAAGTTCCTGAACCTATTGGAGAACTCATTTGTGCCAAATTCATATAGAAAATTATGTTGTACTTGATGAAATGCTATTGTTTAAAATTAAATAAAAATTATTTTAACTTGGGACCGGAACAGTGGCACAAGCGGTAAGTTGTCTGCTTTGCACATGCTAGCTAGGATGAACCGTGGTTCAATCCCCTGGTGTCCCATATGGTCCCCTAAGCCAGGAGCGATTTCTGAACACCTAGCCAGGAGTAATCAGTGAGTGTCAACGGGTGTGGTCAAATAAACAAAAACAATTATTTTAACTCAAATTCCTATTCAGTTCTAAATCCTTATACTGGTTCTGGCATCAGAAATGATCCAGTCTTTTATGCACTTAACTTCACACAGCCTTCTTTTTTTTTTTTTGCTATTATTTCCCTCTTCTATCTGTTTCCATAAAAGGTTAAATTTTTTGAGACAATAATGTCTTATGCAGAATGTGGCCCAAAGATATGACTTGCTAAATATGTATTGAGTTCATGCCAGCACTAAATACAAGAGTATAGAAATGTAGAATTAGAAACATGAACATTATTTTTAAAAAACTAACGTTGGAGTCTTTGGAATGTTATTTGTGCATCTCTGCCCTCAAATACAGAGTCTAATGGATCAAATGGGTTTTACTACTAAATATGCAAATGCCATAATTTAAATAAATAATTTAATAAATAAATAAATTTAATAAATTAATTTGATTTAATAATTTAAATGGTTCTTAAATGATCATTTGTTAGATTTGTAATTGATATATTTGAACTGCTTTTACTTTTACTTAATCTTTTATTTATGTGATGATGCTTATATAAATAATTCCATCAAAATCAAAGTATCTTTTGGCTTTTCTATCTCTCTAGACTTTAGGCATTTTGGTATACTTTTATATTTTTATATTTGCTATTATTACCTTAATGTTGATGAGAGAAAATATTTTTAGTTTATCTAATAACAGCTGCATAAAGTAAATTAAATGTGACATTTTCATTGGGTTAGAAAAATAAAGTAATTTTCAATACATTTTGCATATGACCAACATATTAAAATTCTTCATATGCTTTCTCTCTTCAATCTTAAATATAAGAAAAACATGTTCAAAACAGAATCCTAACAGATGTATGATCTTCACATGTGGTTTATGAGCACACATCACTAATGACTAATGCCAACTGGTTTATTACTTCCATCCTTATGGAAACTTTGATGAACAGAAAGTTAGAACATAAGCCATGTTCGGTTTTTCAGAAAATAAGAAATTTGTATGTGAGGTAAAAAATTAATTATCAAAATTTGTCTAGGATATGTCACTGCTATATTTGTCCATAACATTGTTCCATTTACATCAAAATCCACATAGCAATGTTCTATCTGTAGAAAAATCCTCTGAGAAATTCTGTTGTTTGAGTCAGTAAAATAAAACCACAATCATCTGTCTTTCTGCCATGATAGTAGTAGATAAGTTTATACTTAGTATCAGGATGAAACTATCAGGATAAAGATGTCAACAAACAGTTTACCAGTAAAACTAAATAAAATTAGAAACTATAAGATACTTCTGTGATACTCGGGAAATTGTACTCTTTTTTTTTGTGTGTGTGTGTGTGGGTTTTGGCAGTGCTCAGGGGATACTCCTGGCGCCATGCTCAGAAATTGCTCCTGGCAGGCTCGGGGGACCATATGGGACACCAGGATTCGAACCGATGATCTTCTGCATGAAAGGCAAACGCCTTACCTCCATGCTATCTCTCTGGCCCCAAAATTGTACACTTTTTAAGTATTTTGTATGTGCTAACTAGATAAATGATTTGGGGCCTTTTTACATTGTCTGAGTCTTTATTTTTTACTATAAGATGTAAATTTCTTACTTCACTTACATTTGCCAATTCAGTAAATATTTATCTTCTAATAGTAAATATAGTATTCATAATTTTTTTTTTGCTTTTTTTGGGCTAACCCCAGTGACACTGAGTGGTTACTCCTGGCTATGCACTCAGAAATCGCTCCTGGCTTGGGGGACCATATGGAACACGGGGGGATCAAATCGTGGTCCGTCTTGGTTAGCACATGCAAGGCAGACACCCTACCTCTTGCGCCACTCCGGCCCCAGTATTCATGAAATTTTTATTTTTTAACAGAAGACAAATGAGTTGGGAGATACACAATGACCATAACAAATAAATAAGATAGAGAGTTAGAAGATGAGACTTGTTAGAAAAGAAATAAGGTATGGAGCCAGCGCAGTGGTGCAAATGGTAGGACATTTGCCTTGCATAGGCTAACCTAGGACGGACCGTGGTTTGATCCCACACCCCATATGGTCCCCCAAGCCAGGAGCAATTTCTGAGCTCATGGCCAGGAGTAACCCCTGAGTTTCACAGGTGTGGCCCCAAAAAACAAATAAAAAACAAAACAAAACAAAAAAGAGATAAGGTAAATGCAAAAAAATTCCTTGTGAGAGATGTGGAGTTGCCATTGAACTGCCATTAAATGTCATTTAATTGCCATTAAAATGGAGTTTTCAAAGTAATCCCCCTTAAGGATGTAGCCTTGAAGACTCAAAAATATAGTTTATCAGGAAACATTCTAAGCTGAAGGATTTTCTAGGGCAATGTCTTAAGGTGTGCTTAGATCTTGTGGTGAATTGGCAATCTAGAAAAGATGACAGTGACTAGAACTGATTACAGGGGAAATAGTGGAAATTACAGAAGTAAGGAAGACTGAGGCTCACGATGATTTTTCTTTGATGCAAGGGGAAGATGAGATTATTTAAGGTTCGATACAGAGTTGTATGTCATGAAGCTGATTTTTAAAGGACCCTTATGGGTCTGACACTAGGGCTGAGAGGGTAAAACACTTGCTTTGTGTAAGTAATGCCCTGGGTTTGAGTCCTGGCAAAACTGATAACACTGAGTGCCCCAGCATACAACTGCAGTAATACCAAATAATAAAAGAACCATTCTGTCTACTGGCCTAAGACAATATTATAAAGGACAAGAATGGATGAAAGTAGGTCAGTAGGGGCCAGAGAGATAGCATGAAGGTAAGGCATTTGCCTTGCATGCAGAAGAACGGTGGTTCAAATACCGGCATTCCATATGGTCCCCTGTGCCTGACAGGGGCGATTTCTGAGCATAGAGCCAGGAGTATTCCCTGAGCGCTGCCAGGTGTGACCCAAACACCAAAAAAAAAAAAAAAAAAAAAAGAAAGAAAGAAAGGAGGTCAGTAGGATGCTACTAGAGACATCTGAATTGATGCAGGCCTAGAGTTAAAGCATTAGGATTAAAAGTGTGGTGAAGAACTTCTAGGCATGTTTTAAAGGCAGAGTGAACAGCATCTCCTAATAGAAATGATGTGGAATATAAGAAGTGAAGAGTTGGAGCAACCCAGTAGTCCTTCCTGCATCACTAAGAAGAACAGACCTGGCATAGCTGAGTTTCTAACTAACATAGGAAAATGGCAGAAGAAGGCTTTCTCAAAACCTGCAGTCAGTTCTGAATATAAGATAATTCAATTTTGGTGAGCTTAAAGATGCAATTATCAATTGACAAACTGCTTTTGAATAATCCAAGATCTTATGTAATGTTTCTTCAATAAAAATAATATAAAAATTAATTATATCATAGTTAATAATAAATAGATGAGATTACCTTCTCTCATCTATCATAGTTAATAATAAACTACAGTATATCAATGACATAGTTTATTCCAGGATTACTTTTCATGCATGTTACATATCAAATGTAAGTCATACAAATATGATCATTCCCTTTGACAAGAAAACGGAACAACTCATGATTAACATGTATATGTGTGTGTGCATGCATGCAGGAGTGTGTGTGTGGCAGAGCACCCTTCGCACTCATGCTTGTGAATTTTACTAATAATTCAAATCGACAATTTACCTATTATGGTATGAATCTTATGAACTTCTCTAACTTAATAGACTTGTAAAATCACTTTCAAAAAATCATAGGAACTAGATTATGAAGGTGCCATATTCTTGAAAATTAGTAGATCTTTGTGCTATAACTCTTAAGCATTTGTATTGAAGAATATAAAAAGAAATCACAAAAGCACAAAATTATCCAGTATTTCTGCACTGTAGAGATCTGTAGCTGGAGAAAGAGTGAAGGAAAAAGTTCTAGAGAATATGGGTTTGCATTGCTGGCATCTCCATTGCCCAAAGAAGGGAAACACTTTGAAGTAGAAACGTCAGTGGACTCTCTCTGGCCTCGTCAGCAAGTCTTTTATGAAAAACAAAATTAATTAATCCTTCCATTCCAGACTTTTTAGTAGAATAACAAGAGACAAACTGCTGGGCTTTATTGGCCAGAATAGAAACAGACATTATTATGTCATAACAGTTAGTTCTCACCAGGAGCTATTGCATTCCCTAATGCACCATTTGAAGGTTCTGAATTTTTATGTATTTTCCTTGCTTCCATACCTTGCCTATGAGGCCTACTTTCAAATACTGAACAAAGGGAATACTTAAAACCTTTTATGTTATGACAAGCACTAAAAATTCTTATAAGCATAATCCATGATCATGTTTAACATAAGATAAGAAGAATTCATCATTAAAAGCCTCAGCCCCCTGCCCAATTATTTCCTACATGTGTTTCTAATCCTTAAAAGCAACAATTTTTCCCTTTCTATTACTTCCAATTTTGCTATATAGTTTCAATTATATACTATCTAACTGTGTTTGTGGTACTCATTGCTTTCTTCTGACTCTGTGATCAGGAATCATAAGGGGCAGGGAGACTATTTGTGATGCCAGGCATAAAATCCTGGGTTAGCGCCCACAGGGCAAGTGCCTTACTTGCAATACCTGCTGCTGCTTACCTGCTGTACTATCCCTCTGGTCCCTATGTCATTATTAAATTTTACATAGACATTGTGTATTGATATTTAAAAAGATAATAAACACCCTTGCCATCACTATCTTCCACTTGTGCGTTCTTTACCAGTTATATAGTATTTCCACTTTTTAATAAAAGGATATCAGAGCCATCCTTACATTTTAACTTTTTAGTTTCCATTTCCCAAATGACACCATTTATACTGTCATTAACATCACCTTTATAAATATTTGCATTCTGTTCCACTGTCTTAATTATCACCTTTCTGATGTGTGCATATGATGGTTTTAAAAAACGAAAAGCAACATATTCTGGACTGTGACTTATCTTTGAAAACTTCAGTAAATTTCCAATTTTATTCTCCTTTGTCTTTTTAAATTTTCAAAAGAAACTATTGTATTTGGGCCACACCCACCAGTGCTAAGGATTTATTCCTAACTGTGCTCAGGGATCACTCTGGCAGTGCTCAGGGGACTAACTATATGCTGTGCCTTGTTTCGAACCAGGATTGGCTTCCGTCTAGTCAAGCACCTTAACCCCATTGCATTATCTGTCTGGCCCTCTTGAACATTTATTGAAAACTTTAATTTGTAGTTCTCTTGGTTTTCTAGGCTTATGCCTTCATTGTTTCATTATGTTTTAAAAGATCTAGAGGAAGAAAAGAAAAAAATAACAAATATGCACCAGAAACTCTTTTATATGTATATCTATTGGAGATTTGGGGAGAATCCCACTCCTTGGCACTTGGGCTTTTCTGTACAACCTCTGGGGAGAGTGGTCAGTGGCAAGTGCCTTATGTTCTGTACAAGGTCTCTGGGGCAGCTGCTTCTTTTGGATTGTTTTTCCCACTAACAAATATGAAACAAAAGAAAGAAGCTGTGCTGTGCTACAATACATTAGCTGGACATTCAGCTCTCCTGAGTACACTTTTGGAACTGTAGATTTTATCCCTGCTGTCCTCTTACTTCTGAAGTTTGTTTATATTATTGCTTTAAATTTCAGGGAGGAAAATCTTGAAATCTAACATATTCTGAGATAGCAAATTGAAAAGGCAAACACACTTTGGAAAATTTTATGAACCATAAAAAAAAACCTGACCGTGTATTTAAAATTTTAAAATACTCTGACATTTTAAGAAACAGTGAGAACTTTCTTTTGAAGTTACTGCCTTAATATTTTGGTCTTTATTTAGTTTTCTTCACTTGCAGTTTACAGTATGCCTGGCGAGCAATCAACCTTTTTGATATCATCTGTACTACAGGATAAGATAGTAACATGCTTTCCTTTTGTCTCTGCCTTCTGTTAAGCGTAGTTTACAGTTTCAAAGCTCCTTGGAACAAGTGATACACAACATATAGTCTTGTTTTTATTCAGAGTAACAGTTTTGTTATTACAATATTATGAAAAGAATTGTAATGCTAAGTAAAATAGATTCCTAAAGTAAATCCAACAGATGTATATATTCAATGCAGTCTATATTTAATTTAAAGTCCCAAGCCTGTTACATAAAATTCAGTTAGCCCAAAATAATTGCTTGTAATAAAGTCAATGGCTACGTGATTCAGCTTTGAAGTAGACAGAATATATATTTTTTCTTCCTGATCAATAATAGCAAATCTTTTGGGGGTAATTTCAATACAACTTTGTGTAACTTATGAGGTTTTGATGTGCCAGCAGAGTAATTTATTCCGGACTGAAGGTGACCTTTTTAAAAAAATGACATGAAATAGAGATAGAGGTAGAGATAGAAATAGATACATAGATAGATAGATAGATAGATAGATAGATAGATAGATAGATAGATAGAGAGAGAGAGTGAGTGAGAGAGAGATGTTGTCTTGGCTCTTCCTCTTGCCAACTGGTAACCCTAGACTCTTGTGAAATGAAAATAATAGTATTCATCTTATAGATTTATAGATGGCTAAAGTAAAATGACCATATTTGGTAAGTACACTTTAAATGTTAACTGTTCTTATTTTAACTAACTTGACATGTTCATTATTTAAAAGATTTCATTCTGTCTAATACATAGGAATGTGAATATTGCCTTCTATTTCTGAAGGTAACTTTTAATATTAGGAACTTAAAATTGTAGGCACAACTCCTGGTTTAGAAATTGCTTGCATGATAGGCAGACAGAAATATTAAGTCCAATTGTAACTTCCACCTCAATTTCGGGGTAAAGTTTGTATAAAGTTTATTTATTCTGTTTTTATTAAGGTGTTTTCAGTGATAAGTGGATCAGTTCATAGATAGCTCATAGAATTTTGGCTTGTTTGTGAGCATTTTGTTCTAGTGATATGAATAAAAGGTTTTGCTTTTTTGGTAAATCTTGAATGGTGGTAACTTTAGTACAGATTAATGTGTTAATACAATGAATAAGAAAGGCAGCTCACTTAAAGGGAGGTTCCTTTTTGGTATTTCTTAATTTGCACTATTTTACAATGATTTTAGAAGTGCTTCAAAACTTATTTGTAAAAATTTTAGCTAATGACAAACTAATCTTACTTTCATTCTGATCTATAAGACACAACATGAGCTTGCAATATCTTAAATCTGCTTTTCATTTTTATAGGACAATCTTATTTTCAACTTGTTTGATTTCCTTCTCTCCTTTCCTTATAATCTCACTCTGTGATCAGACCATAGCTTTATTTTTATTTGACTTTGTGTGTTCTCTTGTTTTATTTATTTATGATACACTATGACTGATGTCATTGGCACTTGTCTTCTGAATTTATTCTTATAGCATGACATCCTCTCCATTCACATTGTTGAAAATGTAAGATTTTTTTTATTCCTTTATTGAGCCATTTCTAGGTGGTACTTAAGGACTGACTTCTTCCTTGTTCTGTGCTCAGGGATCACTCATAGTGGGTTCATGGGAGTATTATGGGATTTTAGGGGTTGAACCCTGTTTTACTATGTGCCAGGCAAATGCCCTACTCACTGTATCATTGTTCTAGCCCCATCATCTTCTTATATCTGAGTAGTAATTTTATCGTGTTTATTTGAACCTATGTTCATTGCAGCATTTTTCCATATTCAGCATGGAAACAAACTAAATTACCAATGGCATTTTTAAAATGTGAGGTATATACTCCTTTAAGAGCTTTGGAAAATTCAAACAAATGTTGAAATTACTTTGTATAACTTCTATATGGTATTTTTAGTCTTGTATTTTACCTTTCATAATTTGGAATCAATTATTTCTTTAAAATTATGTTTAATCTTAGTAGATGATAGTATTAGATCTGTTTATGCTACTGGAGGGTCTTTGCATTTTGATTCTTCATTTAAAAAAGCCAATAAATAAATATCTATTCTGCTTCCCACACATAAATTTTTTTTACACACATATACATTTGATGTTCCTTTATGGGAGGTAACAACTGGTGATAGTAGGGCTCGAGAGTATATATCGAACCTATGTCAACCACTTGCAAGGCAAGACCCTTACCTACTATAGTATTTCTTCAGCCCCTCTAAACACATATTCCTATCTTTAAATTCTATTTCAACATCTAATTTATTTCTATCATTTGATCTTATCTATTTGCATATATGTCCTAAAAGCCACAAATTCAGCCTATATTTCTCATTCTAATCCATTGCTGCAGGGTTTGTATAACAACCTCTGTTTTCTTTCAATGACATTAATCAACTCTGAGAAGCCTATCTTTCATTTCCTGAATGTCTTTATTTTGTTGCTTACTCTTTTTTGTTGTTGTTGCTTTGTTTTGGGGCCACACCTGGTGATGCTCAAGGTTTACTCCTGGCTATTCGCTCAGAAATTGCTCCTGGCTTGGGGGACTATATGGGATGCCCGGGATAGAAACGTGATTCATCCTAGGTCAGCCGCAAATGCCCTACCACTTGTGCTACCACTCTGGCCCCTGTTCACTCTTATATCTAGTTGAACTTATGACAGTATGGTCTGATATGGGCATGGCTTTGTTAAGCTGTGAGGTTAGTTTATTTTTTCTGTGTTGAAATGAAACCAAAAGTTCTGTAAAACTTTTAAATTATACATAAGAATTGGATGTCCTTCAGTGGTACCAATAATGATATATTATTCCATTTTCTTCTTTGCTTGACAATTCTGCAATGTATAGCTTTCTGTTATTCTTATTGCAAATACATTATTCTAGCAATGAAACAGATCTTTGAACATTACTGTAAATTATATAAATTAGTATTTTGTAAAAATAATCCCAAAATTTTATGAAACAATTTGGCAAATAGATTTGGAAATACCACCTGCTTGTGTATAATTACCTGTATGACAAACTTTTTAATTATTGATATTCTTCTTGATTTTATTATTTAATTTATAAATTAATTATAAAAATATTTCTTTAATTAATAATTATTTATTATTTAATTTGTAATGAATAACAGTTGGTTATTAATAAATTAATTATAATTAATTATTGTAATTTTGTTATTACATAAATTGCAAAGTTACAATTATTCATGATTGCGTTTCACCTGTACAATGTTCCAACACAGTCCCTTCACCAGTGTCCATTTTCTTTTGCTAATATTTTCATCTACCACCTTAGCGTGGCAAGCACTTTATACCTCCTTTCAGCACCCATTTCTCCTCCAGTAACCGCTTTCTTCAATCAATGTCATATTATACTCTTCCCTGACCTATTCTCCCCTCCCTGCTTTACCCACCAGTGATAAATATCTTACTGGAGACCTATTCTCAAGCTCTTTGTTTCTATTTGTTTCCTTGGCATTTGCTATTCCTCTACAATGTTTCTTTATGTCTTGAATATGAGAGAGATATTTCGTATCTGTCCTTGACAACCTTCACTCAGCAAAATACTTTCTAGATCCAGCCACATGGCAGCAAATTGCATGAATCTTTTCTTTTCTTTTTTAATTTTTATTGTGATTGAAATTCATTACACAGAATTATTTATGGTACATAGTGACAATGAATGAAGGGCATTCCTACCACCAATGTTGTCCTCTCTCCACTCCTGTTCCCAGCATGTCTCCCATATCTCCCTCCTTTACCCCCCTCCCCACTTTACAGCTTGTTATAGGTTGGGTATCTATTCTGTTTGGTGTTCCAGTCTGGTCATTTTTTATTTACACTACATGTTCATATGACTGGTCTTTTCTTATGGCTAAGTTACATTTCATTGTGTATGTGTTCTATAGTTTCTTTATCCACTCATCTGTTTTGGCATTTAGGTTGTTTCTAGATATTAACTGTTGTGAATAGTACTTTCATGAGCATAAGCTTGCGCTAGTCTTTCTGCATTGTGTATTTTTGGCCCTAAGTATATTTCAAGGAGTGGAATTACTGGATCATATGGAAATTCAATTCTAGTTTTTTGAGGAATGTCCATTGCCAAACTTCATTTTAAAGGTCAGTTCCCAAGTCAAGGCTGCTTTTGGAAGTTGCTAGTGGTAATTTTTCTGCTCTTTGGGTTAAATTTATTTTTTTCCATTTTTAAAAATTTGAGTCACTATATGATACAAAATTATGGTAACAATTGAGTTTTATTTGTATAATGTTCAAGCACCCATTTCTTTACCAATGTCCATTTCTTTTCACCAATATCACAGTTTTCATCTTTCCTTCCAGCACTCCTCTAGAGAAAACACTTTTCTTTTTTCTTTTTAGACACCTTGGTTTGCAATATTGTTACTTAAAGGATATTATGCACATATTTTAATCTCCTAAAAGTAAGCTAACCAGGACATGAAATTTAATATAGGGAGCAAGATGCTTGCCTGGTATGCAATAGATCTTGATTTGATTTCTTGCAAACCTTAAGGTCCCTGAGCACTACCAGGGATTATCCCTGAGCACAGGGCCAGAAATAAGCTCTGAGAACAGTCAACTGTGCCCCCAAAGCAAACAAACAAAATATAAAATAACTAAAGATATCTGTTTTTCCAAGTGAAAATACCTCTAGCATATTTGAGTTTGGTATGGTAATTATATAAACTGTTGTCATCCATTTAGCAATATACTGAAAGTTGGTATAAAATGATATTCCCAAATATTTATCTTCTCAAATATTGGCAGGCTATATAGTATAGATATAGAAATAAAATAAATTTGAATTAGTAACCAATAATTCAGAGGAAGATGAAATCATGCAAATATGTTTATGTGTATGCAGATGTGGAATAGGTTGGTGGTGGGGTTCATGAATGTGTAGTGTGTGGATATAGATTTCATAGAACATAATTATCTCAATATAACTTTGTTCCATTTATTTATTTAAACTTTTTTTGGTCACACCAGCATTTTTCTAACTTTGCACTCAGGGATTCCTCTGAGTGGTAGTGTCTGGGGACAATATATGGTATGATGTTGGAGATAGAACCTGGGTCAGCTACATGCAAGTCCAGTGCCCTATACACTCTACTATTTTTTCAACTCTCTATCTAAATGTATTTTATAACTTTTGTTATATCTTGTGTGATTTAGATGCTTCTAGATATTTACATTTATATTTTTGTCAAAACTTTAAAAATTCAATTATTAATAATGTTTTTGCCCAAGTTTTCTTCTTCTTCTGGTTTTCCAAATATATTTGAAATTAAGAAAATATTTTGCTGTCCTCTCAAAGACTTTTACAAGTTGACCAAATTTTTAAATGTTTTTTTTCTTTTCTTTTCTTTCTTTCTTTCTTTCTTTCTTTCTTTCTTTCTTTCTTTCTTTCTTTCTTTCTTTCTTTCTTTCTTTCTTTCTTTCTTTCTTTCTTTCTTTCTTTCTTTCTTCTTCTTCCTTTCTTTTCTTTCTTTCTTTCTTTCTTTCTTTCCTTTCTTTTCTTTCTTTCTTTCTTTCTTTCTTTCTTTTCTTTCTTTCTTTTTTCTTTCTTTCTTTCTTTCTTTCTTTCTTTCTTTCTTTCTTTCTTTCTTTCTTTCTTTCTTTCTTTCTTTCTTTCTTTCTTTCTTCTTTCTTTCTTTCTTTCTTTCTTTCTTTCTTTTCTTTCTTTCTTTCTTTCTTTCTTTCTTTCTTTCTTTTCTTTCTTTCTTTCTTTCTTTCTTTCTTTCTTTCTTTCTTTCTTTCTTTCTCTTTCTTTCTTCTTCTTTCTTTCTTTCTTTCTTTCTTTCTTTCTTCTTTCTTTCTTTCTTTCTTTCTTTCTTTCTTCTTTCTTTCTTTCTTTCTTTTTTTTGTTTGTTTTTTGGGTCACATGCAGCAGTGTTCAGGGGTTACTCCTGGCTCTAGAAATCACTCCTGGCAGGCTTGGGGGACCATGTGGGATGCCAGGATTTGAACCACTGTCCTGCATGCAAGGCAAATGCCCTACCTCCATGCTATCTTTCTGCCCCTAAATGTTTTCTCTTATTCTTCAGATTAAAAAATTCTATGTTTTTAGTAGGGTTTATTAGTATCTAAAATTTAATATATTAAATTTTAAGTTTTTTATCTTTAACTGGTCATAGCTAAAACTTTATTTGAGATAGTTAGGTTTCAGTTCTAGGATTTCCAGTTGGTGTTTTGCATTTTTTTGTTTGTTTTTTGCTTGTTTTTAATAATAGTTTACTCAGAGATTATCACAGTTATGCCAAGCTGATCTGAAGTAAAGATCTATATATAGTGATGGGCACTACAGGATCTTGTACATGCTAGGCATGTGCTCTGCCATTTGAGTTCTAAGTTGTTCCCCAGTCCTTATTTTTTTTTTAGCGAACACAGATTTTAATAAACTTTAAAAAAAAAAGAACACATTTTGAGGCCAAATAAGATGTTAATGTGAACTGGTTTATATATTGATTAATAGAGTCAGGAATCAATGTAGCTCATCGAAGAGTAACAACCTGCTCTAAGGTAATAAAGATGGGCCTGTATACACAAACTGCACAGCAAAATGTCCAACAGAACCCGAATCAAAGTTCAAGAACATTTTCCACAGTCTTTGTATTTCCTTATAGCTCCCAAACAACTGAATATTTGTGACCACGTTGCCTATTGCCGGATAATGTTTGAGAACCCCAAATTCAGGACCTTAAAGCCCACTGTGTCTTTAAAAACTAGCCTGATCACAGATGAACCCCAATAAATGGCTGCTCCCCACTCTCCATATGGCTGGGAAGTCCCAACTACTGCTGTGACTGGCATTTCAGCAACGTTCATTCCCTAAGTGCACACACGAAAGCCCGTGAGGGAAGATCTCAGGCTGAAAATCCATCTTGGGGGCGTGGAGGCGGCTGATGAATGATTTTCAGCCTTTTAAACATTGCTCTTGCAGGATATGTCACATCCCAACTGCCAGAAGGCCTTGGGCGAGTTGTCTACAGGACAGCACTATTCAGATAAATGCTGGTCGTGGAATTGTGCTCGTTTGATTGGTCATCTGAATCTCACAGGTATAGAACCATATAGAACCATTCCACATGAACAGTGATGTTTGCTCTTTATTGTCATATTTCTCTGTATAGGTTGACAAATAATACAGATAGCTGCTTAGTTCTTCTACATGTCGCTAATACGACATGGCTTGAATGGACTCCTCTTAATGAGAGGACTTAACTAAATCTAGCCACTATTCTTAATTATATTTACTATCCCAATTAATCAATTTTATGATATAATGCCATAACATTAGTTGTTTATTTTTTATAGATGTAGAAACTATGTAACTTGCTCAAAGTCCAAAAGTTGGTAAGGGTTTAATTTAATTAAGACATGAAAAGAGTGGAGAATTTCTTGAAGTGAGAACCATTTAAAGTATTAATGCTTAAAGAGAATACTATTTTACTTTCATGAATAGAACTATAATCTGCAAGAATTATTCAGAAATTACTCATCTTTTTAGACTCATATTAAACTTCAGTTAAGTTTCATGCCTTAGTCACATAAATTCCTGATCGAGGAGTGTTTGTGGAAAAATATTTATACTCCGCTCCCTCTTTCACCTTTCTCAGATGCCAGGTTTCCTTCAAATTAACAGCTTGATGTCAGGAATAGCTTTTTAATTCTAATCCACGTTAAATACTGCACTAGTATCGTCACCTGGTTTTATACACTTTTAACAGCATGACATTTTTTCTGTTTTCTCATCTTAAAAAATCATTATATATATACACACACACACACACATATATATATATATATATATATATATATATATATATATATTTGCCTCTGCTTGATTTATTTTTCTTAACATTATTTTCTTTAATTTTTTAGAATTTCCCTCAAGGAGAACCTCATATAGCTTCTGAAAGACACTTTCAAGAAAATGTATTGGTCCAGTAAGCAATTAATTTACTCATCTGGATGAAAATTGATAAAGACTAGGTCACAGACAAACTAATCACTTGACAAAAGACTATGTTTATATTTTTACAGAGGACAGTCCCCAAAAGAAATTCTGGGTTCCATTATGCCTCATCCGAAATTAAGATCTCTGAAGCCCAGAAAGGCTTTTAGCTTTTTCCTCACTTGAAGAATATATGTTAAGGACCTCTTGTTATAAAGCTATTCAGCTGATCTATACATTTGTACAGGAATCAGAATGTAGCTATTTATCTTTTGATCCAATAGGAATTTAATATTGTCATTTTCCATATCCTTTACTAGATAGATATCAAAAAGTGAAATTCTGGCAAAACACTGGTCAGACATAATTTCTATTTTAATATTTGACTGCTAAGCATATATTTCTCTGTTTTAATATATTTATATTCTAGATGGAAACATTCTCAAATGCATTTAATGTTCTTTAGGTTTCATTTTCACTAGCATGTGTTGATTTTAAATTCATTTTTTTCTCCATCATTTTTTCCTAAGAATTACATTGAAAGAAGTTTCAATTATTTTTTACTTTCAACTTTGACATTGTGTAAATGTTTCCTTTTCTAAGGAAGTGTCTCATTCAAGTGACCTTATGATGGCCAAATGCTAAAGCTAGAGCACAGAACCACCTTTTTGCTTTGTCCTTCACCAGTCAAATAATTGGTCTTCTCTTGCCACTACCAAATGTATTTTTTGAGATATCACCAGATCAACCCTGTTTGGAAACAGGATAATTGGACCTAGCGCCTGAAACATTTATATATATTTGTAATTAAAGAGTAATATTTGTAAAGTATACTTGAACCATAAAGCATGGATTTATGATTGTGACATACTCTTTCATAAATGTGACTAGAAGACAAAAGTTTTAAAATACCAAAATACATATTAACAGATCATTTAGTACAAACTTATAAAATATGAAAAATTATTATAATTACACTAATGATGACAATGATGTTTCTGCTCTGAAGTCAATGAAATGAACTTTCTCATTTCAAATATTCTTTGCTTATTATCCAGCCACAATAAAAAGAAATGTTTTCAGGGAGAACATACAGTTTCAAATAACCAAGTTATATTTATTTGTATTTAGAGAGAAAAACAAGGGAACCCTCATAATTCCATTATGAACCACAAGAACAATAGTGTTAGAAGCATGCATAATTTCCTTTGATAGCCAGCTGCAAGGAGCTCTTTGAAAGAACTTTCCAGCCAGATTTATTTTGGAGATGCAGCTGTATAATTATTCACATGTGGCAGAAACAGGAAGGTCCCGTTTCCTCAACATTTTCCCACTCTGCTCTTCAAAGGCAGTGTGAAAATATTTTTGTAGAAGATGGGATTCCCTGGATTTCCTAAGAGTTGAAATTAGTTACTCTACATTGAAGTGTTACATTTTCTCCCAGAGTGGAGCCCCTGGGTTCTGCTAAGTCAATTCTTTTAACTCAAAAAAATGTTTCATGATTACTTGATGGGTGAATGTATTACTATGTAAAACTACGTTTCTGTGAAACTTCACAAGAGATATTTTTATAACTTATTACAAGAGACAGAAGAGAACATATAATTTATATTACATTTTATTCAACACAATGTATAAGAATCATTTTGTTTACAAGTGAATTTCCTTATCAAATAAAATCGCCTACTTTGAGTTATTTATAATTTATTTGATATTCACTTTAATTAAACTCTCTAGTTAGTATAATTTTTCCTATTCTTGTTCTGTGGTTTCGATGAAGCTTTACATCTAGTGTTCTATACTTGGGTTTTATTTTAAATTGAAAGCAAATAAATCACAAGTTTGTTTTAAGATGCCTCCTTATTATTCTCCATTTTCATTTTCTGTTTATATAATTACTACTTTGGGGGATATTTGGGGCCATCCCATCAGTGCTCACAGTTTATTCCTACCTCTGAGATTAAGTATCAATCCTGGTGGGCTCAGGAAACTATTTGGGATACTGGAGTTCAAAGCCTGGCCTGCTGTGTGCAAAAAAAGAACACTACTCATTGTACTCTAGTTCCATATCTTCTACCTTATAGTGTTTTTCCAATGCATTTAGAAGACGTCAATAATTTTTGTAAAGATGTTTAATAGTGATGAATTACTTTAAGTATAAGATTTATAGTACACCTTTAACTCTGAATGATAACCACACTGGTTAGACTCTAGAGTATTCTTTGTTGCAGGCTCTTTAATTCGTCTCTTTTAATATATTATGCTATTACCTCCTTATCTTTAGAGATTCTCTTGAGAAAATCTGCTATCAGTTTCATAGTAGTTCCCTTATAGGGGATTTTTTTTTTCTTGCTGCTTTTAGGGTTTATCTCTTATCCTAATATTTGCAATTTTAAAGTATAATGTGTCTTAGTGTGCATATATTAATTTTCTTTGAGATCCTGAGCTTTGTGGATTTGGTGACTGTCTCCTCCCTTCACACATCTTGACTATTATGTCTTCAAATAAGAATGCTTCCTATTTCTCTCTCTAGAAACCTAAATGATATGAACATTGTTTCTCCTGATGTTGCCCAGTAATCTCTATGCTATGTTTATTAAAAAAAAAAACAACACATTTTTCTAGCATTTAAGTGTAAATATTGCATTTCTATATTTTTATTAATATCTTTATTTAAACATCTTGATTACAAATTTGATTGTAGTTGGGTTTCAGTCACGTAAAGAACACCCCCTTCACCAGTGCAACATTCCCATCACCAATGTCCCAAATCTCTCTCCTCCCCAACCCATCCCTGCCTGTACTCTAGATAGGCTTTCTAATTCCCTCATTCATTCACATTGTTAGGATAGTTCTCAATGCAGTTATTTCTCTAGCTGCACTCATCACTCTTTGTGGTGAGCTTCATGCAGTGAGCTGGACCTTCTAGCCCTTCTCCCTTTTGTCTCTGAGAATTATTGCAAAAATATCTTTTATTTTTCTTAAAACCCATAGATGAGCGAGACTATTCTGTGTCTATCTCTCTCCCTCTGACTTGTTTCACTCAGCATAATAGATTCCATGTACACCCATGTATGGGAAGATTTCATGACTTCATCTCTCCTGATGGCTGCATAATATTCCATTGTGTATATGTACGACAGTTTCTTTAGCCATTCATTTGTTGAAGGGCATCTTGGTTGTTTCCAAAGTCTGGCTATTGTAAATAATGCTGCAATGAATATAGGTGTGAGGAAGGGATTTTTTGTATTGTATTTTTTTGTGTTTCTAGGGTCTGTCCCTAGGAGTGGTAAAGCTGGATCGTATAGAAGCTCGATTTCCAGTTTTTGGAGGAATCTTCATATCGCTTTCCATAAAGGTTGGACTAGATGGCATTCCCAACAGCAGTGAATAAGAGTTTCGTTCTCTCCACATCCCTGCCAACACTGCTTGTTCTCTTTCTTTGTGATGTGCGCCAATCTCTGTGTCGTCAGAAGGTACCTCACAGTTGTTTTGATTTGCATCATCCTGATGATTAGTGATGTGGAGCATTTTTTCATGTGTCTTTTGGCCATTTGTATTTCTTCTTTGACAAAGTGTCTGTCCATTTCTTCTCCCCAGTTTTTGATGGGATTAGATGCTTTTTCTTGTAAAGTTGGTTCAGTGCCTTGTATATTCTGGATATTAGTCCCTTATCTGATGGGTATTGGGTGAATAGTTTCTCCCACTCAGTGGGTGTCTTTTGTATTCTGGTCACTATTTCCTTTGATATTCAGAACTTTCTCAGCTTAATATAGTCCCATCTGTTTATCTGTGCTTCCACTTATTTGGAGAGTGCTATTTCCCTCTTAAAGATGCCTTCAGTCTCAATGCCATCGAGTGTTTTACCTACATGTTGTTCAATATACTTTATGGTTTCAGGTCTGATATCAAAGTTTATAATTCATTTGGATTTTACCTTCGTACATGGTGTTAGCTGGGGTCTGAGTTTGCTTTTTTGCAAGTGGTTAAACAGTTGTGCCAACACTACTTGTTCAAGAAGCTTTCCTTTCTCCATTTCCTTGTCCCTTTATCAAAAATTAGGTGACTGTATGTCTGTGGAACATTCTCTGAGTACTCAAGCCTATTCCACTGATCTGAAGGTCTGTCTTTATTCCAATACCATGCTGTTTTGATAACTATTGCTTTGTTATACAGTTTAAAGTTGGGGAAAATAATGTCTCCCATATTTCTTTTTCCAAGAATTTCTTTAGCTATTCATGGGTGTTTACTGTTCCAAATGAATTTCAGAAGTGTTAGATCCACTTCTTTGAAGAATGTCATGGGTATCTTTCAAGGGATCACATAAAATCTGTACAATGCTTTGGGGAATATTGCCATTTTAATTATGTTAATCCTGCCAATCTATGAGCAAGGTATGTGTTTCCATTTCCGCGTATCTTCTCTTATTTCTTGGAGCAGGGTTTTATAGTTTTCTTTGTATAGTTCCTTCACCTTTTTAGTCAAGTCGACTCTAGGATATTTGAGTTTGTGTGGCACTAATGAGAATGAGATTGTTTTCTTAATGTCCATTTCTTCCCTATCATTATTGGTCTATAAAAAGGCTATTTATTTCTGTGTGTTAATTTTGTAGCCTGCACATTGCAATATCCATCTATTATTTCTAGATGCTTTTTGGTAGAGTCTTTAGGGTTTTATAAGTATAGTATCATGTCATCTGCAAACAGTGAGAGCTTAAATTCTTCCTTTTCTATCTAGATTCACTTGATATCTTTTTCTTGCCTAACTGCTATAGCAAATACTTCCAGTACTATGTTGAATAGGAGTGGTGACAGTGGACAGCCTTGTCTTGTACCACAATTTAGAGGAAAGGCTTTTAGTTTTTCTCCATTGAGGATAATATTTGCCATTGGCTTGTGGTAGATGGCCTTAACTGTAGTAAGAAAGGTTCCTTTCATTCTCATCTTGCTGAAAGTTTCTATCAATGCTTGTTGGACCTTATCAGATGCTTTCTCTGCATCTATTGATATGATCATGTGATTTTTATCTTTATTATTGTTGATGTTGTGTATTATGTTGATAGATTTATGGATGTTAAACCATCCTTGCATTCCTGGGATGAATCCTACTTGATTGTAGTGAATGATCTTCTTGATGAGGCATTGAATCCTATTTGCCAGGATTTTGTTGAGGATCTCTGCATCTGTGTTCATCAGGGATATTAGTCTGTAATTTTCTTTTTTGGCAACATCTCTGTCTGATTTTGGTATCAAGGTGATGTTGGCTTTATAAGAGCTGTTTGGAAAAGTTTCTGTTTTTTCAATTTCATGAAAGAGCCTGGCCAGAATTAGTAGTAGTTTCTCTTGAAAGGTTTGAAAGAATTTATTAATGAATCCATCTGGGCCCGGGCTTTTGTTTTTGGGCAGACATTTGATTACCATTGTAATTTCCTCAATAGTGTTGGAGGTATTTAGGTATGCAACATCCTCCTTATTCAACTGTGGAAGGTTATAAGAATCCTAGACTTTATTTTTTCCAGGTTCTCATATTTGATGGCATGGAGTTTTCCAAGTAGTCTTTGAATTTCTGCAATATTTGTAGTGATCGCCCCCTTTTAATTTCTAATACGGATTATCAAGTTACTCTCCCTCTCTTTCTTTGTAAGTTTTGCCAATGGTCTATCAATCTTGTTTATTTTTTCAAAGAACCAACTTCTGCTTTATTGATCTTTCGGATTGATTTTTTGGGGGATTCTACTTCATTAATTTCTGCTCTAAGCTTTGTTATTTTCTTCTGTTTCCCTATTTTTGTTTTCTTTTGTTGACCATTTTCTAATTTTATAAGCTGCGTCATTAAGCTACTCAGGTAAGCTCCTTCTTCCTTCCTGATGTGTGCTTGCAAAGCTATAAATTTTCATCTCAGTACCGCCTATTGCTGTGTCCCATAGATTCTGATAGTTTGCGTCTTTACTGTCATTTGTTATCCAGAAAAGTTTTGATTTCCTCTTTGATTTCATCTTGGACCCACTGGTTGTTAAAATTTTTCTTCTTTGTCCCTTTGTAGTTCACTTCTAATTTCAGAGCCTTGTGGTCAGTGAAGGTAGCCTGCAAGATTTCTACCCTCTTGATTTTATGGAGGGATGTTTTATGTACCAGCATGTGGTCTAACCTGGAGAATGATCCATGTACATTGGAGGAGAATGTGTATCCAGGTTTCTGGGGATGGAGTGTCCTATATATATCTACTAGGCCTCTTTCTTCCATTTATCTTTCAGGTCTAGTACATTTTTGTTGGGTTTCAGTTTGGTTGACCTATCAAGTGTTCACAGGGCCGTGTTGATGTCTCCCACAATTATTGTGTTATTATTGATGTCCTCTTTCAAATGTGTCAATAAGTGTATTAGATATCTTGCTGGTCTCTCATTGGGTGCCTCTGACTACCATGTGGTGTTAGTCCCCTACTATGGCAATTTTTCAAAGTTATATTTTTGGAAACTAAGACCTTCCAAGTGTTGATCAGGAAGTGTGGGGTCCCAGGATTCCTTTCAACACCCTGCGTGCCAGGAATTAATGAGGACTTAAAGTTGTGCTACCCAGGTGGGTGATTATCAAGTCACTCAGCAGTGCTCAAGGCTGCATTCAGAAATTCTCAAGAGACCATGTGATGCTGGGGATAGAACCAGGGTCTTCTGTGTGTAAGATATATGCCTTAACCCTGTACTTTCTCTATAGCCCCTGAAAGAATATTTAAACTACTATAATATTTGTCTCTAAACAGTTTTTTTTTGGGGGGGGGGTGCACCACAACCATCTGCGCTCAGGGTTTACTACTGGCTCTGCGGTCAGGAATTGCTCCTGGCTCAGGATATGGGATACTGGGATTCGAACTCAGATCCGTCCTGGGTTGGCCATGTTCAAGACAAATGCTCTACTGCTGTGCTCTCTCCAGCCCCTAAACAATTTTTATGACCTAAATAGTCAATATGACTAAGAATATTTTAGCTAATTGTAAAGGAAAAAATTTCTAAAAAGATCTGATAGAGTCAGGGATGTTGCTCAAAAAGGTGGAGTACATAGGTGGCATAAGCAAGGCTCTGCTTACCAGTACAGGACACCTGAGGCCTGACCTCTAGCCTCCAGCATTTCTGAGGACACCTGAACATGAGTAGCACAGCTACATTGGCTGGGATAGACTCTGAGGACTGATACCTGGCTGAGGATTGTTGAGACTGGCCTCCAGTTCTCCACCTTACTCCTACCCCTTCAGGACTTATGGGTATATGGTCTGTATAAAAAGGGAAAAAAAGAATTGACATTTAGTTTACTCACACTGTATACATTAAATTTGATAGGACTTTGTAATTCCTTTATCACATTGTATATTTTTTGTGTAACTGTGAAACATTGAATTTTATAACCCCAACTTATCCACTTGTCAATGTACTTATCTGATCAATGCATTTGCCAATGACCGTTTTCTTATATTGTTTAAAAAATACATTTTATTGGGGCCGGAGAGATAGCACAGCAGAATTTGCCTTGCAAGCAGCTGACCCAGGACCTAAGGTGGTTGGTTCAAATCCCGGCATCCCATATGGTCCCCCGTGCCTGCCAGGAGCTATTTCTGAGCAGATAGCCAGGAGTAACCCCTGAGCACCTCCGGGTGTGGCCCCCCCCCCAAAAAAAAAAACGAAACAAAACAAAAAAACACATTTTATTGAGTATTTTATCTGAATCAGGCACTAAATTGGCATTTAGACCCTAAATAGTCATAGGGACTTTATTTTATTTGTAATAATTTAAATTTTTGATACTTTAAATTTGGAAATCCCCCATAATTTATCTAAGTGAGGTTCACCATTGCCTATAGCAAGTATGTGCTAGTATTTTTCCTGTATGTAGAAATTATATAATAAAGAAAAATGTGATTTAATATATTTCCAATGCATCAATTATGAAAATTTTGTACTTAAATATTTAACATTTTCCCTTTTTCTTTTCCATATAATAATTATGCCTCTTCAAATTACACCAGTTTTCTAGAAGTGAATCAATACAAAATTCTGACACATAATATGAAAATAATAATTTGATTAAAGAAATTTGTGATGTGCACACTTTTGTGATTTTTTTAAAAAATAATTCTATTGAAGAACAGGCCTTAGGATCATAATTCCATCAAACCATTATGCTTTTGTTTATGAATATTCTATTTTAAATACTATGTGTAAAAATGGTAAGTTTATGTCATCTCCCAATCATAAAAAGAAATCATTGTGAGTATCACAGTGAAAAATTGTTAGGTGTTATTTCAGACTTGGATTAATCATTTTCCAGTTACTATGGGATGAATTAATTTTCTTCTAATTAATTTTAGAAGTGGAATTGGATTTTATATTTTCAGATCTCCCCTAGCTCTGCTGTAAATGGTTATCTTACAAAGAGGGTTTTGATTTTTCTTTTCAATCATTCATTTTCTGCCTAGAGGCTGAATATATTTCATGGGAGCATTAAGAAATGCTATCTTTACCCAAAAAGTTATTAAATCAAATGAGATTAGTACATTGTATGCCGTTTTTTGGAGAGGATTGGGCTTTTAAAACAGTCCCAGCTAGGTAAATGCTGAATAGTTATTTAATGAAGAACAATATTTCTCTGATCATCAACAGGAGTCTAAACAAAATGGTCTTAATTGTGGTAAATTGATAGATTTTAATCATTTATTTCTCTGTAAATAGACTTGAAATACAGTGCCTATTGAGTCTTGAGTGTTAGAAAACAAGGGTGTAACCTTTTGGGTCTCCTTCCTCCCCCTCTGTCTTTCTTTATATGCATCTCTTGGAAATAAAGTTTTATGGTGGAGCATTAAGCCAATGATGGTTAGAGCAAGACATATTCCATTATTCTAATTTATTACTGCCAGTTGTCATTTAATGATACCAGAGGGGAACTGGACTAAATATATATGTATATAATATAGTATATATTATATATAATGACCAGGGCTTACTCCTGGCTGTATGCTTAGTTGTCATGTTCTTTAGGCAGAGCTGAGGATCAAAGTATGATCAGTTGCATGAAACTCTAGTTCCTTAAACCCCGCACTATTTCTCTGTCCTCTGCCCTAACAAAAATATGTCAGTTGCTTCCTGTTACTTTCCTCATTTGCTTTTGTTTTAGGGCAATACCAGGCTGTGCTTAGAGCTTAGTTCTGGTTCTAAGCTCAGAGATCACTCCTGATAGGGGACCATATGGAGATATGGGGGTCAAAATGGTGTTGGCTGCATGCAAGGAAGATATCTTCATCCGCATATTATATACTTTATATAGATGCAGTCATGTCTGCACATTATCCCCCAATAAAGCTTCATATATGAAAGAAGTTTTAAAAAATATCCAGGGCAAAGGAAAGATCTTTATAGCACACACAGAGGGAAAACCTTTCCAGAATAAGTTTAATTCCAGATCATCTCACCTCTCTTGGGCTGCTCTTTTGGGTGACCTGAAGACAAACTCTGCTGTTTTAACATGAAGATAAAGTAGGACATACCACACTGATTAAAATTCTAGTTGAAGTGATACTCAGGATAAAGGCACATTTAGGATAAACTCACTTAGTCTTATTGGTGAGACAAGAAATGGATGGCAAGATTTATGGTGAACTATATTTCAATATATTCATTAATGTGAACTTTCTGTTTTCCTTGTTGAAATGCCACCTTCTTATGGGGCAAAGATAGGGAGCATGGAATATTAATGGCCCAGAGAGGGAAAAGTACACAAATGAGAATACAGCTGCTTCTTTCTATATCCTAAACTCTATTGTAAGTTTCTACAGTCAAGACATATGAAATAAAGGACAAAAAGATATTATCTAATACTACTACCAGAAAAAAATGGTTATGTGCCTTTCTAGTCTACATAGGAAATAAAGCAATTTAACAGGAAGTGAAAAGTTTAGAAAATGAGTCAGAGTGAATTTTACAGGAATTGAATATTCTGCCACACTCACATCGGATCCTGTTGTATGTGTGTATGCAGGGATGCAGGGTGTTTGGTGGTGACATGGGAGAACTTGGTTCAAGTTTACATAGAATATAAAATAGGTGGTTAAGGGGGTGGAGCAGTAAACAAGTAGGATGCTTGTTTTACACAGAACCAACCGGGGTTCGATCTCCCCCAGGAATTGTATGGTATTCCTAGCCCCTTAGAAGCAATCCCTCAGCTCAGAGCCAGGAAAAAAAGTCCTGTGCCTTGCTCGATGTGGCGCAAAAACCAACAATAAAATAAAAATAAATGGTCACATTTCCAGTAGTCATCATAAATCTTGGAAACCAGCAGCCTCATAGATCTGATGTATACTATGAGGACACTCAACTGGGATAATGAAACAGTATATTCCCATTTGAAAGAACTGAGAGGTTAACATGAGATGATGGAAGCGTTTTACCTATAACATAGAATTTTGAGGGGAGACAAATTCAGTGGTGCCCAGGGGTTACTCCTAGCTTTGCATTTAGGAATTACTTCTGGGGAACTAGGGGGACTGTATGGAATGCTGGGGATTGATCCAAGCTTGACTACTAGTAAGACAAAAACTCCTTATCCACTGTACTATCTTTCCACCCCCCAATCTGATTTTTTTAAAAATAAGAATAACTAATGAAGGTGAATGTATTTTGAGATCTTGCGGTTGGAATAATGTAGCCTTGGGAAAATAAAAAAAAAAAACCTCAGAGGAAAGCAAAACTGCTAGATATTGATAAAAAAAAAAATAGAGATGAATGGTAATGGATAATAAACTCTCCTGATCCACTATCTAGTACTCTAATAGGACTTCCTTCTTGAAGTTATTTCAGATAGCATAAAATGTATATAGGTACTAAGAAATGATTCTAAACATTTTCTCATGTTAGTAACTAAAAATATAACCCAAACATTATATACTCTTTGAAAAATAAAAAAAGACATTAACTTCTCATGAAATAAAAATGAAACAATAACATAGCCAAAGTCTTCTTTCAAGAAAATAGGGTGTCAGGTTCATATCTTCTCCCCTATATTAATTATTATTTTGGGAGAAAAAACACTCTGAACAATCTGTGAAGGACATTTTAGATTGAAATGTACATTCCCCCTTATTTGTTAAACCCTCAAAAAATAATTAGTGCCGGGGCCGGAGAGATAGCATGGAGGTAAGGCATTTGCCTTACATGTGGAAGGATGGTGGTTCAAATCCGGCATTCCATATGGTTCCCTGAGCCTGAAAGGAGCAATTTCTGAGCATGGAGCCAGGAGTAACCCCTGAGCGCTGCCAGATGTGACCCAAAAACCAAAAACCAAAATTATTGCCTATACATCTAGACTGATGAGTGATTACCTTTAATAGAAGTAATTGCACTGAGGAAGGAAAGAGATTTAATTGGCTTATATGTGCTTTAACAGAAATGTTCTAGGTAAAATTGTTATCATTCTTTTACCTAACAATTGCTCAGGAAAAAATGTTCCTTTATGCCATATTCATCAGATATGTCAGGAAATAGATAATGCCAGGAACTGATATTATTTTTTTAAATACTTTGTGAATGGAAAATTAATATTAAAAGCTATGTGTATAAGAATAACAAAAAGTTGTAAAGCCTATATATAGTCATTTTATTTAAAATATAATAGGTATCTTTTAGGCATTAGTTTCTGATCACTGTTTGGCTACAAATTTAATGAGAAACATTTTATCCAAATGTTGGACAAAATTTGGAAAAAGTCATTTGAGGTTGGATTCTATGGTTAGGGAGTTGCCAGGAAAAGTTTCATATAAAAAGCCACCCCATATTTATATATAAAAAAAAACTGTGCACATAAAACAAAATCTTTAAAAAAGCTTATATAAAAATTATTTGAAAATAAAAATAATTATTGGGATTTTAAACCAAGAATTTTTCTATATATTTATATGCAGAAAAATAATTACCACTAACCTGACTTGATGTATGAATCTACGGCTTCTATTCTCCTCACCCCTTACTACAGACATAAGTCTTTATCATGCATTATTTATGAAAAATTTGAGATTAAAATAATAAAAAATAAGATTAAATAAAAATTCAAGATCAAACGTGTCCAGGAAAACTCTGGAGTTCCCTTTGGCATGCTAGAGAATGAACAGCAAGTCTTTTTTTTCTCTATTTATTTTTTTTTATTTATAATAACTTTATTTAATCATCTTGATTACAAATATGATTGTGATTAGGTTTCAGTCATGTAAAGAACACCCCCCCTTCACCAGTGCAACATTCCCACCACCAATGCCCGAAAGTCTTAAGGTCTTCTTCAGCTATGAATGGGGAAGGTATATTGGAGTTACTCCTGAGAACCATTTCTTCAATGACAGGGATCCCTACCTTTCCTGTGGTCTTGTTTGTTTCTACTGAGAACCACTCTTAAATGTTTGTTCTTCAGACCCTAGATCTTCTCTTATACTGCCTCTCAACTTTTTTAGGGAACTTAAATCTAAATGTCTACGTGCATTAATTTCCTGAGCTTCTGAACAAGTTTTCTATATGAATGTCTATAAACATCTGAAGTGCAACATATCCTAAAATTATTCATTATCTTTTTTTTAAATTTAAATAACTCATAATTTTTTGTTTTGTTTTGGGGTCACACCTGGTGGTGCTCAGGGGTTACTCCTGTCTCTGCGCTCAGAAATCCCTCCTAGCAGACTGAGGGAACCATATGAGATGCCCAAGATCAAACCCAGCTTGATCATGTGCAAAACAAGCACCCTACCCACTGTGCTATGGCTCCAGCCCCTGTGCATAATATTTCTGACTTTGCATGTATGACTTATTTTCATGTTCCACTTTAAGACATATTAATAATTTCACATGCAAACCCTTAACCATTTCCTTTTTTATTCAATTCATCAATTTTTATTTTTGTAAGGTATAAAGTTCAAAATCCTTGACACAGCTTAAAGATAAGTTGAGCATCTTGGTCACCCACTATCAATAAGCTTGCCTTTTTATGAAGATATTTACCTTATCAATACTGATTCATATTTACTTTTAATATATATTCTTTGCTTGGAGGACCATATGGGATGCCGGAGAACCAATCAGACTTTTTTTCCATAGCTGTGATGTGAAAATTAGACAGTAATGATGCAAATGAAAATATTTCTCAGGCAGATTTGGCATGTGCAGGTAGATATGGTAGATATAATGAATATGCATAACCATAAAATGTACCAGGGATACTAGAGTTGGGAA
Source organism: Suncus etruscus (assembly GCF_024139225.1). Lineage (NCBI taxonomy): Eukaryota > Metazoa > Chordata > Mammalia > Eulipotyphla > Soricidae > Suncus > Suncus etruscus. The sequence goes on along the minus strand of NC_064848.1, from coordinate 125,194,611 downwards.
GAGGTCATGTTGACCAGTCAAACTATATAATGATAATTATTAGTCTAATAGTCTAATTAGTCTAACACGATTCCATTAAAATTCCATACAAACCCAAAACAAATAGGAATATCTCTTACAGATATTTTAACCCAAATAGAAATACTAAATACTTGTTTCTATTTCCCCATGATCTTTACTTTTCTCATAAAGCATTTCTTCACATACTACCATGTACTGCAGGACAGAAGATATTTATCATAATATCCTCACTAATTGGTCTGTGTTTGATAAGCTTAGTAACTATTTCTTTAATAAAAATTAAATTAAACAAAAATAACTTTTTTTCTGAGCTAGACTGGGGGATATAACTTAAATGTGTGTGTCCATGTGTATTTTTGGGTGTAATAATGGTTAAATATTAGTAAAATAACCAAGATCTTTTGTAATAAGCTTATGAACAGAGTGATGCCATTTCCCCAGTTTTATGTTTTGTCCATATTTATTTTATAATAGTGTCTAATATCTCATGTAGTACTATTTTAAATTTATCTTTATAATTATACTTCTGAGGTTACAGCCACACAGGGTCTGTTAAAGTTATGGTGATATTGGCCTTAAGCCCACTGGGAAAAATTCCTTTGACTTCCAGTGAGTGGAATTTCTGAGTCACACATCCTTGCCCTGTTTCATATGCAGATGCATCCTTAGAAGATGAGAGCCCTTCTGAGGAGGCATTTCCCTGTTTTGGTCAAGGATCTCCAAAACAATTAACTAATTTATTAAAGCAATATTCGTTTGGTTTTCATGTAATATAATAAGATCTTTCCCAAGGAACCTTAGATATATTTATCTAATGATTTTCTAATGAAATTCAAAAGTACATAATGGACTTAATTTCTAATGAAATTCAAAAGTGCTTAATACTGTTGTACAGAATCCAATTTTCTTCATTCAGAGAACCAGTTATTACCAATAAGATTATGGCAAAGTCCTATAGAAACTTGTTTGTTCAATTTTACCAGTACTTTATATAAGTTGGATATTAGCCGTTTATCAAATAATTGGTAGGAAAATAATTTTTCCAAGTTCTGTGTTTGTATTCTGGTCTTTGGCACTTGCTATATGAAAACTTTATGAAAAATGTGCTAAAATTTTTTGAAATCAAGTTCAATAAAATATCATATACACAAAGAGGTAATAACTAATAACATGGATATCAAATAGAAAAAGCAGTGTTTATGCTAAACACCAAGAAAGACTTTGTATTTAGAATAAGCACATACTATGTCTAGCAGACTTGTGGTTCCTGCTTGACCAGCATTATATTTTTAATACAATGTATTCTGTTTTTTTAGATTTTTATGGCATATCCTCTTTCCCCCAAGTTTCCAAAATCATTACATTTCTGAGTATGCAAACAATAGTTACTATGATCATCTTTGTGCCAAGAAAAGCTCTATACATCATGGATGCTATAATGATTTACTAATACCTCTGTGCCATAAATTGCATAGTCTCGAGGGGTAGAAAAATCTCATAATTTTTTCAGATAATGCAAAACAGTCTGCTGGTATAATCACAGATGTAGGTCCATGGAAATATGAAGCTTACAATGAATGCCCTCTCTTAGGGGGTTCAAGAAAGACTTTCTGAAGTACAGGATAACAGAGATGACTTAATTAGGTGAATAGTGGGTGGGCAAATATTCCATAGAGAATACAAGTTATTTTAGAGTTCGCACACAGAGGCAAGGTAGTATGGGAACTGAAGGATTTACAAGCATTCTGAAAATATAATGGAAAGCAGAAAGTAATGAGTTATAAATTTGGAAGGGCTGTATAAGCACTTATAGCTTTAACTTTATCTTATGTGTTAAATGGCCACATTTTGGGGCTAGAGCGATAGTGCAGCAAGTAGGGCACTGGCTCTGTACACAGCCAACTTAGGTTCAATTTCCAGCATGCTATATTGTCCCTCAAGCTCTTCAGGAACAAATCCTGAGTGCAGAGGCAGGAGTAAACACTGCCTACTAGTCCCTAGGTGTTGACCCAAAGCAAGCAAACAAACAAACAAAACCACCCCAAACTGGTTTTATATGATCAGATATTTATCTATAAATTTTTCCCTAATTATAGGTATAGCAGTATATAAAGTCCAATCCTGTATTTAGAGATACAAATTCAAAGGTTCTTCAAAGAATCTACTAGTAGATGTAAGACTCTAATTGGCCCTTGCACTGACTTGCTCCAGGCTAGGATCATATGACACCTTGATTACTTGCAAACAGCAACAACTTGCTTTCAGGGCGGGTTTCCCATGAATTGCCATCTAACAGTGAAATGAAACCAGAATATGCTCTGTGATACTCTGACTTTAACATAGAATCTATCCAAAACCCAAGATCTCCAATTATAGAACTCTGACTGCAACAATCGTGATTGAGGAAAACTTTTTCTAGGACCAAGAAGAAAGATTTTGGGTTAGACAATTTAGTATGCCCCGAGACTGTAGTTGGTCTTATGGCAGGGTGCTTCATGGGTAGGGACATCCTGCTTTTAGGCCAAAAGTTTTCCTTCCTATTTTCCCCTAATTTTGCTGCACCTATGCAAAAAAGCCTGCCAACCACCCCCTTTTTTATTTTTTAGATAGAGTCTCCTGCTATTTTTCATAAAACCTTGGGACACAGATTACTATGTTTTACTTTATATTTCTGCATTTTTCTATAATATTAAAAAGGAAAAAAAAAAGAAAGGATGGGAGCCAGAGGCAGAGTGGTCTCAGGTACACTGGTGGAGGGAAAAAAAAGAACAGAACTAAATATCCAAGCCAAAGTCAACAACAATAGAATCAAGAGACCCAAACTACAACAATCTAAACTTAAAATGGGCCTGTTATACTGGCAAGCTAGGGGGCAAAGGGTAGTGTTATAGGATGCACTCTTGGGAACATTGGTGGAGAGAGGTTGACATTGGTGGTGGGAAAGGCCCTGATTCACTGTATAACTGAAAACCAACTGACTATAAAGAACTTTGTAAATTACAATGGTTTCCAAAAAATAAAAGATGTGAATTATATTTCCAACATAATTTGCAACTTCTTTAAGTAAAGTCAGAAGATTATATTTGATGCAGTTTTTTTGTTACAAAGTGAAAGATTCTGTCAGGTTGTACAATGAATTGAAAAATGCATTTGTATTAGAGTATTGTTCATTTTTCAATAAATCTTTAATCTTTCCCATGTGAAGAAAGGGTGACAGTATGAGTAAATGATCCTCTGTTCTTATTTCCTTCTTATTTTTCAAAAGGCAAGTTCCTTGGATTTTTTTTTTTAAAGACCACAGTTGCACTAAATAATCAAGTATGAATTTTAGAGTTAGTTTATTTGAACTTGGACCCTGGCTCAGGGATTCACCTGTAGCAAGTGAATATATTACCACAAGTTTAAGCTTTTTCTACTTTAAAAATAGGGATAAATTTAGTGAATATCTCACCCATTTATTTTAGGGACCAAATATGAGGATACATAAAAAATTTAAGCCTAGTCTTGCTTTGTTACACAAAATCCTAGCTATTTCCCAAAATCCTCAAAATGTTCCCTGATAGATAAGAAACATTTTATTGAGTAGCCTGACATAAAAGGGGTGATAAAGGAAGTTAGGAGAAACTACTTTGAGAATATACTTTGTCACATTTCCTTTATTTAAAGAAATAAAACCACACTGCTGGTGTGAAATGGAGACATAGATATGGAGGGATGTTGCCGTGTAAGAAATAATAGAGACTAGCTAACATCTGTGCAAATGACAAAGTAATTAAAAGATATTAGAAACACCATTATCAATACTGTTAAGGAACTACCTCAAACCAAAAGAACTTTTATTGGGGTAATGAGGAGGTAGTAATTGGAAGATTGTATTTGGAGAAAAGATGTAAGGGGATTCAAAGGAAGTTATCTGTCAGCTACCCTTTGGTTCTACACTCAACCATGCACTCCCTAGAGTCTAAATAAAATTTAATAAAATAACAGAATTGCCAGATTCTTAGTCAACTCTGTTTGCATTCTTATTTTTTCCACAGCCCTTGTTCACCTTCCATCTGTTAATTAAACCAGAGTCAAGTTAAAATAAACTTTCTATATCAATGTAAGTGTTTTTTTTTTCCATAAAAATGTCTCTTGAAAACAATCAAAGGTGAGGCTAAATTCCTTGCATTTCTTTTGTCTACACCCTGATTTTTTTTTGTTTTGTTTTTGGAAATGCATCAGTTCTTAAGTTCTGGATATTAAGAAACATGTTAATAATCATTGATTAGATAAATCAGGCAGAATATGTCAAATAAGGTTAACTTTTTTCATTTTAGATGATAATAAAGACATATAGAAACTGCTTAGAATTTTTTTCTTAAAATTAGGTTTTAGTGGCCAGAGAGACAGTACAGGATTTAAAGTTCTTGACTTGCATGTGGACAACTCCAGTTTTATCCTCTGTACCACATATGGTCCCCAGGGCAAACCCTGACCACCTCTGGATGTGGCCTCTAAAGAGAAATATGCTTTGATAGTTATTCTAATATTTCTTGATATATAATATTATTATTAGCTTTTTAAATTTTTTCTCTCCTCATTTCATATTTATGTTTTTATGATTAAATTGGTTTGAAGTTTTGTTTTGGATATTTTCATGAGAACTCTCTGGATTTCTTTCTCCTTGGAGAGCCATATAAATAACTTTGTTCCATATTATATACTCCTCTGCCTGTGTCATAGTTTTATTTACATAGTTTAGAATAGCCCTTTCACTGGAACACATTATTTTCTTTTAGTACTTGAAACATACAAACCCTATAGGAAGAACAATATCTTTTGAATTATTCCCTCTGTCAGTGCCTTTTCTATGAACTTGTTGACATTTTTTTTTTTTACTTGGAGGTGTTCAAAAATTGGACGTTTAGTTCTTGGAATTAAAATCTTTCTATAGGCACTCACCCATCGCCTTGGTAATATTAAATCAGACAATCCTTGCATTAGACTGTAGCAGTCGTTTGGGGAGAGAAGGGGAATGAAATACATGAATAGAATAAGCAAACTATTCATTAGGAACTGTGTAAACCATGCCTTTCTCTGGTCTCACGTGGCTGGTGATTTATGCCATTTTAGCAATCTTCATTGAAGGCACAAAGTAGAATCAGAGGTAAGGTAGGTGCTAAATTAATGTATTATATATAATTTAAATGTTAAGTTGATATATGTTTAATTATACGTATAACATATAGTAAGAAAAGACTTTCTTTTCCATCATTTAGTAGAATATATTATTAGTAAAATAGATGAACAATTCTGAGGGCTGGAGTAGTACAGTAAGTAGGGCTCTTGCCTTGCATGCCACAGTCCTGGGTTTGGTCCCCATTATACCATGTGGTCCCCTGAGTTCTATGAGGAGTAGTAATCTTTGAACATGCTGGGTGTCCCCCGTAAACATCTTTAAATTGTTTTTTTAGTTTAATTTTTGAAATCATTGTGATTTACACAATCAGGATCAGTCACACCACCAGTGTCAACCTCCCTCCACCATGTTCTCAGAGTGTATCCCAACTGCCACCCTTTGCCCCCTAACCTGCCAATATAACAGGTCCATTTAAAGTTTAGATTGTTAAAGTTTGGGTCTCTCGATTCTATTGTTGTTGCCTTTGGGTAGGATATTTAGTTCTGTCCTTTTTAAACACTACCATAGAACCTGAAACCACTTGGTCACTAGCCCCATCATATTTTTATTTCTCCTCTTCCACTCAGTTTCTTTTTTTTTTCTCCTAGCTATACTATGGAGCCAACAATATTTGATCCACCTACCAATTAGACTATTGTGTTTTTTCATGCAGTTATTCTAAATACTATGTATAAGTGATATCATTCTGTATTTATTCTTCTTCTTCTGTGTCATTTAACATAATATCTTCCAGTTTCATCCACATTGCTGCAAATTGCATGATTACATCATTCCTACAGCCATGTAATATTTCATTGTATATATGCACCACATCTTCATGATCCACTCGTCTATTGTTGAACATCTAGAAAAACCTCAAATTTTAACAGTTCTGTTTTGCTATAAGACTCTAATAATAAAAAGGTCTACTTCTTGTCCTTGTATCACTCTGAAATCATGTGATCACAAGTTCCTTGCAGATATCTATTGCATCTGTTTAATGTGCTTCTATTCTTGTAAGTATCAGTATTAGTGAAGGAAAAGAAGGAATAATTCAGACATTGGTGCTACGAAGAAGATGAATCTTAGAATGGATACACATTTAATGTGGACCATGTGTTCATTTGTATATGTATTATTCTAACAACACATTTCTATTTAGTATGTTTTACAAAAGGCCCAGAATGTATTTTGGAAGAAGGAGATGATGGAGAAAACCAAGTCCTTTCACATAAGTGATAGAGTATTTTTATTCAACGTTCTCTAAAATTCAAAAACTGTGTTAGCTAATGACATTTTAATTTAATAATTTATTTCTGTATTATTAAATGGGAATAGGTTTTATATAACATGATCTGTGACTCAAGCAAGAGCTTGCTCTCTGAACTGGTATATTCTGAATGAACCCCATTCTTTCATGGCCAACTCAGGAGTGTTTTATTTGTTGATTTAACATCCAAGGAGATAAGTGAAATTGCTTTTCTAATGGGGGTATTGGAATTGTTTGCTCTGAACACAAACACACTAACATTTCAGATCGGCTAAGTAAGTACTTACAAACACTTGGAAAGAACGATTTCATGTTTTCCAAGCTTCTTCACATGAACGAAACATCTTTTTTGTAAATATTAATAATCATTAAGTTGTTTGGCATATAATAGGCAGTTTCTAATTTTGATGACTAAATGGATGTGTGTGTAAGTAGAAACCAAAGGAACAGATTAAGTCAAAGGAAATTCCTTCAGAGTAAGCAAGCTTTTTAAAGGGCCATTAGCTCTGCTACTGCCACTAAGTTCTTGGAAAATGCTTTTGCACCTCCACATCACCTCACCATACTTAAAATTAAAATGATCTTTAAGTAAGTTCATGGACATGCTATGAACCAATTAATGAGTGAGACAATGAGCTATGTCAAACCTCTCAGTCAATGCTTGTTGAAAGGGAGATCTGTTTTGCAGATGATTCCTTCTATTTTTTTTTTAATTCTTAGCATTTACTCCTGCTGTCATTGTCTAAATATGGTCCAATGGAGAATCTACCTGAGTTCACCATACCAAGTTTAGCATATCTATTTTCCTGGCCCCATCTATACTCCCTCTTCACCTTTCTTGTCCACCAGCCAATCCCTAGTTTCTAATATGATCCTCTAGCTTACAACTACTTATAAATCATAACCTGTTGGGTATGTCATGTTTTACATGTTACTTAATTTTGTGACTTTTTTTGTACTTTTAGAATCTAATATATAAAATGAGATTAATGCTAGGTTAATCTAAACTTTTTCTATAGTTAAACTTCCTTCTGTAGTAATAGCCATTTCAGGACTGGGGAGATATTATTGAGGTTAGAAAGTGTGCAGGGCATGCACCTAAATCAGGTTCAATTCTGTCACTACCTGGACTCCTGAACATTGCTGACCAAATAGTAGTAAGTCCTGGTGGTTTCTGGCACTTTAGGCTCTAAACAGCACTCTAGTTATGAGCCTTAGAATTAGACTTTCCTTCTAATTGACTGAACTTACCATGAGTGGCCTTTGGGCTCCCTGAGCATAATGTATGATGACTCCCCCAAATAAGTAGCCATTTCAACGAAGAGAAATGTAATTAAAAATATTTGAGGCATGGATTGTGGAACATTTGTTTCTGTTCATTTTATATAAATATTGTAAAAACTATTCTGTGGAAAAATATGTTATTGTTAAACAGATCTTGCTCTTTGAAAACATTTTTAAAACATTAAAAAATGCTTTTTAACCTCACAAACTATATTTTAAGTTTTTAATAAAAGAATCTAAAAGTTTTGTACAATTAATCTTTTAAATAAATAAAAATTTCTCTCAATATAAATTAGGAGAAATGAATTAGTAGTTTTATTTTTTTGCAGGATAAATACCAAAAATCTTAAGTATATACAAATAAGCAAGCTAAATAGAACTCATTGGAAAGTCACATCTGTCCACCATCATTGCACAAAGAGACACATTGTGTGTATCTGGAGAAAGATTATACAACATCCAAGGGAGGAAGTTCTTTCTATAAGAGAGAGATGAATAACTGGGAAAGCAAAGAGTTCTGTGAGAGAAATCAAAGAGCGGATGGTTAGAACCGGAATAAGAGGAAGAATTGAAGCAAGAGCAAAGTCCAAGGACAAATGGTGCTTTTAAGCTTTCATTTTCTAAGATGCAGCAGGGAAAGAAGAAATTTGAGCCTGGATTGTGGTTAGGAAACACATTGAAATATTTTATCAAAAATATAATGAAAGAATGAACATGAAGATAGAGCAATTGTTTCTCACTCAATTTCCTTATATATAATTTATCATTTGAATTTTGAATCTAGTTATTGGATCATGGCAAGCAGAACTGCTGAATGGCTTAAAAATGAAGTTACAGGTCATGAGAACACAAAACATGATAAAAATGTAAGTCTGGGAGGAGTTCCTTATATTTATACACAGTGATATAAGAATTTGAGTGTTACTTAGAATGTTCATTGTCGTTCTTGTGTCTTTCCAAATAAATTGAATACATTTGAGAGTGTTCCTATCTGTGGCAGGTACAGTTGGTTGGCTTGTGCTACATGTTATTCTATTCTTCTTGTCTACTAATTTAATTAATTAATTAATTTGTTTATTTTGGCCTTTGGGCCAAATCGGTAATGCTCAGGGGTTACTCCTGGCTATATGCTCAGAAATCACCCCTGGCTTGGGGGACGATATGTGACGCTGGGGGATCGAACCACGGTCTGTCCTATGTTAGCACGTACAAGACAAATGCTATATCTACTGTGCCACTACTCTGGCCCCGATATACTAATTTTAGATGATAGAAAAAGTGAAAATTTTGCCTTCCAGCCTCTTGAAATTCAGAATAGACCATATAGCTAATGAAAGGTAAGCATACTACCTGTTGTAATTTTTCCTCTTTCTTCTTGAAAGAATGTCTTTTAGAGCTGTGGCAGTGATCTTGTGACCAAGAGGAAAGAAATGAATCAAACAGACAGCAGCTATACGTAACCACATCAATGAACTCCTAACACCAGCCTCTTATTTTTAAATTTATTATCAAACAAAAATAATAGTATGTTTAACCTTGTGGTAAAAGGTTGACTGATTTTATTTTATAGATGGAATGCATCCTAACAAGCCTAGAGAAGCAAATTTTATTTTCTATTTCTACCTCATTCTTATTCTGCAGTGAGGTGAGACTTGTTTTTCTTCAGATCTCTTATCCTGGTTTTTTTTGAAAAGCATGTCTTCCCAGAATGTATTAATAAACAGACACTTCTGCTTGCCAAGATTACTCGCACATTCAGTAGATGAAATAAGTAGTGGTGAAGACTAATATCAAAAACAGGCTGTCTTCTCTGAGCAGAAACATATTAGGGTCCTAAAACTTGCACTTTCACAGACATAGAAAAATCAGAAGATAAACACTTAAAAAGTCTCTTTTAGTTAGTCAGATTATATCAACAATGATAATACTTGGCCAAGCTGATGATATATGTATAAATGAAACCTGAACTAATTTGGATATATAGAAACTCATGAAAACATTCATTTAAAGGCCTAAGTAGTAGATTCCACAAATCAGTTAGAGAAATTACTAAGAAAATGTCAGAACTGTTAGTTTCACCATAAAAGTTAGAATTAATCTCAATGAAAAATATCAGGAGATATCTCTCCCCCACCGAAGAAGTATCTGGTAACCTCCATACAGTCTTACCAGAGTAAGACTTGTCTAAATTTTCAAGATATTGCTCAATAAATTCTGAAATTTGATAGACTACTGTCATAAAAGAAAATAATTATTTTTGTATCAAGCCATTGATGACTATCATTGTTAATATTATTAATACATTATAACTATACAATTTATACTTAAATTAATGGTATATAATGATTTTAATATTGAGCATCTCGCTTATTTCATTTAAGTCTTAAATGTATTTAATGTGAATTTTCTTAATCATGAGGAAAGAACACTTAATCAGTTTTGTTTTTGATTTTTGTCACAAATCTGATGATGCTCAGGGATTACCCCTGGTTCTGCACTCAGGAATCATTCTGGCGGTGCTTAGGAGACCATATGGGCTGCTAGGGAGGAAACCAGGTTGGCACCATTCAGGGAATTGCATGTGATAAGTGCATAAGGGCACAAGGTAAGTGCCCTACACAATGTACTAGTGCTCTGGCCCTGAGGACTCTTCATTTGTAAAGAACAAATCTGTATCTGGCCAACTTTAGTTTAATTTCTAGTTTTAAATATAGTTCTTTATCTTGATAGTTGGGTGATCTCTGATTATATAACCAGAGTATTCAAACCAGAGTGTTTCCATGTGTGGCCTACTATCCCCCTTCCTAAAAACAATAACTGAGTCCTTATGATATGGCTTCAGAGAAAATATTTTCTATATATTGTTGAAATTTAAAATTAACCCATACATGAGAATCAAGACAATTTATATCAGTTTTGCCTTCTGCCATAGACATTGTAGCCTCTATGGTATTTTGGCATCTATTTACAAATAATTTATAAACCCCTACATATTCTTTTTTTTTTTTTTGGAAAAATTAAATGGGTTAAATGCACACTTATATTGGGAATTATATCTGGGTACTTGTTTTCACATTGTTATCTTTGCTAATTCCCTTTAGCTACTTTCAACAGTTGATGAAGGTTTAGTCCATAAAGAAAATAAACTCAAACTTTTAGAATTCTACTTAGGGGACCAGGGACATACTTTCCCAGAGTGCAAAGTTAAGGTGTAAAAATACAAAAGTTTAAAAGTTGGTTAATATTCTAATAATGCAGTTTAACATGATCTAATTAATTTAGGATTCCTAAAGTCAGAAAAGGTTTGACTGTTGGAAATTTTTGGGTCATTTTCCCCCCCCAATATTGTTTTAAATATAATTTTTATTTTAGTTATAGTGGCTTACATATCGTTCACAGTAATATTCCAGGTACATATTTACATTGAATCAGGGGAATTCCCACCACCGAATTGTCCTCCCACAACCGCTCCCATCCTGCCTCCCATTTCCTCCACTCTCCCACCCAGGGGCTGCTAGAATGTGTGATCCCTTCTGTGTCTAGTTAATTACTTAGTGGTCTTATAACTGTTTGGTCTTGGTGCCTCCATTACTGCCCCCTCTAGTTGGAAGGCGGGACTAGAAAGATCAAGTTATGTGGTTTTGTTTGAGGAAGAGAAAGGTAATATAATGGGGTAAAAATCGACTTCACCGACTATGAGCGGAGTCATTCTAGAGGCTCTCATCCTAGGTTTGAAGGACGATGGGGAAAAGAAGAAGGTGAAACACCACAGCAGTTCAAAAAGAGGAATTAAATAAGATATTCAGTGAGCACTGCAGCCATAAAAATATGCACCACATAGTTGCCATGGTCTTGAGATAGGAAATATGACGAGGCGCAAGGAGGAAGAAGAAAGAGAAAAGAAGAAAGAAAAAGTAAATATATAATTAAAAAATGGACAACTACTTCAATATCTACCCCAAAACAAAGAAATCTATCAAAACTAGATTAAAAACAAAAAAAAAAAAATAAAGGGTTATTTAGTGTTTTTTTGTCTCTTCCCCCCCCCCCCCCTCTGCATAGGCACAGTATATGTTGGAGTCATCCGAAACGGGAATCCCTGTGGCCTAAAAGATACAGGGTTTCCCTACCCTTGGAATATATTGTCATGGGATTATCTATAGACTCCTTTCACGTTCATTTACTCTCCCCTGGTGTTTTTGTGCCATGTGGAAGACTTCTGCTCCGATCTGGATGATAAAAACAGACCTCTAAATCTAGAGGTCTCAGTCTGTGCACAGGTCAAGGAGTGGAACTTTTATGATGAAGACTTTCTTTGTGATTTTAGAAGTTCTGTTTCCTCGATGTCATTTTAATCTGTCTTCTGTGGTTAGTGGTCTTGGCCCTTGTGCTGAAACTCGGATGGAGCCTGGGATATTGTCTTTCGTTATGTTTCCAGAAGACCCGTTCAGTTGTAATTGCCTCAGTCAGAACTCTGGAATTAGAGGTCATGATTGTTGTGCAGGACGTAGACCAAACCCTAGATTAGGGCTTTCTTGTTGGTCCCAGAATACATACTGCCCGGTCATGGTTCTATCAGCCGGTTATCTGTAGATCACGTTCTTGGCTTTTGCACAGCCCATAGTGTGGTAAGTCTTCCGATTTTGTTTTATCATTAGTTGGTAAGGTAGGATAACCTGTTCTTATGTCCATTTGTTCCCAATTTCCTCATTGTCAGGATATCATATTAGAATTGGCACATGTTGGAGATCGAGTAGTATTCAGGATGTCCCAGGTGGACTTTGATTCCTGTAGCTGTTGTGAAGAACTATGTCGATTCTATGTCTGGGGTTCAGGATTGAGGTCTGGATGGTCGGTGTATAATCTTCTGGCGTCTAAGATGGATCCCCATGACATATTTTTAAGGTGGGAGATTTCCCTGTATTGTAAATAAGTATGAGTTCTTATCCCTAGTAGATAAGAGCTTGTTTATATACGTGAGATTTCCCCTTTTTTAGTGTGCCTTTGCAGGAAGAAATGGTGCTTCATTATATTGCCGGTGCATCTGGGGGTGAAAAGAACAGAGAAACAAGTCACACACCCAAAAAACATAAAATAGAAATAAAAATATATATTTGCTCACATGTGTATAGTGAAAAAATGATTTTAAGTAAAATGAAATAAAAAAATAAAGAAGTAGTATTTTACAGGTCTTATGATGGAAGTATATGTTTCCCCATTGCCTTTGAGATTTTCTTGTGGGGTGTGGGTTCCCAGGCACCTTTTCATTGCACACCCTGCCCTTCCTGAGATTGGTAAAAGATTTGAGGTGGGGGGGGGTCTTGTGTAAAGTTCTTGCAATGTGAGTCCTTTTAGGGCTAAGTCCAGTATCCAGCAACAGTCCACGTTAGGATAAGTTGGTAGGGAGAGTCACACAGCATGAGTCAGTAGGGGTGTTGGTTGTCTTTTCCTGCCGGGGATGAGGTGTGGGTTTGAGTGGATGTCCCTTCGCTCGGGTGCTGGGTACTGGTTCGTTGCGGTAGGAGGTCAGTCTTGATGCCTAATAGATTAAGAACTGAGGGTGAAGAGTTTTAATAAATTGGAAAATCTGGATGGGATTGAGGGGTGATCTCTTTATGAGACTTTAAGTGATTCCTTGTTTTAATGACATGTGTATTTTTCTATTTCCCTTGTTAGTTATTATTACCAAAACATATATTTTCTTTTCTAATAAGTAAATAAATATTTTAATCAATTAACTCACCAAGAGATACACAGTTGCAAGGATGTTTATAATTGAGTTTCAGTCTTACAATGTACAACACTTCTGAGTGTACATTTACTGCCACAAATAACCCATTTTCCTCCTGCTCTAACCTTTGTCCTCTTATGTACTTTTCTCTTTGAAAGATAGTTTTTTTCTCTCTCTCCTTTCTTCTTTTTTTTAGACATTGTAGTTTGCAATATTACTACTGAAGGAATATCATGCATATAAATTTATTTCCCTACTTCACCCTATTCTTCTTAGAGGGATCATTTCTAACTATCTTTGTTATAGTGATCCCTTTCCTACCTTAACTGCACTTCCCATACTACTTGTGGCAAGCTTCCTACCATAGACTGGTCCTCCTAGTCCTCATCTATTGAAAATACAGCTTTTTTTCATCTTTATTTGTAATTTCTCTGGCAACATTCTGGCATTTATCAAACATTCTTTAAATATCCCTCTATCTTGAAAATTTTAGATATGAACTAGTCATGTCATTATCATTATTCATCTAGACTTATTTCTAGTATATAAAATTGTTTACTATAATAATATAATACAAAATATTATATAAGATGATTAACAGTGAAAAAACTGATTTAGTCTTTGTTGTATTTAACTGAGATTTCATATTTAATTGCTTTTATGTTGTTGTTGTTGTTGTTGTTGTTTGGGCCACAGTGATGCTTAGGGGTTACACTTAGCTATGAACTCAAAAATCGCTCCTGGCTTGGGGGACCATATGGGACACTGGAGGATTGAACCGTAGTTAGTCCTAGGCTACCACTGGCAAGGCAGATGCCTTACCGCTTGTGCCACCGCTCCAGCCCCTATATTTAATTTATTCAACATTTATTATTAAAATTTTTATTTATAGTAGGTGCACTGTTGTAATAGATCAGAGTGCTTGTCTTGCACATGACCAACCCAGCTTTGATCGCTGATACTGCATATCTTCCCTCCAAGCTCCACAGGAGTGACCTCTGAGTGCAGTGCCAGTGATAAGCCCTGAGCACTGCCAAGTGTTGCCCCAAAACCAAGAAAACCAATCAACAACAACAAACAACAACAACAACAACAACAAAATAACCAGTCATAAAGAATTCACTCAGAGCAATTCTTCCTGACCCAATTGTTTGTACTTTAAAATGGTTCATTTTCTCTGATGAAAATGTAAATATTTTTACTTCACATTGTGTGGAAGTTGTTTTCTATATCAAAAAGAGCACACTTAACACACCCCATACACTTTTTTTTAAATATTTCATACAGTTACAGACACATTATTAATTGGATTTCTTCTTGACATATTCAGGGATAATTCTGGAGCCGTTCTTTATAGACTTGAGTGCAAGAGAGTTCTACCAGAAAAATTTTTGTTGGAGAAAGATTTAGACTGTTTTCTTTAGTGACTAATCTCTGCTAAGAGAACCCAGTGTTTAATATATTATTTACTTTACCAGAGAAAATATAGGATTTAAAAGTAGCTAGAAGGGAATCCCTTCTGTTATCAAGTTGTACTGAGAAATACTGTGACTCATTTTTAAAGGAACTTGACAACAATAACATCATATTCAAGGGGCTTGAATAAAGGATACAAGTATATATCATTCTTATCTTTTGTTCCAGTAAGACTAATCTTAGATTTGTATTTCAATGTTTTAGATAAATAGTCATGAAATTTGAGGAAGGAGAAAAAAGATAATGATAAAAAAGGAGTTGACTTTAAAAAGAATAAGTTTTTTTCATGTCTTCTTCGATAACCCTTCTCCTCATCCAACTGCTATAGTGAATGAGGAAAGTAAGAGGTGATTTGGTCTCTCACTGAAGAATGTCTTCTAGGCTGTTGGCTTACCCAAGCAGGAACTATCATCAACTATGAGAGGCTTTAGGACCCCTTTGAAGATATTCTCATGACCTCTTTTCAATAGCTATATTCATTAATTTGGTCATAATTAGTGCACACAGTTTATGTTATAAGGCTAAATGTCCTTAAGCTACATAACTTCAAAATTCAGAGTAAAAAGTAAAGAATAGAAATATCTGTTTGAAAAAATTACAACATTGTTCTTGTGGACTATTTTACTATGATCTGGAGGTTGTAAGATTTAAGCTTTAATGATAAAAAATAAATGAAGTCCTAGGAAAAGATTCTGTGGTATTTATAAACCTAGGGAGTCTCTGTATGAAGTATCACTTTCTTATTTATTGAGTATTTCCCTGAAGTTCTAGTATCAACTCCCCATGGTCATTACTATTCCTCTTTAAGTATTCCATCTGTCAGAAAGGCTGAAATGTGATCCAGTGTAAATAGGATGAGGTATTTTTATTGGTTCCTGTGGTCTACCATGGTTTGCTGCTGCTCCCAAGGGGACACAAGTGTCCTGTTCAACACAGTTGGAAATTTCTAGCTTCCAAGTATCAAACCAGGAGCAGAGCTGCAGCAGCTTTTAATTGAGACCAAAATAAATACCTGATAACTCTGTCATCTTTTCATATGAATCCTCTGCCACTTACCCATTTAGATTTCATTCTCTCACCTTTTCTTGAACTAAATCTTATGTTCATTTTGAGCCAGGAAAAACTACAAGAAGGAAATATCTGTTTTGTTAAGTAACTAATGCTCTTTGATAGTCCAGGAAAGTGAAAATCTAATTGAAGATTACATAGTAAGGTTTCAGTGGATGATACTTTTTAATTAAATGTATTTATTTTATATACTGTAGTTTATAGTTATTCATAAGTCATTTCTGGCATTCAATATTCCAACACCAATCCTACCACCAGTGTAACATTCTTTCCACCTTTGTCATTAGTTTCACAACCTCCCGAAATTTGACCCTTGGCAGGTAAGAATAATTGCCTTAATATTTTTTGGTATTACTAAATGGTAATAGAATTATAGGGAAAAAATCCTTTATTAAAAGAAAGCTAGATGTTGTAAGTTGTGCATTCTATGGTTAGTAATGTAGAGCCACATAAACGGTGGCCCTGTCCTCAACTTTGAGAATATATGGCGTTGTGCTGATGAGCTCATATGATGACAGTGGTGGAATATAGGGGCTCTTCAAAGGGCTCCAGTGCAATCAACTGCAAAGGTGGTATATAAGTTTTTCCTATTGTGTCTTTCAAGTTTAGATGTGTCAATGGTGTCGACTGCTTGCACAGACAAGATTCTGGATCTTGGGGTGGTTGCCCAGCCCAGAGATACAGAAGTCAAGAAGCAATGAGGGATGTAGTTTGAAATAGCCTGGCTCCACTAAGATGTCGGCTACTAAACAGTCATGTCTGAATTTTGTTGGCGGCTAATATTCTCTGCAGAGATCAATGGAAAAACAGTGAAGCCCGGCCATTCGTGTAGTGGGAGTTGTAAGGCAGGTCTGAGTGTGTAGCCCACAGGCTTCAGTCGGGTGAGAGGGTTTTGCATCTCCCCCAGTGGATGATATTTTTAAGGCAGAATAAGATGTGAAAGGGCAGGTATTGTTTTCATATACATGAAATTAGATTCACAATTAATTTATTTAGTATTAGTTCATATATAATATAAAATGATAATACTCTGTGACACTTGATTCTTAAAATATTGAATATATATGTTAGATAGATTTAGCTAAAGATATACAAATAATTATTAAAATATAGCAGCATATATCTTATACAAATTTTCATCCATGGCCTGGAGCGATAGCACAGTGGTAGGGCATTTGCCTTGCACGCAGCTGACCCAGGACTGACCCAGGTTTAATTCCTAGCATCCCCTAGGGTCTTCTGAGCCTGCCAGGAGCGATTTCTGAGCACAAAGCCAGGAGTAACTCCTGAGTGTCGCCGGGTGTGGCACAACCACCACTACAACACCACCACCATCATCACTACCACCATTTTTCACCCTGTTAGAAAACATTGTTGAGTTATAATTAAGTGAATTATTTCTTGAATCTAACTGATTGACTGGTATGCATTTTAAATGTTATGCAAACTGACCAGAGAGATATCACAGTGGTAGTATGTTTGCCTTGCAAGCGCCTGGCCCAGGACTGATGGTGGTTCGAATTCAGGCATTCCATATGGTCCCGAGCCTGCCAGGAGCAATTTCTGGCCACAGGGCCAGAAGTAACCCCTGAGCATCACCCGGTGTGACCCTTCCAAAAAAAAACAAAACAAAACAAAACAAAAAACAAAAATCTATCACATTCAAATAGCTCATGTTTCTTACTATTCTTTTCCTCAGCTTCCATTCATTCATTTTTTTTTTTTTTTAATTTTGGGTCACACCCGGTGACGCTCAGGGGTTACTCCTGGCTATGCGCTCAGAAATTGCTCCTGGCTCAGGTACCATATGGGACACCAGAAGATATAACCACGGTCAGTTCTGGGTCAGCCCCCACCCCCGCAAGCTCGGGGGACCAAATGGGATGCCAGGATTCGAACCACCATCCTTCTGCATGCTATCTCTCTGGCCCCTTATTATGCTTTTAATGAAACATTTACTATCTTAAAAACATAGTCCCCGGGGCTGGTGAGATAGTAAAATGGACACTGCATTAGATTTGCACACCATCAACCGCAGTTTGGTCCCCAGGCCCCCCAAGATTACCTGAGCTCTACCAGGAATGATCTCTGAGCACAAAGCACACCAGGCAGGTGTGGCCCTAAAACAAGCAAACATGAAACAAACAAAAATATACAGTCCCTGTTTATAAATCTCCAGTGTAAACGTTAAAGTTTCAGAATATTGTTTCCTAGCGTTTGAGTAACATTCTTTAATTTTAGTATTTCTGGCATTCAGTAATTTCTCTGTTCTTGAGTAAATAAGAACTATCTTATCAAATTGATGCACAATGTTGAACATTTTGGTAAATACAGTGAGTTGTCTATTGAACATCTTTTCTTTATTCTCAACTCTGGTCAAAGTTGCTTGTAAATATGGATCTGAAAATACCAGATTCAGACTTTCCTGGTGTTTCTTGAATCTAAGAACAGGCATGTTATTTAATCCCCTTTACATTCTCACAGAGAAGGGGGTCTACTGGTTAAGTTTCAGGAAGGTGGACTAACTGTTTTCTAGTAGTGGACTAACTCTTTTCTCTATGGTCTAAATGTTCTTCTTTTCAAACCATTTGCAATGTGCATTTGTGGTTTCCTTTAACTAGAGGGGAATTTTATTCTCCAAATTTTGGTGGAGATTTCCTCATCCCACTGTCAGATCAGGGGCTATGCTGATGCCAAGTTAGGCTATGTCTGGCAACAAGAAGACTGACATGTTTCCCTTTCTGGTGAAGCAGTAGTGCTCCAGCCCAGTAGTGCTGGAAACTACCAGAGTCATACCCAGTGATGGTGGAAGATCATTCTATGCTAGGGATCTAACTTGGAGCTTGTACATGCAAGACATGCATTCACTCCAATCTTATATCTTCTCTCCTCATATTATATTTTCCCCATTCTTGAATTCAATATTTTTGTGACTCGATTTCAACAACAGAATATAGCAGACATGATGTTGCACTGTTGAAGTCTATGCCCAAGAAACTTTCAAGATGTAACAGAGGTAACTTGTTTCTTTTGACATCAACCTAATTTTATTGTTTGTTTACTTATTTAGGTTTTGGGGGTAACACCTGACTGTGATTGATAATTATTCCTGACTCTGAACTCTAGGACCATACATCTTGCCAGAGATTGAACCCAGGTTGATTGCCTATAAGGTAAGTGCTGTCTGTGTTCACTATGCTGTCTCCTTACCAAATTCCATTTTTCATGAGTTGAAGCTTAAAAGTTTCAGGAAATTGTCCTAAAGGCATAGGTAAAGTAGAGAAGTATTCACTCAATAAAATATACTAAAATCTGTAAAAATAGTAAGAATGTTTGGAATTGCCGCAGGAGATTTGGAAGTGGGAGGGGAAACAGTAAAACCCCAAAGAGAAGTATGAAAATACAGTTGAGAATAGAAACATTTGTGACTCTCTGAATTGACTATTGATTACTTAATGGTTTCTTTATACATGAGAAAATAAATTTATTTTTCTGTATATTTAATTTTGCAAACTAAATAGCTTTCACACAATTCTCTGAATAGTACTGATCTCTGGCAAATTAATGTAGTGTGTAGTCTGAGCTTGGGTGTGTTCATTCTAATGCCCTATCCTTTATTTGCTTACTCACCTCCCCTTGCCTGCAAAGGGCTTCATTCCTCAAAACTTGCTTTATCTGGTCTAGCATACAGGCTCACTTAATATATGTAACCCATTTCAGTTCTGAGATTTTGAATAATATTAATCCTTGTTAATTTAAACAGGATTTTTTTTTACTTAACTTGGTCATTTTTGCTTTTGCATATGGGGTTCTACCCAAATGGACAATCAAGATATAATCAGGGATATAATCAGGATATAATCCTCAGCATCATGAGGAAAAACACAGGACTCATCACAGTTCTTACATAAACACTGAATGCAGACATTTTCAGAACTTATGTTTTTATTGAAGTAGGTAGGTATACAGAAAATAATGACAGAGGAGTCATAAAATTGTGACACAGTCTTTACAAAATTAATAATAAATTAATATTGTTAAACTTCCAAATTAGTATTGCCCTCACTGGGTGAAGGGGTAGCCTTTATGCACCTCACTAGGTTTCAGTAAGATACTATCCTGAAAAGAAATCCATTTCTAGAAAACATTTAGTTCTTGTCTTCCCACTGTCATGATTAGGTTTCTCTAATTTTTGCAAGACCAATCAGCAACAAAATAATATGAAATATAGTGGGATAATAGAATGGATATTGATAATTTTGTTTCATCTTTACTTTTAGAAATCTTAATTTAAGTTGATCTACTTTTGGTACTTAAAAACAAGAGAAGAAGCTATATGCATTAAATAAAATTGCTTTTTTAAAACGATATTCTGGGAGCTGGAGTGATAGCACCGTATGAAGGGCATTTTTCTTGCACATGGCTGACCTGAGTTCAATCCCAGGTATTCCATATAGTCCCCCAAGCCTGCCAGGAGTAATTTCTGAGTGCAAAACCAGGAGTATCCCGTGAGAACTGCTGGGTGTGGCCCAAACACACAACCAAAATAAAAAGATATTCTGGATTTTTTTCTATCTTTTTATTTCTAAGATAGCTATTTTAGTTTAGTCATCAATTAATACTTAAAAATAAAGCATATGATACTGTAGTAACAAGCCAGTCACCTGATAGAATAGAGTCTCAGCTAATATAGTTGACTATGAGGATAATTTCATTTCCTTCTGAGGGCTATGTTGCTTCCTCACTATTGGTCACCTTCCTTGAATTGAGTCAAGTGAGATACCCCATATCTCAAACTACTTAAAATATTGAACAGTAGGTAAATGAAAAGAATTTATTTTGAATAAAACATAATTTTGTGTTTGGAGAGTAACTTTTGGTTTAGGTAAAAATTTTAAATGATAAAGAACTTAGAACTTAACAAATTTGGAACATGTCTCTTTTTCTAGTGTCTTTTCATTTTTCTCTTCTCTTTTCAAATTTTTCAACAGAAAGTAGAAAATCTGTGAGTCACACCATCTGTTTGCCTCATCTAGTGGAGCAATCCAATCTCTGCCACAGAAAGTTCTTGACAACTTTCCAATAAAATTCCTGAGATTGTCAAGAAGCAAATTACATGTGAAAAAGATGAAGATAAGTTTTCTTTTCATGGTTAAATTCCTCACACACACCTTTTCTCTCAGAGAACCTCTGGTGTTAGTAACCGATTTCAGGTAAAACTAGAAAATGCCACACACAGGGT
This sequence comes from Suncus etruscus, assembly GCF_024139225.1. Classification (NCBI taxonomy): domain Eukaryota; kingdom Metazoa; phylum Chordata; class Mammalia; order Eulipotyphla; family Soricidae; genus Suncus; species Suncus etruscus. Next base: position 125,173,358 of record NC_064848.1, on the reverse strand, counting down.
TAAATTAAAATGCCACACAAAGGATTTTTTAATTATTTATTTCATAAACATGCATTTAGTTAGAATCCCTGAGTCACAGAATTGTGGGCTAGAATTCCGAGCTTTATTTACATTCATTTAAATTACATTATTAAAATGAAAAATGGCTGGTATCGGATTACATTGCACTTATATGCAATCCATAAAGAATGGGGGCATATCGCCTGCTAGGAATGCTATGTTGAATCCATAGTACTAGCTCATTATGTGGAGCCACAAAGAAAGGTCTCAAGAAAAATATGTATGAGATTTTGAGTTCTACTACAGTCAAATAAATTCAAAAGCTGCTTTTTAAAATAAGAGACTTTCTAGTGTAACATTTACTGGTGAGTTACTAACATCATTGAAACTCTACTTGGAAGTTTACATGTATTCCTCAGTTAATCCTCCTGTCATGGTGAAAGTGGGGGGTGGGAGATAATCAAGTTAAATGCAATTAGTCACTTCCGATTGAAACCTTACCTAGATGAGAGGTAGCTATTCAAATAGATCGTGAAAGGACTAAACGGTGGAGTTAGCCAACACTTAAAGGAGAAAATGAGGTCACATATTTCAGTGAACTTCCACTTTGACCTTATGCTCCCTTTTGGACAACTGGCAGCTTCTTTTGACCCTGAACATTGCTTGGCAGGGCCCCATCTCATGACTAACCAAGAGCTGCTCAATTCTTTCCAACCTGTTCTTAAGATTCTATCTATGGTCAAAACAGATGCCATAAAATTCATATCTTTCTTAGCCATCATGTGAGAACTGAACTATGGTAATAAAGTTTACTTCTAACCTGCAGTGGCTTGTTTAGATCACCAGCAGACTCTAGGTACTAAGCATATTTAGTTAGTTAAGTAAGGAGACGGACAGATTTTAATTATTGTGGAAAAATGCAAATCTGTCAAAGTAAGAAGAAGATAAATGTGAGACAGCATAAGTTGGAGGCTGGCACTTACTAAATGTAGTGTTTTCAAGACAAACAGGTAGTCAAATGTGAACCTCTAAAGATTATAGAGTACAGAAGATAGAAAAACAATACTCCTCCCTCAATGTCTGCATCTTGCCCTACAGAACCTGGGAACATGTTACAAGAAGTAATCACAGCTTCATCGCTATGATTTATATTTTCAGCTTTAAGGAAATATACTTATAAATAAAACTGTAATGTAGTTAAAACATAACAAGTGTTGAAGTTGGAGCAATATTACCAAGGGTAGGGCACTTCCATTGCAGACAGCTGATTCTAGGTTTGATTGCCAGCACCCTCTATATTACCCTCAATGTGCCAAAATTGGTTCTTAAGCATAGTCATGAATAAGTCCTGAGCATTTCTGGGTGTGACACAGAAACCAAAATAGTAGTAATAGTATAGTAGTAGTAGTAGTAGCAGCAGCAGCAGCAGTAGTAGTAGTAATAGTTATAGTAACAGCAGCAGCAGCAGCAGTAGTAGTAACAAAACATACAAAGAGATTTGTTATTCTTATACATTATTAAAGAATTACAAGTAAATATATCACTCATCTCACATGATCATATTTCTGTGTGAGAACATTCAAATCCTATTTTCTAAGCAAATTCCAACTGTATGACACAATATTCTCATCTTTGTGTTAGATTATCAAATTTATTTATTATATAATTGAAACTTTGTACCATTTAGAATCTTCTTTTTTCTTCATGCCATTGTCTTTTTATGCAGTTGACTGGTTTTTTTTTTTTTTGGTTGTTGTTTTGCTTTTGTTTTCTTTTGGGGGATTCCATTAAAGTGATACAGCACATCATTTGCAGAGTTTATTCCATTTATCATAATACCCTCCAGGTTTATTTATAACTCAAATGACAAGATTCCATTCTTTTTCAAACTTGAGGAATATTTTATTAAATATATGTAAATTTACTCCTTTTTAAGAAGTTCTAAATTTCAATATATTTTTGGGTGGAAGCCTTTCAAGTGGTGCTCTAGAGGCCAGGAGGCCCCTCATGGTAATTATTGAGCAAATAGACTTGGAGATCAGTGCAATTGCTGGAGGATGCCTGTTACTCAGGCTCTATAGAGCTAAGAATCACCTAGACTCCTTGGCTGTACTTAGGGATCTCTAGAGTCCTACCCAGAGTTGTTACTTAGAGATCTCATGGTGTCTAGGAAGCTAATAGAGGTCTGCCACATGCAAGGAATACACCTAGCCCATGTACTATTTTTGGATATTCCACCATTTAAAAACTTGATTAAAATTTTATTAACACACAACATATGACCAACTCTTTCATCTATTTATCTATATCACTTTCATTCACTGTCAGATATTAAGTTATATCTATATCTTATCCATTTAACATTTAATAAGAATAATGTTTGCAAAGAATAATGCAAATAACATGCACTACAAATATCCCTTGGAACTAGTGATTATGTTTTCATTGAATATAATTAAGACTTGTGATTGCTGGTTCATAGGATAGCCCTATGTTAAATTTTATAGGAAACTTTACTGAGTGGTACCAATTTAATTTCCACCAACAGTATACCAGCAACCTCATTCCCAGAACTGCTTATCTCTCATCTTTCTGTTGTGCTTTATTTATTAAGTCACAACTAGCAGTGCTCAGAGTTTATTCCTGGCTCCAGGTAAACAGTGTGCAAGGCAAATGCCCTACCCACTATACTATATCTCCATTCCCTTTATTGTTTTCTTAATTTAAATACTAATAAGAACTTGGGGTTAGGATATTTGACTGCAGATGCAATTTAAATGAATGCAAATTGAAGTTAAATGTCTTGACATGGGATAATTTTCCTAGATTATCCAGATGAAACATAATCAAGTACAAGGATCTTTATAATAAGAGAGGGACATAAGAAATTCAGGGAGACAGAGAAAGAAATGTGTAAGCTGGAAGGAAAACAGATCCAATGGATTGCTTTCTTTGAGACACAAAAGAGCTGAAAGGTGGTATGGGACCATGAACTGCATCTGGCCTCAGTAGATGGAGATATGAAATGGTTTTCTCTTTTGGTACCTACAGAAGTAACACTACTTTATTGAATTTTTCATTTTATTATTTCCCTCCTACTGACACCACTCTATTTTTAACTTTAGGCTTTATGAGTATTCTCAAATTGAGATAATAAATTTGTATTATTTATGCCACTTAATATATAAGGATATGTTACAGCACTAAGAAGAGCCTAATACAATTAGGAAGTAGTTCAAAAACCACATTCCTGAAAGAATATCTTAATTTTTATTTGCTTACCAATTCATTCAACAAATAGATGCTTAATACCAGTGATGTAGCAAACAGTATTCAAAATTCTAGAATATATATATATACACACACAATAAAAATAGGTTGGGAGGCCACACCTGGAGGTGCTCAGAGCTTATTTCTGACTCTACAGTCTGGGATCATGCCTGAATATCTTGGAAGAACTTTTGGGGTATTGGGGGATTGAACCCAAGGCAAATATCTTACTAGTTATATAATCTCTATTGTCCTAGGATATGTTTTTAAATTAGATTCCTGTGTTACATGATGGTAGAAAGAGACATATAATAAACATGGATAAATTAATATCAACTGGTAAAATGTTTTAAAGTTAAAAAGTGAAAAGATAATAAGCTAGAGAATGACAAAGGAAATATGGAGAGAATAAGGAAGGCCTATTCTCAGCATCATCACACAATTCATGTCTTTGAGTGCTGGCTAAATAGATATAAGGAAAGGATTCCAGTTTGTAAATTTTTCAGTTTGCAAAAATTGGTGGAGAGTTAGGATTTGGACTTTAAGGTTGGGAACAACTTTCTCTAGGAATTTGTGCCAGGGAAAGTTCTTGTAGCTGAAAGAAGAGGGTTCACATAGGCACAGAGATGTCAGAGTGTGGTTGTTTTAGTAAGAAAATAATTTCCCATACTTATAAGGCACTACCTAATACCATGTTTGAATTTCACTTTTGACTAAGGGACTTGTTACTATCATTTGGGACTTTAAATTGGAAAACATTCTCTCTTGAGCTGATTGCCTCCTGCTTTCTATGTTTTAATCAGCTCTGCACTTGTGGGCCAACACTTAGATGCAGGAAACTGGACCAGAAGTCAGAATCTAAAAAAATCTATCTATTTTCTCTGTAACTTTCCTTCTCTTCCAAAGTTTACTCCTTTTTTCAAGAGAAATCCTTTGTTGGCTGCCAGAGATATTTAATTTGCTATAATAATCACAGTTTGCTAGATGAAATTTCCATGATAAACAATATTTGACAAATATTTTTAAAAGTGGCTGGAAAGCCAGATTGGGGGTGTTGAGTGTGAAATGGAAAGAGGACAGGAGAGGGCAGGGATGCCTCTGGTTTACCACAAGATGACTAAATTCTCTCTTCAAAGGCAAAGCAAATAAACAACAAACTGCCTGGTTTAAAACCATGACTACTTCATAAGGACAGGGAATCTCTACATACTAACTGCTGTGATTCATCTGAAGGTGCTAAATAACAATCCAAACCTTGGTATTTAGATCTTAGGAATTAAATTTTTTTGTTTGGCCATCCATGGTACTGTTTAGTGGTTACTCCTGGCTCTGGTATAAGGGTACATATATATGTGTGTATATATGATTACAAGTATCATAGAAAACATTTTTTCTTTCTTTTGTTATTCAGATGAGATTTAAATGTGTGTGTGTGTGTGTGTGTGTGTGTGTGTGTGTGTGTGTGTGTTCATCCTTGAAAATAAAGGATCCTTATCCTTCTTCACCTTTGTTCAAATATCAGAGTCCCACTGTAGTGACTGCCTGCCTGGGACCGAGAGAGAGAAGAGATGAAATCAAGTACACTTTTTTATTCCTCTTGGTGTCTGAGGCCTGCTGCAGTAGTAGCCCAGGGGTTTCAGAAAGAGGAAGAGTGTTAGATGTAAATTCACCAGCCAGAGGTGACAGGGAGGCTCAAGTTTAAAGAGAGAAAAGCGAATAGATGTAAAGCAGGCAGCATTTCTCCGATGATGCTTTATCTCTGTCCCCCACCCCACCAATAGGCGCTGCTTTGGTCATTATTCTTTTCCCCCACCCCAAAACAGTCCAAGTGTTTCCTTTCATTCCAGCATAACAAGGGGGCGTGCCCAAGTTCAACAGTCATTACAGTGGCAATATCCTAGGGGTGTGTCTAAGTCCAACTGCCTAGTGAGGGTATTCAAGAGGCGTGTCCAAGTCCACTGCCATATTCCACCCTAATTTTTCTTTTCTAAGAGCAAGAAGCTGTGCTTTACTTTCCCTTCTCTCAAGATTCTGTCGCCATCAAGTTTGAAAAGAACTATGTTCTCATCTTTTACCACCTATTCACTTATAATAATCGATTTCTCTAGCATTATAGTTTCAACTAGTTTCAATCTCCTATCAACTAGATTGCTCATGAGTATCCTGCCTGTTTTGATGACCTGCTGTGAGTGCTTTTCTTTTTTGAACTCAGCATTATCTGAACCCTGTTACCTGTTCTGCCTCTAGATATATTATAATCTTGGGGCTTTTCTTCTTATATAAAGATGCAATTTAATACAATTATTTGTATCCTTTCTCATTCTCCAAACTTACCTGTATAGTACTGATACTTCATTTTCAATCTTCTTTTTCTTTATCAACTTTGCCAAGTTTTCCTGTTCATCTAGGCTGATTTTATTTTGAATTCAAGATTCATGTTTTCTATTTGACTTCAGCTTTAGAACAGCGAAGATATGGTACATACTCTTCTTCCTCTGATGTCTCCAATTAGGTATCTACGTAGAAGTATGTAAAAAAAAAGTGCTGGCACTTTTTTAATTAATATTTTATTTAAGTAACATGGTTATAGTTGGGTTACAGTCACAAACAGATCACCCCTCTTCACCAGTGTAAAATTCCCCCCTCCCAATCCCTGCCTGTATTCGAGACAGGCATTCTACTACAGTTATTTGTTTTTAAGTTCAGTAAATTTTTTTTTCTTAAAGGATAAGGGTTAAAGAAAAAAATAGTAAAAGTGTGACAGTGGCAAACACTGTTGTTTGCATAGGCCCAGAAAAATATGGGGAAAACAGAAACAAATATCCTTAGCTGGCACTTTTTTTTAATTAAACATTTATTTATTTATTTTTAGGTTTTAGGGCCACACCTGGCGGCCCTTGGTTATCTTTCCTTGCTGTGCTCAGAAATCGCTCCTGGCAAGCTAGGGAACCATGTGCAAAGCAAGTACCCCACCTACCACTGTGCTATCGCTCTGGCCCCCTGCTGACACTTTTTGCTTTAACTGATCCCCTGACAATGATCTTAAAATTGTCACATGTTTAGTAATGACTTTTAACATTTGATTCAATACGCTATTCTAAATTTTAACATCAGAAATAAAGAAATAAGGTAAGAACATTGGTAAAGAGTACTAGGCCCTAGGTGAAGGGCACTAACTGTACAACAATACCACAAATATTAACATTATCACAATCATATTACTTAAACTATAACAAAATTATTCTGAAATAGTAAATAAAGAAAAATATCAGAATATAAAAATAATGCATTAAAATTTGATTTATATATTTATTTAGTAGATAGTTTGACAATTCATGTTTAACGTAATCTTTCATAAATAATGATTTATTTCTCCTTTAGTGTATGATTCTCCTTTTGTATTAAAATTTTATATTTATTCTCTTAAAATAAAGTTAATTTTTAGAAGAGAATTTCTGAGTCTCAAACCAGTTTTAGAAAGTCCTTAAGAATACTCCATTTTAGTGTTCATATTCCCTTGACGGCACATTACCACATTTTGCACATGCCAAAAGCCCCAATTGTCTGACTGTGAACGTTATTTTATTTTTGTCCTTTTTTGTCAGTAAATTATTTTGTGAATGTCACAATTCTCTGTACAGCCTAGGAAAGACTATAGTGACATGAGTATAAAATAAATCAATAATTTCTATCTCACCCAACTTGATATTTATTGAACAAACACCAGGTTTAAACATTGTTTTTCTCCTCAAAAGTTTTGTTTCTGCCCCACCAGGCACTGAGTGAAGCTGTGCAGTTCATTACAGCAGAGCTTCCTGTCAATAGGAGAAAGGAAACCTGCTTTTGGATGAACCCTCCTTGTCCCTGCTGGAACAGTGATCACCAAGCAGTGATAAGGACCTTTTTTCAACCTACGTGATCTGTATGAATCTGATTCGCCTTGTTAGGGAGAAGAGGAAAGAAGGGGGGTCACAAATAGTGCCGGGAACACTATTCCTCAGCCTTTCATATCCCAGCAACCTAAATAATTAAAACACAGTGTGTAAGATGACTTCTTAAAACAGAATATTGGGCCAGAGTGATAACACATCAGGTAGGGCATTTATTTGCCTTACACGTGGCTGACCTGGGTTCAATCTCAGGCATCCCATATTGAGCTTGCCAGGAGTGGTTTCTGAGGGTAGAGCCAGGATTAATTCTGAGTACTGGTGGTTGTGGCCCAAAAACCTAAAATAAAATAGAATATTTGCTTTGTCAATCTATTAAATCCCACTGCTTTGTAAAGGGAATATAAAGATATCGTGCCATAAAAGATCAAAAAGTTATTAATAGACTCAACTTTTTGTTTGTTTTTTAGCCACACCCAGTGACACTCAGAAGTTATTCCTTGCTATGCACTCAGAAATTGCTTTTGGCTTGGGGGACCGTATGGGACATGGGGGATGGAACCATGGTCCTTCCTAGGCTAGCACACTCAAGGCAGATGCCTTACAGCTTGTGCCACCACTCCAGCCCTCCTAGAATTACCAGATATAGTAATATGTTCATTTTGTTGTATTTCTACTTTCCTTTTATTGAAGTAATAATTAAGATTAATGTCTTCTAGTTAAGAAGACTATCAAGAAGGGTGCAGAAGCCATCTTGGGTCATGCTGTTTTCAGCTGCCTGAGACTGGATTTCATCAGCGTTCATTCCGGTGATCCTGCCTGCTTCAGAGGTGAATGTCAATTTTCTGGGTGACCCTGGAGACCACAGTGAAGGTTTTGGAGGCTTCAAGCTCTTTTATCTTTGTCAGTAAAAGAATGGGAAGCCCCAACCATCTGAGGGGATTAGCCATTTCAGACTAGGATTAAAGTTCTAAAAGATTTCTCGGAACTCAGATGCCAGCACCCCTATCTGCCTGTCTTCTGTGCTGTGCTGCATTTTGGCCTGATTTCATCCTGTGTGTGGCTCATCTGTGGAAGGCTCGCCTTTCCTGGAGCCTTTCCTGGAGGTGAGTTTACATGCCCAGAAAGGGAGGAGCCAGAGGAGCTCGGCCTTTCCGCTTTGCTTTGCAGCCGTGCACATCATTTTGCCAATGAATACAACCACAACACATAGAAAAACCCACAATACAAGTGTGACAATGGGGAAACAATGCAGGCCAGCGCCAGACATAGAGAATGACAATGGCAACTCTGATGACTTTAACATGACCCCCTTCCCCTTCCCATCCTCTGCCTGTATTCAAGACAGGCATTCTACTACAGTTATTTGTTTTTAAGTTCAGTAAGTTGTATTTTTTTTCCAAAAAAGATAAGAGTAAAAAAGTATATTAAAGGTGAGATAGTGGGAATTGCCATTGTTTGAATAGGTCCAGAAAAATGGGAAAATGGAGAAAAACTCCTTGACCTGATTACAAAAAGGCCTCACCCTAGAAGTTTATTGGCATAAGACAGACTCTGGGTTCCAGGCATACCAGTTCGTCCAATTCCAGTAATTCTCAAAGTGAAACTTTTTCACACTTTAGCTATTGTTGGTATCAGATTCTTATATTTAAAGACTCTGGATTTTGTGCATTTCTTTCATCGATGTCAGGCTGATGTGGAGCATCCTCTAGTTTCAGCATACCATTAAATGCAGAGCACTCTGCCCTGCATGCAGACTGTTGCTGAGTAGTCTGGGTGTTGGGAGCACTCTTTGGAATAAGTCAAAGCCAAAGCAATGGTAGGTATTCCCTGGTAGAGGCTTGGATCCTGGTAATGTTAAAGACAATTGTGGTTGTTTCCATAGATGGTATCCATTGTTCAGGTGTGTGTGGGCGATGCCCATTCTTCTGAGGCTTGAGCCAAATCATTATGCCAATGTTCAGGGTAAAAGGCCTAATTACATTACCAAATTTGTTTGCATATGTATTATTTTCCCATTTTAATGTGCCTATGTAAGAGAAAAGCAATGCCACAATATATTGTTGGAGCATCTGGGGGCTGACGAATAAAGTCCAACATTCCCTGTAACTTGGTTCAAGCATTAAATCTATACAGAGATTCTCTTCTACCAGTATTGCTTATAAAACAGATCTCAAAGGGGGAAAATCAAACAATCAAATAACAAATTCAGTGGGCAAAATTGTCACTATATGAGGATATTCGACAAGAGTTATAGATGGTAAGGGAATACATCTGAGATATACAAAGGAGATACACGTGACCCTTTTATGTTTTAGAAATAGTCAAGAGGGAAGGGGTGTTTCCGAGATCGTTATTGGACAAGTGAAGAGAGCATTGAACCATGTCCTCCCCTTGTTGCCTGCTGAAGCTTCAGACTCCCTGAGAGGCTTTTGCTTCCTAATTGCTGGAAGTTGAAAGTTCAGAAGACCCCCTCTCAGCCCCTTGCAGGAACAAGGAAGCCTGGGGTCTCTTTTAAATTGCACCTCACTGGAAACCAATTGCTGGGACCCTGAGCGGGTGTCCAGGAATAATCCTGGGGAAGGGGAGGAAGGAGAGAGAAGGCTGAGGGGGGCTGTTGAGGCTGCATCTTCAACTTAGTTTGGCCAAAAAGCTGACAGCATGGAACCTTGCCATGACACATTGCCAGCTGAAGCTTCAGAATCCACACAAAAATTGTTGTGAAAGATATGTAATCTACCTTGGCCAAAACAAAAATTATTAGTACAGAAAATGGTTAAATGTGGGGTAACAAGAGATGGGAGTGAGGGAGTAAAGGAATAAAACGAGCGCCTTGATGGCGTTCAGATAATGACAAGCAGATGAAACAATGATATCTATATATTTTTTATAATGTTCTGGTAGGGGCTAGTGCCCCCGCACAGTTTCACAATGGACAAGATTAATAAGGAAACTTACCTAATAAGTCCTAATGCCATAACCTATTGTGACCCATGTCCCACACCCTTCCTAGGCCTGGTTAAAGCAGCCTTTGGCATGGCAGAGGGCTGCCAAACGCCATGCTGGCAGGATCTCCTGGCTCGGCTCCCAGGAAGGAAAGAGATCCTTCCCAAGCCAGAAGGCCAACAGGTCGCAGCCCCGCCCAGACCCACCCTTTGAAGCCCGGAAGGGGAGAGCCTAGGAAAACCAACAAACTCCTCCAAGGGACCCACCTCAGTGGCTTGCCCAGCCATGTGGCCAGGCAAAGCCCAGGAGAACTGGAGGAAGAAGGTAGAGGGGTGCTGGGGTGACCCATGTCCCGCACCACTTCCTAGGCCTAGTTAAAGCAGCCTTTGGCATGGCAGAGGGATGCCAAATGCCATGCTGGCAGGACCTCCCTCAAAACCATTCTTTTTTTTTTTTTTTTTTTTGGTTTTTGGGTCACACCCAGCATTGCTCAGGGGTTACTCCTGGCTGTCTGCTCAGAAATAGCTCCTGGCAGGCACAGGGGACCATATGGGACACCGGGATTTGAACCAACCACCTTTGGTCCTGGACCGGTTGCTTGCAAGGCAAACGCCGCTGTGCTATCTCTCCGGGCCCTCAAAACTATTCTTAAAAGAAAAACGGAATGGCCTACTTTGAGACAAGACTGACCAACAGACACACCAAACTTTGATATAAAGATGGCACTAAATCCCAGGACAATTCTTTCTCTCAATGTCAATGTACTAAATGCACCAGTTAAGAGACACAGAGTGGCTAAATGGATCAAAAAACTCAATCTAACCTTCTTCTGCCTACAAGAAACGCACCTGAATAGTCAGAACAAACATAGACTCAAAATAAAAGGCTGGAGAAAAATTATCCAAGCAAACAACACCCATAAAAAAGCTGGAGTGGCCATACTAATATCAGATAATGCAAACTTTATACTCAGGAAGGTTGTAAGGGACAAAGATGGACATTTTATATTAATCAAGGGGTATGTAGAGCAGGAAGAAATAACTCTCCTAAACATATATGCACCGAATGAGGGGCCAGCAAAATATTTAATACAACTGTTGACAAATCTGAAAAATAATATCAATAACAACACAATAATTGTGGGGGACCTCAACATGGCTTTGTCAACACTGGATAGGTCAACCAGACTGAAACCCAACAAGAATATACTAGACCTGAAAAGAGAAATGGAAGAAAGAGGCCTAGTAGATATATACAGGACACTTACACCCCCAAAAGCCTGGATACACATTCTTCTCTAATGTACATGGGACATTCTCCAGGATAGACTACATGCTAGCACATAAAACATACTTCCATAAAATCAAGAGGATAGAAATTTTGCAGGCTACCTTCACTGACCACAAGGCTCTGAAATTATATGTGAAACACAAAGGGACACAGAAGAAAAACTTTAACACCTGGAAGTTAAACAGCCTAATACTGAATAACCAGTGGGTCTGAGATGAAATCAAAAAGGAAATCAAAACCTTCCTGAAAAAAAAATGACAATGGAGACACAAACTATCAGAACCTATGGGACACAGCAAAAGCAGTACTGAGAGGAAAATTTATAGCTTTGCAAGCACACATCAGGAAAGAATAAGGGGCATACCTGAATGGCTTAATGACACAGCTCATAGAATTAGAAAGTACTCAACAAAGGGACCCAAAAATAGGGAGACAGAAGGAAATAACAAAGCTGAGAGCAGAAATCAATGAAGTGGAAACCCAAAAAACAATCCAAAAGTTCAACAAAAGCAGAAGTTGGTTCTTTGAAAAAATAAACAAGATTGATAGACCACTGGCAAAACTAACAAAGAAAGAGAGAGACAAACTTGATAACTCGTATTAGGAATGAAAAAGTAGAGATCACTACTGATATGGTAGAGTTTCAAAGGGTAATCAGAAACTACTTTGAGAAACTCTATGCCACTAAAAATGAGAACCTGGAAGAAATGGATAAATTCTTGGACTCTTATAATCTTCCACGGTTGAAGAAGAGGATGTAGCATATCTAAACACCCCCATCACCATTGATGAAATTAAAACGGTAATCAAATGTCTGCCCAAAAACAAAAGCCCAGGCCCAGATGGATTTATTAATGAATTCTTTCAAACCTTTCAAGAGGAACTCCTACCAATCCTGGCCAGGCTCTTTTATGAAATCGAAAAAACAGGAACACTTCCAAATAGCTTTTATGAAGCCAACATCACCTTGATACTTAAACCAGACAGAGATGCTACCAAAAAAGAAAATTACAGACCAATATCGCTGATGAATACAAATGCAAAGATCCTCAACAAAATCCTGGCAAATAGGATTCAATGCCTCATTAAGAAGATCATCCACTATGATCAAGTAGGTTTCATCCCAGGAATGCAAGGCTGGTTTAACATCCATAAATCTATCAACATAATACACAACATCAACAACAAGAAAAATAGAAATCACATGATCATGTCAATAGACACTGAGAAAGCATTTGATAAGGTCCAACACCCTTTCTTGATCAATACTCTCAGCAAGATGAAAATGGAAGAAACCTTTCTCAATATAGTTAAAGCCATCTACCATAAGCCAATGGCAAATATTGTCCTCAATTGAGATAAACTGAAAGCCTTTCCTCTAAATCCTGGCACAAAGCAAGGCTGTCCTCTCTCACCACTCCTATTCAACATAGTCCTGGAAGTACTTGCTACAGTTATTAGGCAAGAAAAAGGTATCAAGTGAATCCAGATAGGAAAGGAAGAAGTCAAGCTCTTGCTGTTCCTTTGGAACAATAAACACCCTAGAATAGCTAAAGCAATCATTGGGAAAAAGAATATGGGAGAAATTACTTTCCCCAACTTTAAACTTCACTACAAAGCAATAGTTATCAAAACAGCATGGTATTGGAATAAAGACAGGCCCTCAGATCAATGGAATAGGCTTGAATACTCAGAGAATGTTCCCTAGACAATCACCTAATTTTTGATAAAGGAGCAAGAAATCCTAAATGGAGCAAAAAAAAAAAAAAAGCCTCTTCAACAAGTGGTGTTGGCACAACTGGCTAGCCACTTGGAAAAAATTGAACTTAGACTCCCAGTTAACATCATGTACGAAGGTTAAATCCAAATGGATGAAAGACCTTGATATCAGACTTGAAACCATAAGATATATAGAACAACACGTAGGTAAAAACACTCCAGGACATTGAGACTAAAGCATCTTCAAGGAGGAAACTGCACTCTCCAAGCAAGAAAGCAGAGATTAACAGATGGGAATATATTAAACTCAGAAGCTTCTGCACCTCAAAAGAAATAGCGCCCAGGATACAAGAGCCCCCCACTGAGTGGGAGAAACTATTCACCCAGTACCCATCAAACAAGGGGATAATCTCAAAAATATACAAGGCACTGACAGAACTTTACAAGAAAAAAACATCTTATCCCATCAAAAAATGGGGGGAGAAGAAATGGACAGACACTTTGACAAAGAAGAAATACAAATGGCCAAAAGACACATGAAAAAATGCTCCACATCACTAATCATCAGGGAGATGCAAATCAAAACAACTATGAGGTACCACCTCACACCCCAGAGATTGGCACACATCACAAAGAATGAGAACAAGCAGTGTTGGCAGGGATGTGGAGAGAAAGGAACTCTTATTCACTGCTGGTGGGAATGCCATCTAGTTCAACCTTTATGGAAAGCAATATAGAGATTCCCCCAAAAACTGGAAATCGAGCTCCCATATGATCCAGCTATACCACTCCTAGGAATATACCCTAGGAACACAAAAATACAATACAAAAATCCCTTCCTTACACCTATATTCATTGTAGCACTATTTACCATAGCAAGACTCTGGAAACAGCCAAGATTCACTTCAACAGATGAATGGCTAAAGAAACTGTGGTACATGTACACAATGGAATATTATGCAGCTGTCAGGAGAGATGAAGTTATGAAATTTTCCTATACATGGATGTACATGGAATCTATTATGCTGAGTAAAATAAATCAGAGAGAGAGAGAGAGAGAGAGAGAAAGACGCAGAATGGTCTCACTCATCTATGGGTTTTAAGAAAAATGAAAGGCATTCATGCAATAATAACTTTCAGACACAAAAGAGAAAAGAGCTGGAAGCTACAGCTCACCTCAGGAAGCTCACCACAAACAGGGATGAGTTTAGTTAGAGAAATAACTACGTTTTGAACTATCATAATAATGAGAATGTACGAGGGAAATAGAAAGCCTGTCTAGAGTACAGGTGGGGGCTGGGTGGGGAGGAGGGAGATTTGGGACATTGGTGATGGGAATGTTGCACTGGTGATGGGTGGTGTTCTTTACATGACTGAAACCCAAACACAATATTGTATGTAATAAAGTTGTTTAAATAAAAAAATAAAATCATGGTGCTTAAATAAAGATTTTATATTAAAAATTAAAAAAGAAGACTATCACAGAATCTTCTTTTATTTCACCTTTATATGTTTTTTACTCTTGCTATTTTATTTTTGTTTCCCACAAGGAATGCTTGCATCTAAATTATGTTTATTAAACATCTATTGAAGCAGTGATTAATATAATAAAATACATTATTATCTTCTCCCTTCATCATAAACTGGACATAATTCTGATATTATATTTTTAGTTCTTTAGGAACTTTTAGAAATTTTAGCCAAAACATCACACTCATTTTCTGAATAACAAAATTTAACTGACAGTGTGAGAGAGACACAGTGAGAGAATGAGACAGAGAGAGATATAGAGAGAAGAGAGAGAGAGAATCTGGATCTAGGGAGTAAACGGACTTGTGTAATCAAATGTATTATCTGTTGTTTTAAATGTCTTACCATCCTAATGAGAAGGGTCCACAATCATATAATTTGCTTTGTTAGGAATATTAATTTAGTGAGAAATCGGAGAACAGTGAAAGAATGGCTAAAATACCATATTTTTTGGCGTATAAGATGACTTTTGAAACAAAAGAAGTCAACTGAAATTCGGGGGTCGTCTTATACGCCGAGTATATCCCTAAAAATGTTTCAATTTGCCACTAAACAAAAAGTGTTTGAATATTGCCACAAAACGAATTTTCCAACTCGATCCTACACTAATCACTGCAAGGCTGCTCTGACCGCCTCTCTAACTCAGCCAATCCAACCAGACTTTTTATGCATGCAAATTAGACAATGTTGTGTACAGAATCTACACTGTAAAAAACCTGCTCAGATTGGCCAGAGTCAGAGAGGAAGTCTATTACAGTAGAACCTTTGAATCTTTGCTTGTTGTGATTGGCTCACTGTGGTACATACAGTTGCAGCATAGGAACATTCTTTCTGATAGAGCAAATATAGGCCTAAACCTATGTTTTAACTGCAAAATTAGGGGGTCGTCTTATACGCCCAGTCATCTTATAAGCAGGAAAATATGGTATTATTTGAGTATGTTTTACTTAGCTAAAGATTGACAGTTGTATGGCTCCATTATTTAAAAGGATCTACTTAAGGGATTGGAGAGATAGTAAAGTGGATAGGGTGTTTGCCTTCCACATGGCCAGCCAGAATTTAATCTCAGGCATCCTCACATGGTACCAGGAGCCCATCTGGAGTAATCTGGAGCACAGAGGCAGGAGTAAGCCTGAGCACTGCTAGGTATAGCCCCAGAAAACAACAACAACAAAAAAGAATTATGAAAGCTTTTCTTAGAGCCTATGATCCTGTGATTTTCCATCTAAAATACTTCCTATTTTAAAGTTCCATTGAAGAGAATGCACAAGAATACTTTTATTTTTAAAAAAAGAGAAATGAGACAATAACTCAAAGAACTAGAGCACATGTTTTGCAAGTGAAAAGCCTGGATTTAATTCATTATATGATCCCCTGAGAACTGTGCAGAACAGCATTCAGAAGTTGCTCCTGCTGGGTCTGGCCCAATAAATGACATGAAAGGCATCATAGACATGTGATATTATTTATTTCATCACTGATAGAACATTTTCCACTTGAATCTATATCAGGTTATAGAACATGATTTAATAGACTTTTTAAGAATAATGAAAGTCATTTTTGCAGTAATTCTCAGAGACAAGAGAGATGAAAGCTGGAAGGTTCAGCTCATGACATGAAGCTCACCACAAAGAATGGTGAGTGCAGTTAGAGAAATAACTACACTGAGAATTATCATAACAATGTGAATGAACTCAGGAAGTGGAAAACCTGTCTAGAGTACAGGTGGGGGTGGGGTGGGTGGAGGGAGATTTGGAACATTGGTGGTGGGAATGTTGCACTGGTGAAGGGGGTGTTCTTTACATGACTGAAACCTAATCAAAACCATATTGTAATCAAGATGTTTAAATAAAGATAATTTAAAAAAATAGACTTCAGATATAGGATGTGTGTTCTTCCAAGAATTGTACATGCTAGTGTGTGTTTTTTATGTGTGTGGTGGCTAAACTTAGCATTTATACTTATATATATGCACTAGTTAAGATAAAGATTAAAAATAATAGTGTTTGGCTCTTTAAGCAGTATGTATTTGGCTCTTGGAATTTCCAGAAATAAATATAAAATTATAAACACACATATAATTGAATACAGCAAGTGTAGTGTGATACCAGCATGACAGATTTCTTTAAAGCCAAATAATTTCTAGAATTACTTACAGAGAATAAGTAGAACACTATGAAGAGGAAGATTTGTAGCGTACATCTGGAGAACATTCTGATTATATTCTTTAGATTTTCTATATTTCAGGGGCATGCACTTTCAAATTTATTTAAATAAAAGTTAAAATGTTAAGATCAAATTATTGAGTTTTTTGTTTGTTTGTTTGTTTCTGTTTTGTGACCATATCCATGCACTCAGTGCTTACACCTAGCTCAGTTCTCAAGGATCAATCCTGGTAGATTTAGAAAGTAATTTGGAGTGCCTGAAATTGAACTTGGGTGGGCCACATCCTAATTCTTTAGTTTTAAATAACTTTATAATGAAACTAACAGCCAAGAAAAGTAACATAAAAAGGTAGTATGCTGCAGTATGTTTTAAAATGTTATCAGTGTCTACATATAGAAAATCACTCATAGAGACATGTAAACACCTTGTATAGTTCTAAATTGGGTACTTGGGTGAAGGTTATAGAATTATACATGTCTATTGGTCTCTTTCTTAATTACCACTTGACTATCTTAACCTCATTTCATCTCTTTTGTTGTTGTTGTTGTTGTTGTTATTTTGGAGTTCAGGTATTACTTCTGGCTCTATGCTCAGAACTCCTAGCGAGCTCAGGTACCACATAAGATGCAGCATGCAAAGCAAATGACTAGCCTGCTGTGCTATTGCTCTGGCCTCCTTATCTCATCTCTTTCCCACTTTTTTTACACAAAGAATAAAATAACTATAAAAAAAATGATTCCAGAGGTAACATTTGCATTACTTAATTTGTTTGTTTGTTTGTAATTTAGTATCACTTGAACTTGCAGAACCCTCAGCCTAGTTATAAAGTCACCCCATGAGCTGTATCTCCAACCCCAGTTGAACAAGTCTGAATCAGAGTCACACATGAAATAGTCCAAACCAGGCTGAGGGTGAAACACTGATAGTCTGGCAGTCTTTCTCCCTCGCTGTCTGCCAGAACTACCATTTTTATTGAGTTAGAGACCACCGGAGGGGGTGGGGGTGGGCAGTGAAGGGAATGTAAGGACAGATAGCTCAGGCTATCCAGAGCGAGTCCCATTCAGGTTTAAAACTAAGAAAATCTCTGTTTTGGGGGTAAATCCAGTTTGTAAACAAACAAACAAAGGAACCAGGGATGATCTTTGTTTTTGGTAAAATAAGGTGTAACCTAAAAACTTCCCTTTTTTCTTCAAAAAATTGAGAGGAGTATATAAGTCATGTTCTATTGTTCTCTCCAAGGGGGAACCTCAGATCAGAACTTACGGAAGTGGTTGTTACTTTGAATAGGCACAGTAAAAGTTGGCTGTAACAGCATCAAAGTTTAAACTGTATACATCATTCTCAAAATAATCAGCTTTTTCCATGTATTTGTCTCATAATTCTCACAACACTTCTTCATAGACGTCTCTGAATATAAACATTAGAACTTTTCTGCAGATACACTTAATTCAAAAATTCTTAAACATTCTTACAGAGAGCACTGTGATACAAGTCTAGAACAAAAAGTTCCTTTTCATAAACTTTGTTAAACAAAATCACAAGAATATTTCTGCACAACACACACACACACACACACATATATATATATAATTTGAAAAAAAAAGTTTGCTAAACATTCCTATAATGAGAACTGTAATAAGAGTCTATAGTATCCAAGCTCCTTTTTCATCTACTTCTGTGGACAAAGACATTAGAACTTTTTTATTTTGGTTTTTGGGTCACACCTGGCAGCACTCAGGGGTTACTTCTGGCTCTACTCTAAGAAATCGCTCCTGACAGACTCGGGGGGCCATATGGGATGGTGGGATTCGAACCACTGTCCTAATTCATGCAAGGCAAATGCCCTACCTCCATGCTATCACTTCAGCCCCATATTAGAACATTTTTGCAAACATAATTTGAGTATAAGTTACTAAGTAATAGACATCAAACATCAAAAACACAATCAAACATCATAGGAACTGGGAAAGGCTCACTAGTATAACTTAGAACTTTTAAAATCTAACAACACTATGCATTTTTTCTGGAATTATACAAACTAATATTAAACTACTAATGTTGGATACAAAATGTTCTGTTTGCAGTGGGGCATAGAAAAAAAACAGTAGCTATTAAGATCCATGAAGATAAAACACAGTTTAACCAGCAATATAGTGATTGATACAAATAGGGTCAAGAGATTAGCCTAGAAGAAAGTTAATTTTTTGGACTTTATCCAGATGTAGGAGATTCTGAAAGCAGCTTCTCCTCAGTTGGGCTGAAGCTGGGTTTGGATTCTTCATCTCCACTTTCTTTGATGGCTGCTGGGGTCTCCTCGATAAGCTGCTGCAGGTTGATGTTACTGTTCAAGGAAAATCTAACTTCTCCAGGGTAATGAAGACATCAGTGGACTCCATGCTGTTTTAAGCATCATCTTTGCCCCTATTTAATGATGATGGGATCTGACTCCTGGAGGATGGAGATGGACTGATGACAACTTTCCCATGATCAGCTTGGGCTATACCTTTGAATTTTCATAAATGGAATCGTATTGGAACATGTAGATCATGTGGTTGAAGTCAATGAAGTGTTCACTGATGATCACAATATCCATTTTGCTTGAGTTAAAGGCAGTCCTGGTAACCAGGTGCCCAATACAGCCTTATTTGTCACAAGAACCTTTACCATCATGTCTCAGTACTGCAAAAGAAAGGGCAGCTTCTGTCAAATGATGAACAAAAAGAGGTGACTCTGACCGAAATGAATACCACATAAAATAACATGCAGTCATAGAAAATGAGTTTCCTGGAAGGAACTTGAAATTTTAAATCTAATGAGGGGAATTACACAGCTGTCACTGAAGACTAGGGGACTGGGAACCTGAGAACTTCTCTCAGTCCTTTCAGAGGGGAGTTGGTGATATATAGTGTACATCCAGATATATAGTGAAACACCAGTGGAATAAATTAAACAATTGTTTGTTTCACCATGTTGCCTTGAGTTGGGTTGATTGATCAGTTTTGTCTTCGTATAACTTAGTCTAATCATACTTTGTCTTTTCAAGTAGAAGTTGTCCATGAACCTTCAAGTATTTCCATTGAGTACAATATGTACTTAATAGGCAATATTTAATTTTTGAGATAAAGTAAATATGGCAGACATGCTGTTTCTTCCCCTTTGGTTGTGCTTAAAAGTTAAGTTGACCACTATGTGAAAATTACTTTATGGGCCCATTTATAGACCCATATTTTCATGCACATTATGTAGATGGATATGCCATTGGTTTGACCCTTGAGAAAGTGATTAGCTCATTATCTAACTAGCTGTTTGCTATGACACTTTATGCCTTTCCATCTACTATACAACTGGAATTATTTTGCTTTGGGCATGGGATTAGCCAAGATCTGTCCAAGATTCATAGTGGGAAAATAGAAATGTGATCAAGCAACAGAAAGAGAACATTCCACTCTTTTCTGTAGAAATAAGATAAGAAAATTAGTTTCTAGGTCCTATTTTTGCCTTATGATTAATCACTGCATTTGATATAAGAGCATTTAAAGGAAAACTTTTGCATAACTGAACCATGATTTTATCTGAAACTGATGATGATGATTGACATGGGAGCAGTCAGTCCTCTATCAATAGGAACAGTCAGCTAAATGAAGTATATTTATTTCTGGAGTCATGTCTAAAATTTTTATTCCTATGGTTCCAACCATAAATTCTCACTTTAGATTTCTTTCTGTGAAAAATGTGACATAAACTCTTTGCTTTGGATGCTATGAGAAATTGACCCCAAGAAAATCTCATAAGATGAGAACACTAATTTATATTTAAAAAAATCTTTGTCAAGATCAGAATTCTAGAGAAGATGTATAGCAATCTGGTTTACACCATAGATGGCTTAAAAGTAATAATAATTACCTGTGTGGTTCTTATTCTCAGAGATTTAATTTTAATTCATTAACTCTGAGGGTAAGAATATTTTTGAGAGGAAGACTTTTGAAACATCTCATTTCCCACTCTATGTTGGACAAAATAAAGGATGAAAAAATTTTCAAAAGAAAACAATTTGACAGGGGTTATTTTAAGTTGCTTTATATTTGGAATTGATATCTATTTTAGAGATTACATCAAAAGACAAATAATGCAACTTATCAGGAGGCTGAGGCCATTTTAAAATTCTAAAGAATTTAAATAGTGTTCTTTCTGCCATTACAAGATATAAACATTTCTTTTAGGCAAATAAATTTGTTATAACTTATTCTTAAAGGTCAAATATAAAAGTAAAATTTGGGGGGGGTCAAAGCAACAGTGCAGTGGGTAGGGTGCTTGCCTTGGACTAATACCCGAGTGCAGAATCAGGAGTAACCCCTGAGCACCACTATATGTAGCTCCCAAAACAAAACAAAACAAAAAACAAGAGTAAAGCTTTAATAAAGACTAAAGCAAAGCACAGTTTAAGAAAAATAAACACAACCACCCAGTTTAAGATCTTAAATCAGTTATATATTGCAATGTAATAAATAATCATAAGTCTAGTGCTTAAAACTATTGAAACATTGTTACACTGTTTTTCATTTATTAAGAATACAGATTTATGACGTGGATAGGTGTGTGAGACACAACACCCTGATGGAGGGTGTGCTATTGGAATATTGTGTGTAGGAAGCCCTGTCATTTATGGTTCTGTAAAATATATTGGATTTTCTCTGCCTTTTTCAAGTGGCAAGGCTGTGATGAAGGTTTGTCTAAAAGTTGGAATTTCCTCTTGTACATGGGGATTTTTTTTTAAAAAAATCATTGACTATTAACAGGATTTAGTTCCTGAGACTGAAGCTCTGAAACCTACTATTTTCTGGTCCCACTGGGACCATTTGCTCATGCAAGGCTAACTAGAATATCTGCTACTACGTTGAGTCTCTAACTTCTGACACAGATGTCTATATTTCAAAAATGCTTTATCTGTTTAGAAAAAACTCACTCGCACTCATCTCCCCTTTGATGAGCTGAATCCCATTGATAGGAACAATATCTACAAAATCCCTTTATCTTTGACTTATAAGTCCAACTAATCTCAGGCATGTCATTTATACTCACAAGTATGCAAGAGGAGAGGATTATAGAGAATTTTATCTTTCAGAAGGCAGGAAATCCTGGAGTCCTCTGAGATTTCTACACACCACAGAACACTTTTTTGTGTCAATAAATAGGGAAGATTCACTCAATATTAGGTAGAAAAGAAAAAGCAGAAGTACAGCAATTTCAACAAGTATAGTTAAAATATCAGACACATTTAACTACTTTCTGAAGTTTTCTAGTTAATAATGCAGTTCCTTTTAAAGACATCAAAATTGAAAGCAATTTATATTGCCTCTACAATGGTGGAGGGTATTGGGTACTTCAGTGGTGGGGGCAGGAATTTTGCATAAGACTACAAGTGTTAACACTATCATAACATGATACTTAAACTACAATAAAATAATATTTTCAAATAAATGAATAAGTTTTATAATTAGCAATTGGCCTAGTTTTCAACTACTTTGCATATACAGTAGAAAAACAATAGACCAGTGTTGTGTATGTAAATATTTTAGGGGATTACTATGTTGCTCACCCTAATCTGTGCCCTACCCTAGGGTGTGACCTGGCATTATGCCCCCACCCTAGGGTAGGACCTGATTCTGCTTCCACCATTGGTTGGTATCTGATCCCACCATTGGGTGGGACCTGACTCTGGAGTATAAGAGCAAGGGTCTGTGGAAGGCGAGGAGCTTTTTGCTGGCTGGAACTGAATCTGAGTCTTTGGACTTCAGTTTTGTCCATCCGAATAAAGCAAATATTTCCACGAGCCTAATTGTCTGCGAGCTGTTTACCCGCTGTTTCACCTCAGAACCGTGAGCTAGACAGGGTGGCAAACGCGTGCTCCGAGCTGGAAGAAAAGGGCCTCATTCTCCATCCCTCCATCAGTCAACCTCTTCAGGGGCTGACCTGCTACATAATGGCGCCTGAACAGGGACTTGAACCCTGGACCCTCAGAACTGTAAGTGAAATATTTCATTGGAAATTTCCTATGCTGACCATCAAATGGTTTCTGTGGTTAGTCATGTGGATTTTACCACCCTTAGTCTTACGCATTGGTGCTCTAGTATACAAGTGGATCATTCCATTTTGTTTAAAACTAATTGGTTTTGATCTAAGGACAATCACTGCAGTTGGATGGTTGTGGTCTATATTTCAAATGAAAAGTGTAGTGTCTCTAGCCATCATAGTTTGTGGAATTTCTGTGTTGACTAACGTTATTATTATGAGCATAGTTATTTGCTGTTATTTCTATTTAGGAACTAGAAAGTGTAGAAATGGTGAGTCTAAAACCAGTATAGATAATAAGGAAATTTATCTGACGAAAACTCAGACCATGGTGCAGGCTGAAGAATCCAGCCCCACCATCAACAATATAGAAATTTTTGCTGGAAGAAAAACAACTCAGAATGTTAAGCCTGATTCTAATGAATTGCTTGACAGTAGTGACTCAGATAATAATCTACCTCCAGTGCTAACTCCACGAGGGATGCCTCCTTCTAGTCACAAAATTGAATCGCAGAGCAGAGCAGATTCAAACGATGAACCACATGCTCGGTCTCAGAGCTCTATTCAGAGTAATTTTGCTAATCAGGCCTTATCCCCTATAGACGGGGTAAATGTTTCTAACTATGTACCCTATCAGATGAAAGAATTAGATCGGTTTAAAAGATCATGTAAAGAAAATGGGCCAAAATCGCCATACAGTGTGGAGTTATTAAGACTTTGGAGTCATAACTCATCTTGAACTTTGTATGATTTTAAAAGAATCGCTGAAATATGCCTGTCATCTAAACAGCGAACTGAATGGGAAATGTACTATTCAGAAGGCGTAAAAGCTAAATTATATAGTCCGGATGGTATGAAAAAGCAAGTGGCAGGTGTTACTCTATCGTATGAATTATTGATGGCAGAAAATCAATTTGCAAATATCCAGACACAAGCAGCTTTACCTAAGGAAATCTTAAATTTAATCAGGGAGATTGCATTGTCATCATGGGAAAAAATTGATTCTAACAGCATTGGTAGAGGAAACTTTTTAAAAATTACCCAAGGCCCTTATGAGTCATTTGCAGAGTTTGTAGGTAAGATTAAAGATGCTCTGAAGTTACAGGTGGAAGATGAGGAGATTAAAAACTTCCTAGTAAAATCTTTGGCCTATCATAATGCAAATTCAGCCTGTAGATTAGTATTAAATACATTAAATGAAAAGTCAGATCTGAATGATTACCTTTATGCCTGCCGAATGTCTATGTGGAACCCCAACCCCACCCCACTTAAACTCAGTACAAACCTTCCCAGTTACCAAGGGAACAATGCCTTACTCCCCTCGGGGACAGAACACTTTCCGGAAACCAGGTCTTTGCCCAAAATGCAAAAGGGGTCGCCACTGGGCGAAAGATTGCAGATCCAAAAACCTCATTAATAATAACCTAAGTAGAGGTTTCAACACAGTCCCCAGGAGGCAAATCGCCTGCTACCATTGTGAAAAACAGGGACATATCAAAAGAAATTGTCGTCTCCTTATAAATTCAGCTCCCCAAGAACACACATACAAGATGCAGGGAAACGCCCACAGGGCCTCCCCCCAGGCCCTTCCAAATCAGGGGCAAAGTTCACAGACAATAATCCTTCCAAGCCCAGCCCAAGAAAATTCATCACGATAAGGGAATTAATCCACTCTACTTCAGGGAGTGCCGGATTAGACATATTATGCCCAGAGGACATTACAATTTACCCAGGAGCATGCCCTTACATGTTAAAAACTGGCATTGTAGACCTGCCACCCCCAAATACCATGGGTTTGATTCTTGGCAAAAGTTCCCTCAACATAAAGGGTATATCAGTAATCACTGGTGTCATTGACTCAGATTCTATGGGAGAAATCATTGTAGTTATTACTGTACCAGTTACATGGACCTTTAAAAAAGGAGAAGCGATTGCCCAGATAGTAATAGTGCCTTATGTCAAATTTGGGACTTCAGATAAGACTAGAATTGGAGGTTTTGGAAGCACAGATCCGGATGCTGCTCAAAACCCAATCGTGGCTCTGGTTACTAAATGTAAAGATGAACACCCAATGATCAAACTTCACTTGGAAGGCAAACCCTTTGATGGAATGATAGATACGGGTGCTCAGGTTACCGTAATTTCTGATAAAGAATGGCCAGAAAATTGGCCTCTTCAGGAAATCCCGTATTCCCTAGAAGGAATAGGAGGCCTCAGTTCCTGTCTGTTGAGTATGAGGACTATACTATTTTACGGCCCAGAAAATCAAAAAGCAATAATCAGACCTCACGTGGGCCCATTTTCACCATCCCTGTGGGGCCGTGACCTACACAAACAGTGGAAAGCAGAATTCCACATCCCATTAGCTCCAGAAGAGCCCGAACCTTCTTTTGATTTAAAAACCAAAAATTTTTAGTGGGGGCCACTGCCGTAAAAACACCAGCACCAATAAAAATAAAATGGAAATCTGATGAACCAATTTGGACAGGTCAGTGGCCCCTTAAAACTGATAAATTAAAGGTGCTGACAGAAAAAAACCGGCTAACCTTTGCAAAAGCTGGCTCCCTGTGTGTGACACCAGGCGGGGAAAATCCGCAAAAGTACACCGGCCCAGTGGGGCTCAGCTGTGAAAGACTGTGAGTGTGACCTGTCTATGTCTGTCTACTGTCCTCTTGCGTGAAACTCTTGCGAGTGGGGCAAAAAGAGGCTCAGAGGAGCACGGCCACTCTGCTTCGCTACGCGGCCGTGCACTCTTTCTAAGGAAAGAACTCCATTGCAACAAGAAGGAAAAATCACACTAAGAACGGCGCTATATCACAGAAGCAAACATTTCTCTCTGGACTGTCTTCTCTGTTGCATGCTCGGGCCTAAGATTTGACCCAGTGTGAGGCTTCATCCACGGAGGACTCCCCTCCCTTAGAGGCAAGTCAGCCCATCCAGAAAGGGAGGAGCCAGAGGAGTGTGCTGCCTACATCATATAGACAAAGAATATGGGAGGAATTACTTTCCCCAACTTTAAACTGTACTACAAAGCAACAATTATCAAAACAGCATGGTATTGGAATAAGGATAGGTCCTCAGATCAGTGGAATAGGCTTGAATACTCAGAAAATGTTCCCCAGAGATACAACCATCTAATTTTTGATAAAGGAGCAGGAAATCATAAATGGAGCAGGGAAAGCCTCTTCAACAAGTGGTGTTGGCACAATTGGATAGCCACTTGCAAAAAATTAAACTTAGACCCCCAGCTAACATCATGTACAAAGGTAAAATCCAAATGGATTAAAGACCTCGATATCAGCCCCCAAACCATAAGATATATAGAACAGCACATAGGCAAATCACTACAGGACATTACAGGCATCTTCAAGGAGGAAACTGCACTCTCCAAGCAAGTGAAAGCAGAGATTAACAGATGGGAATATATTAAGCTGAGAAGCTTCTGCACCTCAAAGGAAATAGTGCCCAGGATACAAGAGCCACCCACTGAGTGGGAGAAACTATTCACCCAATACCCATCAGATAAGGGGCTAATCTCCAAAATATACAAGGCACTGACAGAACTTTACAAGAAAAAAACATCTAACCCCATCAAAAAATGGGGAGAAGAAATGAACAGACACTTTGACAAAGAAGAAATACGCATGGCCAAAAGACACATGAAAAAATGTTCCACATCACTAATCATCAGGGAGATGCAAATCAAAACAACGATGAGATACCACCTCACACCCCAGAGAATGGCACACATCACAAAGAATGAGAATAAACAGTGTTGGCGGGGATGTGGAGAGAAAGGAACTCTTATCCACTGCTGGTGGGAATGCTGTCTAGTTCAACCTTTATGGAAAGCAATATGGAGATTCCTCCAAAAACTGGAAATCGAGCTCCCATACGATCCAGCTATACCACTCCTAGGAATATACCCTAGGAACACAAAAATACAATACAAAAACCCCTTCCTTACACCTATATTCATTGCAGCTCTATTTACCATAGCAAGACTCTGGAAACAACCAAGATGCCCTTCAACAGACGAATGGCTAAAGAAACTGTGGTACATATACACAATGGAATATTATGCAGCTGTCAGGAGAGATGAAGTCATGAAATTTTCCTATACATGGATGTACATGGAAACTATTATGCTGAGTGAAATAAGTCAGAGAGAGAGAGAAAAACGCAGAATGGTCTCACTCATCTATGGGTTTTAAGAAAAATGAAAGACACCCTTGTAATAATAATTTTCAGACACAAAAGAGAAAAGAGCTGAAAGTTCCAGCTCACCTCAGGAAGCTCACCACAAAGAGTGATGAGTTTAGTTAGAGAAATAACTACATTTTGAACTGTCCTAATATTGAGAATGTATGAGGGAAATGTAGAGCCTGTTTAGGGTACAGGCGGGGGTTGGGGGGGGAGGAGGGAGATTTGGGACTTGGGTGATGGGAATGTTGCACTGGTGATGGGTGGTGTTCCTTTTATGACTAAAACCCAAACACAATCATGTATGTAATCAAGGTGTTTAAATAAAAAAAAAATTAAAAAAAAAAAAGAAAAAAAAAAAGGTGCTGACAGAATTAGTGGAGGAACAGCTAAGTTTAGGACATATTGAACCATCTTTTTCTCAATGGAATTCACCTATATTCACTATAAAAAAGAAATCCGGTAAATGGAGACTTTTGATGGATCTTAGAGCTATAAATTTATCCATGATACCTATGGGCAAATTGCAGACTGGTTTACCATCACCTGTAGTTATTCCAAAGGAATGGCCACTAATTATAATTGATCTGAAAGACTGCTTCTACCATATTCCTATCCACCCAGATGATAAAAAACGTTTTGCATTCTCAGTTCCTTCTCTCAATAATACCCATCCCTGCAGACGTTTCCAATGGACTGTTCTCCCCCAAGGCATGCTGAATTCCCCAACCATGTGTCAGTTTTTTGTAGATAAGGTTTTGAGCCCTGCTCGTGAAAAATTTCCTCAAGCCATGATATTTCATTATACAGATGATATCTTGCTCACAATGAACAACGAAACAGATTTACAGGAATTATACTCTTATGTTACTGACTGTTTACAAACATCAGGACTGAAAATAGCTTTAGAAAAAAATACAGATAATGCCACCGTATCAATATTTGGGTTTTATTTTGGACCGGACGTCTATACGTCCACAAAAATTTTCTATCAAAAAAGAAAACCTCAGAACGCTTAATGATTTTCAGAGACTTTTAGGTGACGTAAATTGGCTCCGCCCTGCACTAGGAATCCCAAATGCAGAGTTATCTAATCTGTTTAAAACGTTGGAGGGTGATCCTGCTTTAGATAGCCCGAGAAATTTAACAACAGCTGCAAAAAATGAATTGAACATCTTCTTGAGCAGATTACAAAAATCGTTTCTCTCAAGATTCATCCCAGGAAAAAAGGTATTACTGTTAATCTTCCCTACTATAGAAACCCCCACAGGGGCCTTGATGCAACAGTCAGGACCTTTGGAATGGGTGTATTTACATAACAAACAACCTCGCTCAGTTGTCCCCTACTTACAACTGATTTCAGAGATTATTATCAAGGCAAAACTCAGATCTATATCTTTACTAGGTTTTGATCCAGATATAATAGTTTTGCCAGTACCAAAAAAGGAAATTGAGTCAATATTGCCAATTAATGAATCTCTACAAAGGGCCCTCTCAGATTTCACAGGAGAAATATCCTCCCATTATCCAGCAGGAAAAATTTGGGACTTTTTAAAGAAAACTCAGTTTGTTATTTCTTCAATTGTTCGGGATTCCCCTATCCCCAATGCCAAGGTTTTTTACATTGATGGATCCCAAAATGGAAAAGGAGGAATAACTGAAGACAACATTAATATGACCATAGATACCAAATATAAATCTGCACAGAAAGTTGAATTAGCAACGTTAATTTACCTGTTAGAAAATGTATCTGAAGCCATGAATATAGTTTCTGATTCTTTGTATGTGATAAATTTATGTCATGTGATAGCCACTGCATCCCTTAATGCTAATAACCCGATCATACAGGACTTACTTAAACAATTACAGCAGCTTCTTCAAAAACGAACTGAGCCCATCTTCATCACACATATTAGAGCCCACTCAGGTCTTCCAGAACCTATGGCTCAAGAAAATAAAACTGCTGACTTGCTAGCAATGCCTATATTTAAATCACCTATAGAGGAACATTCAGCCCTACACACAAATGCTCGCCGTTTACATGTGAATTACCAAATTCCATGGAGGCAAGCTAGAGAAATCGTAGAAAACTGCAACGTATGTGCACCGTTAACAAAAAAGACTCACATAGCAGGAGCAAACCCAAGAGGCTTACAGTCTAACGAACTTTGGCAAATGGATATAACTCAAACAGATTTATTTCCAAGGAAACCTTATCTTCATGTTGTGGTGAACACTTATTCTCGGTTTATGTGGGCAATTCCCATGTCTTCTCAAAAATCTAAGGCTGCTTGTAGTTTTCTTTTACAATGTTTCTCTGTGATGGGTATTCCATATTCTATAAAAACTGATAATGGGCCAGCCTATGTTAGCAAAACTTTTGAATTTTTTTGTAAGGAATGGCAGATAAGACATATCAGAGGAATTCCTTACAATTGTAGGGGACAGGCCATTGTAGAAAGAACTCACAGAACCTTAAAAACTCAATTGCAAAAAAATAAAAAAAGAGGTTTACCACCAACGGATTTGCTATCTTTGACTCTTATCACACTAAATTACTTTAACTTACCCCAAGGGGAAAGCTACACTGCAGCGGAAAGACATTTTAAAGAAGATATTCAGAGACAAGAAACAACCCATAAACCTATTTGGATCAAGGAGGATGAAAAATGGATAGCTGGCTATCTTCTCCTAAGAGGAAGGGGTTATGCCTATGTTTCTATAAATAATGACCCTCCCAAGAAATTTTGGGTTCCATTACGTCTTGTTAGAAATCGGGCTAGCACAAATGATCAGGTTCAGACTACAAACTCCCCTTCAGAGAAAAAACAGAATACTTCAGACACTAACAGCAGTAATATTACTAAGGTCTCTGGGGCAGGGAACGATTTAGCTGTCACACACCATACAATGAGTGAGACTGATGGTAGTGATAAACCCTTACACTCCGAGATGCAAAAGGAAAAACAGGAACCTGTCTTAACTGGGCTCCAAAATATAGAAAACTCTTGCTACATGAACTCAATGTTGCAATGCTTGTATAATATTTCAGACTTAACTCAGTATTTTTATAAAAATCATTATAAAAAGGATATTAACAAGAAAAATCCGATGGGGCATGAAGGTAAATTAGCCGAAGAATTTGGTAGGCTCATCAAAACCATGGGAAATGGATTTCATAGATATATTAACCCTGAAAGCTTCAAAGTAACAATTGGTTTACTTAATGACCAGTTTGCTGGACACAATCAGCAGGATCCTCACGAACTACTGATGTTCCTAATAGAGGGATTACATCAGAACTTGCTTACTGTAAATCTAATGACAGACAAAACTACACATCTCATGGGAAATGAAAATTATGAACAATTTAGTCCAGAACACCAAAAGGCTCATAAATCTATTATTTAGGACAATTCAAATCTATACTCCAGTGTCTCACTTGCCACCAAAAGTCTGAGGTTTATGAGACATTTGTTCATTTGTCTTTGGCTGTTACATCTACAGATAAATGTACATTACAGGAATGCCTCTCTGAATTTTTTAAAGAAGAAGAATTAAGAAATGACAACAAAGTTCTGTGCAACAGTTGCAAAAATAGAAGGGATTTTTCAAAGAAAACGTACTTATGGAAACTGCCACCAGTACTTATAATACACTTGAAACGTTTTGCTTTTGATGGCAAACAAATAAAAAAATTGCATACTTATGTAAATTACTATCGTAATTAATGTTTTTCTATTTTAGTTTTTAATATTAGGAATCGATGTTGTATTACATTAAGGTTTTGCTTTCTTGACTTTAGGTTTGTGAGTTATATATTATTGTCTATAATTTCCCAAATTATATTTTTGTCTGTTCTCAGGGTTTTTTGCGTGGGCGCATCATAGGCAAAATACTAGGTTTATAGAAGGTTCCATCCATTTTGGATGGGCCCTCAAGTTGTTTATTTACACAGGGAGGGTCTCTGCCTTAAACATTTTGTTTTGGTTTGTGACTTAAGCTCCCATCTATAAATAGTCGACATCAATTTCAGACATCTTATGAACTTCAAACTGGATTAAGAACTTGGACTAAGTTCAGATACCTATTGATCATCATTGCAGTGGCTCCCCACTGTGCAGAGGGTGTATGTGCCTCTTCTTCCGAAATAAAGGCCTAGTTCAATGCCCTCAAAGATGGGCTTTCTGGTCTACCTGAACTTAAATGAAAATGGAGCTGGAGAGATAGCATGGAGGCCGAACATGGAGGTGAGGCATTGGCCTTTCATGCAGAAGGTCATTGGTTCAAATGCCGGTATCTGCCAGGAGCGATTTCTGAACGTGGAGTCAGAAGTAACTCCTGAGCACTGCCAGGTGTGACCCAAAAACGACCACCACCACCACCAACAACAACAACAAATAAAGAAAAGGTGCTTCTTCTTGCCTGCTACACAACCTTTCTGGTGTCTCTTCAAAAGATCTATGTACGTCTTAGATTTATCTTCTCAGGAGCTTGTAGTTGATTCCTTGATACATGTTTCTGGTTTTAGACACCCTGTGCTTAGGTTAGAAGTTTTTCTTTACATTTTCCTGTGATGCGCTTATGCAAACAGCCGCTCTTTTATTATTGACTAATTTTTCTTTTAATAATTGTAGACAATATTGTTTGTTTACTAAAAACAAAAGGGGGAATTGTTGTGTATGTAAATATTTTGGGGGATTACTATGTTGCTCACCCTAATCTGTTCCCTACCCTAGGGTGTGACCTAGCATTATGCCCCCACCCTAGGGTAGGACCTGATTCTGCTTCCACCATTGGTTGGTATCTGATCCCACCATTGGGTGGGACCTGACTCTGGAGTATAAGAACAAGGGTCTGTGGAAGGCGAGGAGCTTTTTGCTGGCTGGAACTGAATCTGAGTCTTTGGACTTCAGTTTTGTCCATCCGAATAAAGCAAATATTTCCACGAGCCTAATTGTCTGCGAGCTGTTTACCCGCTGTTTCACCTCAGAACCGTGAGCTAGACAGGGTGGCAAACGCGTGCTCTGAGCTGGAAGAAAAGGGCCTCATTCTCCATCCCTCCATCAGTCAACCTCTTCAGGGGCTGACCTGCTACAGACCAGTCCAGATATTTTTGTGTTCTAATCAGTGGTTCTCAAACTAATAGATACACAGGCCACATATTGTGTTTATTCCCATTTTGTGTTTTCACTTCAAAATAAGATATATGCAGTGTGCATAGGAATTGTTCATAGTTTTTGTCTTTACTATATTCTGATCCTCCGTGGTCTGAGGACAGTGAGCTGGCTCCTGTTGAAAAAGTTTGAGGACCACTGCCAGATAAACCATTGTAGTGAAAATCAGTCTACGTGCATAACTAGGCTTAGTGAGATGCCACCATTCTTTGATGGACAAACAATATGGGGTATGAACAAAGGAAGTGCTCAAGAGATAGAGTAGTTGTCTTATATTATGTATAAGCCAAATCACTTGCTTTCCAAAAGAATTCAGAATTTTTCAAAATTCTTTCAAAATTGTAGAGGCACTATAAATTGCTCTCAATTTTAATGTCTTTTAAAGCAATCTTTAAGAAATTCATTCATTCAGGTAGTTTCAAAATTAGCTGATTAGAGCAGAAAAATACATAGGGATTGGAGTTTTTGATTGATTATTAATTTATAAAGTATTTGTGCCTTATTGTAAGTGTTTTACAAGTATAAATGTAATAATCCTTGCAAAGAATCACATAAAGTCAATATTACTATCTGCCCTTTACAATTGAGATAACAGAAACAAAATAATTCACCCAAGGTAACACAGGTTTTATTTCGCAACTTCAGGCAACATTATCTGTGCTCAGAGATTGCATCCATCTTCGTACTCAGAAATCATTCCTGAGCTATGTTTGGGTACCACATGCTACGCCAAGGTGAACACAAGTTAGCCTCATGTAAGGCAAGGCATGATCCTTTGTTTTCTCACTTTCGCTAGATCTTACAGGCTATTAATTAAAGGATTAAAATTCAAACCCACTATTCCAGAGATTATGTGCTTAACATTTTGCTGGATATGTCTTATATGCTTAGCAGTGTGTTTTGTTTTTCATAGGTACTAATTTCACAATTGCATTTGAATTCTAGGTTGTGTAACTCACTCAATAAATCTTATTAACCCCAAATCTTAAATGAATAGCATATAACATGATTTATTTGTTGAAGTCTTGTAGAAGATTTGGGAGATGAGGAAAACAGAGATAAATAGAATTTTATCTTGTAATATCTTGCATAATCTTGCATGGATGATACAAGAAAGCCTGTATAACAATTATAAATCAGTAAGTGACATAAGAAATTCTATCGAATAGTGAACAATATTCTGATGTAAAATGTGACAAATAAAAAATCCATACATTTTTAAAAAGTTTTGGGTGATTTTGTGGGACTTGGGGGACCATATGTGTTGTTAAAATTGAATCCACATTGGTCTTGTGCCAGGCAAGCATCCTACCCATTATAATAGCTCTCTGGTCTTCCAAAATATTGTTTTTCTATAAGTGAAACCTATTTCTAGTATCCTTCCTCCCTGATTGTAAGAATACAGCTGTTTTTAATTAAATTAGTAAATTCAGCACATGTGGTAACTTATTTCATTTAGGTCTTTAGCTTGGTCATCTAAGGCCTTACAATTCTGCTTTGATGGTTCAAGTGTTTCTTTAAGGAGAGTAACTTTGGGCCTCAGCTCTTCTCTGATATGTGCCAATAAGGCATGAGATGGAAATCATCTGGTTTGGTTAATAGTATATTTCCACTGTATTTGATGAAATATTAAAGTCCTATGGGCCTCACCATGAAATCACATGTCTTCTACCTTGCTTCCGCCTGCTACTTCTTGCCTTCATCCAAGGCTCATCTGTTATTAATATCGTTCACTCTCATACCCCACTATTCATTATTGAGCTTAGAAAAATTTCAGTGGCTCTTCTGAGATGCTGGGGGCCAGTGCGAGGTAAGACAGGACCTACTTTCCAGACCTTCTTCATGGTCACATCAAACTGATGGATTCCATGCATCCCAGAGAAGTTGGCATTTCCAAAATGTGTGTTATTGTGTTGGGTTTTCTTTCTTTAAATAGCCATAAAAATGCCTGGCTGGATTATCAAAAATTTCCCCTGACACAAGCCTATTGAATACAATTAGAATACTGAGTATCATGACTTAGTGAGAAGCCCAGAGTTTTCTAAACTGTCTTCCCCACAGTACTAGTCCATTTTTTAAAATCATATTCACAGGAATGGGTTTCTGTAGCTCTTCATAACTTTTTTCAGTTTTTTTTTGGGGGGGGAGGGGGGTTTGGGTCACAACCGGCAGTGCTCAGGGGTCACTCCTTGCTCTATGCTCAGAAATCGCTCCTGGCAGGCTTAGGGGACCATATGGGATGCTGGGATTTGAACCACCTCCTTCTGCGTGCAAGGCAAAAGCCTTAACTCCATGCTATCTCTCCGGCCCCTCAGTTTTTTTTTTTTTTTTTGGTTTTTGGGCCACACCCGTTTGACGCTCAGGGGTTACTCCTGGCTATGTGCTCAGAAATCGCCCCTGGCTTGGGGGGACCATATGGGACGCCGGGGGATCGAACCGCGGTCCTTCCTTGGCTAGCGCTTGCAAGGCAGACACCTTACCTCCAGCGCCACCTACCCGGCCCCCCTCAGTTTGTTTTTTAAATAATAAAAAATATAGTAGATGAGGCCAGAACAATAGCACAGAGGTAGGGCATTTGCCTTTCACGTGGCTGACCCAGGACGGACTTTAGTTCGATCCCTGGCATCCCATATGGTCCCCCAAGCCAGGAGCAATTTCTGAGCGCATAGCCAGGAGTAACCCCTGAGCGTCACAGGGTGTGGCCCAAACACAAAACAAAACAAAACAAATATCTATGATATAGCAAATCTTCTCTAGAGATCGATCTTTTTTGGTTTGTTTGTTTTCAAAATACCCAGATCTTCTGATTTAGAATCCTTGGCTTTCACAATTCTGACCCCTACTATGAGTTGCAAGATCTTACTTGGAACTAAAGCCAAGAACTGGCCTCTGATTAAGCTTGTGGCCCTGATAGTCAGTCATGTCTAAGGCCAATATGTGCTACTCATATCCTGAGCTGGTGATCTTGAAAGGGGTTTGAGCAGGGGGTTGATGATACTAGCATAGAGACTCTAAAGTTCTTATCCTTTAGCACATTTATGCAATATGTGAAACTGAAATGCCTGGTCATGTTTAGAAAGCTTTTAGAAAGCTTTTTTTTCTTTAACTTTTCATATGAGGAATTTTTTAATTACTTAAGCCTTTTAGCCCAGAAAACTGATCCTCAAGACTTTGTCACTGGTGTTTCTAAACATTCACTGAGCTATTTTGGGAGTGGGGTATAAGAAAAGAGGGAAATGCCATTAACTGAATTCTGATGTGCCAGCATTGTAGGCATCATTTTTCCAGTTAAAAAAAAAAACACACGAAGGTAAATATTATTATGTTTTTACCTTATAGAAACAAGCTCTGAAAGTTCAGCAATGTATCTTTATAGAAGCTATAAAACAAAGTGAGCATAAGCACAATCACTTGAACAGGTCTGTCAGGTGGTAAATTGGCTTGGCCACTTACTAGCAGTGTGATTTTGGATGGTTTTCTTAACCCCTTTGTCCTAATTTTTTTCCTTTTTCTTTTAATAGGTGACATTCCAGGCCAGGAAAGAGATGGGTGCCATTTCTGATTTTATATGGCCGGGCAGTGTGAGCTTAAAGGGTATTCTAGCTTCGGGGTGCTTGAGCTCACCAGTGGCTCACACTATGCTTATTGGTCATATAGTACCAGGGTTAAAACTTAGGATCTTTAGGGTCTTTCTTTTTAAGGTGACAGCAGCAGGCCTCAGGCTTCAAGCTGAATAAAAAAGATACTTGGTTTCAAAAATAAAAAATAAAAACAGAGAGAGAGAGAATAAAAACAGGATATTTTTAATACAGTTCTATATGCTCTACTTGAGTTATCTCCCTGGCCCTGGACTTTGGTGTCCTTGATTGCAAAATTAGAAAAAAATGATAATGTATGTATATATATATGTATGTATATATAGTATATATAAAGAATTAGAAGTTTCTAGAATTTAGTGAATGATATGGAAAAACATTTCATATATTATTTCTCTTATTTTTAATTTCCCTAGGCTTAAGACAAGTAACAGCATAAGACTGAATCTAGATCAGGTTGCTATTTTATGTAAATTATTTCTTATAATAATTAACACAATACTTGTATTTATTGATTTTTATATTTTACCCAAGAATCTTAGAGGGAAATAAGTCAGGAAAAATAGAATTATTTGTGATTTTAATGGATTTAGTGGTATATAGAAATAGGACTTGAGAATAGGTAGAAGTTTTATATAAGCATATTTTATTTTTATTACTAGAAATATATAAGATCAATAAGAAGATTTAAGTATCTTTTCTATAAATGGAGAGCAATGAAAATGCACTGAAAAAATCTAGGTGTTATATTAAAGAAATAGTGAAAAATACTTACTTGACCTGCCCAATATCAAATACCAGTTCTTTTATGCCTTATTCCCTTTCTTATAGCAATTAGCAGGTGAAATATTCATATGTAATGCTCTTTTGAAAGAGTCTTCACTTAATTCTGACCACTGAGATCAGAGGAAATTTAAAGATCTTCTAAAGAAGCTTTTGTTTCCTGATAAAAGAAATGACATATTAAAATCACCATTCCTTCTTTCTTCCTTATTTGAATACTGAAATGATACTCTTATTTGGGACAGCACTCTTAAAATTAAAAAGGCCAAAAGTGAGGAACTCAAAGCATAATGATAAAAAGAGCCTATTTCTTAGAACATCACTAAGCTATTGCTACTATATTAGACTGCTCACATTCTTGTTATTCAAAATCTATAAATTCCTCATTTTTATTTATTTTGGTGGAATACTTAAAGGTACACATTCTAATAAATTCAGGTAGTTTTATTTAACTACAATTTCTATTTTACTCATAACTTTCTTATTCTCAGGTATAATTACTTCTATTTTATGTTATAATGATTATCTACATAAATTGAAATTGAACAGAATATATTTGATTAAAAGGTTCAGTCAAAATTGGGGTATATGAACATGAAACCCAGGATTAATTTTTAATAACTTGGGGTTGTTTGTAATACTCTTTCTTTTCTCTAGCTTTCTTCCAATCCATTTCTTCTCACCCTTTTTCTTGAACTCTCTCTTCACTTTTCCTTTTATTTTTTACTTTGGGGTCACACCTGGTGGTGTTCATCTGGTTACTTCTGGCTCTGCACTTTGAAATTAGCTCTGGTAGGCTTGGGGGATCAAATGGGATGCCAGTCATTGAACCAGGATTGGTCACATGCAAGGATAACGCCCTACCCAAAGTGCTATCATTATGCTCCCTCCTTTTCTTCCTTTATTAAAAAATATTATTATGGCTTTTCTACTTGTTAGAACCATGTTACATAGCATGGAGGAATTAGCTTGTATACATATAATGACATGTTGAGTACATCACCTCAAGAACATTTACTAGGATTGTCTCACATTTGAAGTTAAGCTTTAGATAGCTGACTTCATACTTTATTGAGGACTTGCAAGAATATCTCAGTCTTCCATTCTTCTCAGAGCTGTGACCAATTGAGAGAAATACACCAAACATATTTAGAAATTTGAGGAATGACCCCTAGGTTAAAACGTCAGGTACAGTCTCCATAGTACAGGAATTAATTTATAAGTAAGTTACCATCTACATGTGAAATACCTTATAAAGATATGCAATTTATTGCATGAAGATATTCTAGGGTCAAAGATACATGGTGTAAAAGTCATATACATAAAAGGAATTGTATGTTTTAATCTTCTGTTACTGTGTAATGTTACCTTCAATCCTCTGTCTTTCTTGCTCATTGGGCAGGAAGTGTGGGGAGTGTGATAAGGTATTTCAACTTGCCTTATGACATGTTTTACTGCTTTATAGTTTAAAAATAATCTTGCTTCATGCTAATACAATTTCTTTTTGGAGAATCCTTCCGACTTCAGTGCTCATCATTTTAGCTTCTGATTTCAAGGGAAAGACTATGTGCCTTTGTGCTATGAAAGACTTTTGAATTATGTTTTATTTCCTCAGACAATAAAGTATGGTTTTCAGATGATCAGATGAGGGAGCTTGCTGTTAATTTTAATAAATTTAATTTCTTAAGTTATAAGTTTGAAAACATAGCTTTAAAAATATTCAAATATTCATCTAATACCTTGATGTTTCAGAATTTGCCTGGTTCTACTTTTATAAGACCCTAAAATAAAATAACAACTATAAAATTTTAATCTCTACATATTTTAAATATCTATTCTTTTAAAAACATCAACTGAGGCCTTAATACCACCTTTATATTCACATTTATACACTAAGTTATTTTATTTATTTATTTTGGTTTTGGGGTCACAGCCAGAAGTGCTTTGGGGTTACTCCTGGCTCTACACTCGGAAATCGCTCCTGGCAGGCTCGGGGGACCATGGGATGTCAGGATTCGAACCACCGTCCTTCTGCATGCAAGGCAAACACCCTACCTCCATGCTATCTCTCCAGCCCCACACTAAGTTATTTTAAATATATTATTAAGTCCAAGTATTTTTTACCCCCATTGACCTTGGAAAGAAAGTGTAAATATTTGGTGACCTATAGAAATGTGTCAAACCTATTATTATATAAATTAATGAATAGATGTCATCACTTAGTATAATTACATTTGAAGCACAATAGGATGAGTAGAAATTTTCAGTTGCTGATTTGAAGTTGAATTTTGTTTTGAAGTGGGTGCAGCGAATGAAAGGGACATTCCATTTATAAAAAAATTATTCTTTTTTTTCTAAAAAAGTATAGGATTTTATTTACACATAGAATCTAAAAAATTAAATACATAATTTATTTTACATGGAGAATTTATAATAAAACTCTCAGATACACAAAATTGATTGGTGGTTACCAGAGACAGTAGATTAAAACGTTTAAATTATCTACTATAAAATCTGTCAAAGAGATGTAACACACAGAATGATGACAATAGGAAAATAGAGTACTGCTATTAAAGAAATTACAAAGGATGGATGGAAAATACTATGAGAACTATATTGTATACAATTATAAAAACAGAATGTTGGACTTATGAAAGTAATATAATACCTTTGTCAACTATACTTAATAAGAGCATTAATTTCCTGGGGCTGGCGAGGTGGCGCTAGAGATAAGGTGTCTGCCTTGCAAACGCTAGCCAAGGAAGGACCACGGTTTGATCCCCCAGCGTCCCATATGGTTTCCCCAAGCCAGGGGCAATTTCTGAGCACTTAGCCAGGAGTAACCCCTGAGCCTCAAACGGGTGTGGCCAGAAAAAAAAGAAAAAGCATTAATTCCCAACAATTGCTAAACAATTGAGTATATATATTTTGATTTGCTATTTAGACTCAAAATAAAAATGTATACTTTTATGTATAGATGATGATAAATGGTAACTAAAATTGACATTTCCATATTATACATTTATTTTAAAATGGTTGAAACTTAATTGAAAATGTTTTTTGTTTTTTAGTCTTTGTGCTGGGAATGATGGACTTTTCCACTGAAGGATGAATACACAACTGATGAATACAACAACAAGACAAAAAACATGAGACTGAAAGATCAAGCCCAGTTTTACCTGATGAAGTCTTCTATACCTGTACATCAGAAAATAGTCACCATCTAAAAAGTCACACAGATGGAATGGATTACAGAACCTTTGGTTTGGGACTTACTTATGTTTAAAAAAATAAATGACAGGGATCAAAATAATAAAACTATACAACTAAATGGAAAGGGAAGGTAGGGGGGAAATCCCTCTTGCCAGTCTCTACCTTCATCCCTCAAGTCACAATCCCAGAGTAAGAGCATGTATGCATATAATTCTATTTTATACTGTTTATAAAATAGGCAAAGTATATCTCTCTTCTCTTTTTACACAGCCTTTTCACCAACAGACATGTGCTAATCATTTGTATGCATTTATTATGCTAATCACAAGCATCAAAAATCAACTGCTACAGTTTGATGTCAAATTTCATCACTTAACACCTGTACATACATACATGAAATGATAACTCTTCTATATTACTATATTCATAGTAATTCATTAAAATTGTCTCAAATATAGTAGGATATACAAGTGTATGTATAAAGTATATATACATGTATACAAATTCTAAATCATATTTAACAGTAGTAGAAGCTATTTATGAATATTTGATACAGATAACACAGTATTTCTTTATTCAAAATCACTGTTCTGTTGGGCTGAAACACAGGCTTATTTCCTATTTATGCCTAACCGACTAAGATAAACAAAGGAGTGTTAAATATTGATTGATATATTTGAAACTATGCATTTTATCTATCTGATTTATGTATCTCTTGAAGACATAAACCAATTTAAAAATAAGTCATAACAGTAAAGTCCTGTAAATATAAAAATATATTTCTAGTTACTTTGGTCATTCCTTTCCATAAGTTTACTCAATTGAGCATTCATTTTGTATCCTATTATAAGAAATAAAATTTTTAAAGGATAATGCTACAATACTGGATACTTGAGTGTATAGTAATAGAATTCATCTCAAAGAAAATACATAATTTTTTGCTATATAAATAAAGTTGAAGTCAATTTACACAAATTGTTATTTTCTTTTGTAAAAATGGCTGAGCAAGTGGCCGGAGAGATAGCACAGTGGCTTGCAAGCAGCCGATCCAGGACCTAAGGTGGTTGGTTCGAATCCCGGAGTCCCATATGGTCCCCCGTGCCTGCCAGGAGCTATTTCTGAGAAGATAGCCAGGAATAAACCCTGAGCACCGCAGGGTGTGGCCCAAAAACAAAAAGAAAAACAAAATGGCTAAACAAGCTTTAACTGACAATCCTGGCCATGTAGCCTAATCTGGGAGTTTGACACTGTTTTTGATAGGGCTCGTAAATTTTTCTTGGTCCTTTTAAGGAGAAAAAAAATTTAAATTCAATATCGACAAATTTTTGCTTGTAGTTTATTATGCATCATTAAAAAAACACTAAGTCAGACAAATTCAAGTTGTCCAGGGAAATAGTCTCAACTCTTTCTGTCATGTCTGATAATTTAATCTGTGTAAGTTTTTTTAAAGTTATTTCTGTACACTTTGTGATATCTGATTTGATTAAATACCACATATTTATAAAACAACCTTTTCTTTTTATTTTTTGTCTGATATGAGTCACATTTGGTGCTCAGAGATTGTGCTGGAGATTGAACCCGGATCTCCAATATCCAAAGCATAGCCTCAGCCCATTAAGCTATCTATATCTCCTGCCCCACAATTTTTTAAAAGCTAAATTTAAACATTAACCAAGTTTACCTTCTAATATAGAGGTGGGGAGAGGAGATCAAGATCTCCAGCATATGCTCTTTTTCTGTCTTACTTTACAAATCTTATTCCTCAAAACTCGTAGTAGCCCAAGAAATTTAACGACACTGGTTCTGCTATCTGTCATACTTGTGACCTAGTGAGACTTTTAAAAGAATTAAGTAACTGATACATATTTGTTGTTGAAGTGTAATCTGGAACACAATTTTATCTTTTAGCCTAATCTGGTGTTTCTTGGATTTGGAAAATATTTATTGATCCTTTTGTAGGGTGGGATCAAAAATTCAGAGTTCTAGAACATTCTCATCTATCTGGTTCTGCCAAAAGTTAAGACTAGTTTACCTAATCCATTTTCTAAAGATACATTTGTAAAAAAAAAAAAAAAAGGGTACAAATCAGAATACTATGCAATCCTTAATCCTTTCCAAAAAATAAACTTATTGGTTATCTTTTAGAAATAAATACTATATAAATACTTATTCCTTGTAGGTATGAATACTTGTACTATAAGAGTCTTAGAATGATTTATAAATCTAGTAATATTACATAAAAAAATTTAGAACCTCAAAAAAAAAACCCCATAAAATTAGGGGCCAGAGTGATATTATTTTGGATAGGACCTGGGTTCAACAAGATTCTCCGAGCCTGCCAGTAGTGAATACTGATGACCAGAGTCAGAAATAATAAATCTTGAACACCTCTAATATGCCCCCCTCAGAAAATATGACCCTAAACCACAAAACTTACAATATTATCACTGTTAATCCTCAATACAACCTTGCATGGTATTACAATCAATGTAAAAATCAGTTAACAAAAATTAAAATAATCTGGTTTTGATTTGCTAACATCAAATAATTGGAAAGGATGAATTCGAATTTAATCAATATTTCTTCCAAACAGAAGCCTCATTACTTTTCTATTTAAAGTTACACAGTTATTTCATATCCTTAAAGAGTAGTAAATGCAACTAAGAAAAGGATATCCACTGAATAACTGTCTCTTCAACAAAACTAACAAAGATAAAAATTTGGGCTTGTATTTTGAGCAGATTATTTGAAGATATCTGAGATTCATAATTTTCATAGTTTATATATATCAAATATTAGGTGCAAAATGAAAAAGATAGTTTGAAATTCACCTCATTGAAATCCAAACAGATTTCTGATATTATCATACATATTCACAAATAAGAAAACAATAAGGAATAGAAAAAACAAGCAGTTCTTTTGCTTTTGGAAAACGAACAACTGAATATATTTAGAAAGGCAGAAAAACATTGTCTCATCATAGATTATAAGTCTTCCTTAGACATTAACACATAACTGTAATAAATCTTAATACAGCCATATTGTTATCCTTATAAAGATCAAACCTACCAGTAAAAATGACA
This sequence comes from Suncus etruscus, assembly GCF_024139225.1. Taxonomy (NCBI): domain Eukaryota; kingdom Metazoa; phylum Chordata; class Mammalia; order Eulipotyphla; family Soricidae; genus Suncus; species Suncus etruscus. The sequence continues at coordinate 125,130,426 of NC_064848.1, read as the reverse complement.
TTTTTACCACACTAATCTAAATTTCATCACTTAAAAGTAGTTGTACATGCCAATTTCTAACCTTTTGGAGAACATACTGTGTAACAGATTTTAGTCACCGGAATGAATTATTTGCTCAGAAATGCATCATTGTCTCAACTGTGATTATGATTGGTAGTCAATACTTTTATTTTCCAGTAGAAAGAAAAATTTCTAAGAAAATACAGATTCCTTGTGGTTTTATCAATCAAGAGAGCCTTTCTGAGCAGCTTCTGAGCAAACATTTCTGAACAGATTGATCACAGATCTGGGATCTTTACTCCTCATAATGGCACAACCAGAAACAATCTTGTTAGCTCCTGACTCTGGATACCTGCGCTACCATGGCCTTTATGTCCAAAGACAGAAACTGAGTCCTCAACCAGTGAATGTCTGGCATCATATTGTCCATAAATTTTTGCCCTCCACACCAGGTTCCACTTTCATAACCAAGGCCATTTCTATCTGATTAACCCGTGGGGCCAAATACTCAACTGTAGTTCCAGGTTTGACGGCAAGGCCAACTTTCACTCCATTTTCCCGAGTATATTTAATTAAAGCCCGCCTAGCTTCTCAGTGGCCTCCACTGAGAGAGTTATATTGATTAGCCATTGGCTTTACCCAGTGTTCCATCTGGACACCATCATGTGCATAACAAAGAAGGGGTCCTGGCCTAGTTGCTTTGGGGAACTTTCTACTATAGAATGACCAACAGTGATGTTGGGAATAAAACGCCGGTCTATAACATGTCTATTACATCTAGGTGAAGATAGTCAGCTCTGGAATTCAGCACCTGGAGGCACTTGGTTCCTAACCTGGCCAGGTTGCTGTTGAAGATGGATGGGCCAATCTTGCAACCAGACGCCAGGGTGTTAGTTCCAGAAGCGACTTTGTCCACTAATCCTTGGGAAGATGAAGGCGTCACCCCACTTGGGCTCAGTGTTTTTCGAGAATGTATTCTTATATGAATGGTGGAAGGCATTGACCCTTAACATTCTAGATAAAAAATTAGAAAATGCTTGTTAACCCATGAGAGCTAAATAGGCTGAATTATTTTCAATGAAATTTCCAGTGAATTTTTTCCAATAGTCTCCCAGAATGGAGTAGTTCGGAGGTTCCCAACACACTTTTTTAATATTTATAATTGTTTCTAAGAAAACATTGTTTCTTTTCTAAGAAAAGTTTCTAAAAATTGAGAAACTTAAATGTCATAACTGCTCCTATAAACTTTTATTTTCTCACAGATTAAGTTTTATCTCATAATTATTAAAAGCAAGTAGGTCACTCTTTCATCTTCAGTGTTACAATGGTAACATTTCTTAGATCCTAAAGTATGACAGAAAGTAGAGAAATATGATTTTAATATACTGAATAAATAAAATGAAAATGAAATAAAAAAAAAACCAACAAGACAATCCTGTTGTATGAATGGTATAAATTTTACTCCAAATAAGGTTAAGAGTAGCCCTTTATAACTCTTCAGCCTAGGGGGAATGTAGCTGGGCGGGTAAATGTGTAACAGCTGGCAAAGCTCTATTGCCAGTTCCTATTTTAGATTACTCAGAGTCCTGGCTCTGAGAATTGCAGTTCTAAATCTCAGAAATTAAAAAAAAAAACGTTTAGAGCTAATTTTTGAAATCTCATTTCTTTTTCAATTTGGGCATTTCATTAAGTTAATATTTACAAAAAGAAGTGTGTTTTTCAAAGAGTCAGTGGTATCTATAATAATGAATGACAAATCAGAAAGGCAGAAAGCTGTAGCATTGGTGTAATGAATGATTCAGTTGCCTTCAAGTTGCCTGTTAAACTATTGTGAAAACTTGCCATTGGCTAACTGCATGCTGGCTTATTTAGCAGGGGAAGTTTGAGAACCAATTAAATAAAATGTATTCCCTGAGCTCTCTCAAAGTACCTATTTATAAATATTTTGGACTCAAGATGCATTTTTCAAATGTTAGTAACATATTTATAAATCATATGAATTTTATTATCATTTCATTGAAGGGAATAAAATGCATGATAGATTTTGCTGTTCTAGATAATAAAAATTAGGAATAATAACTCAGTTTTCCTAATGCAAAAGAATAATTGTTTATTTTCCTGTTTTATGCTTAATATCACTATTCCACCATTATTATTATTATTATTATTATTATTATTATTATTATTATTATTGGATTTCTGGCCACACCTGGCACTGCCCAGGGGTTACTTCTGGCTCTGCACTCAGAAATCGTTGCTGGCAGGCTTGGGGGACCATATGGATGCCAGAAATCAAACCCTGGTCAACTACATGCAAGGCAAACACCCTATCACTGTGTTATTGCTCCAGTCCCAGCCCACCCTTATTATACTATCAAAAGACTGGAATTACAATACTTAAATAATCTGATCTGAGTATAAGTGGTAAAGTAAGACAGTTTTGTAATATAAAGCAAACATATGTGACCTTTTTCCTCAGTAAAGTGTTATATAAAATTATGAAAACCTGTCTTTGCTCTCTTGTTGCATAATGAACTTGGAAAATATGCACACTGAATCTTATGCCCCCCAATCCATTTATATCAGTAATTTCCTTAGAAATGCACAGGATTCCATATATGTTTCCTTTCATGAAAAAATATCCTGTTTCTATGCCTCCCTATGTGAATTATATGGGCTGAGTTTAGAAATATTTAGGAGTTGAAATCAATAGAAATTAGTGATTAGTCAGTCTGGTTCATGATGGAGAATCTAGAAATGATAAGATTTCTGGTTTGTACAATGGTATATGGATGTTACACCCATTAGTGATTAGGGCAAGCAGAAAACTGAATTATTAAATTATATTTACTAATACTACATAGTGAATAATTATTTAAAGTTTCTGTGTCAGGGCTGGAGCAATAAAACACAGCAGGTAAGGTGTTTGCCTTGCACACAGCCAACCCAGGACCAACTTGGGTTCAATATTCAGCTTCCCATATGTTCCCCCGAGCCTGCTAGGAACTATTTCTGAGTGTAGAGCCAAGGAGTAACCCTTTTGTGCTGCTGGATGTGGCCCCCAAACAAAACAAAATAAAAAATTTCTGTGTCTATGTTGGGAACCTAGAAGAGAGATGTGGTCTTGAGATAAAGATTCATGAGTAGTCAGCATATAGAATTATTCAAAATAATGTATTGGAATAAAATTGCTAATGAAAGTTGGTCAGAGATGTGGTACCAGATGTTAGACTAGAGACTACCACACTGAGGGATGGAGAGAAAACGAAATTGATGAAAAGGTAGAGCAACAACCAGAGTTATGGGTACCATGAAGTTACAGAGCCCATAGGTCAATTCCTATAAGAATTTTACATACGAGTGTAAGACTTTCTCACAAAATAAAAAACTAGTGTACCAATCATGTTCTAGTTGTTGGTAACTGTGACAAAGGCAGATTTTAATTTATTAGGCACAGCTAATATTAGGCACACCAGAAAATATTGAGAATATTGAGTGTATATATGTATAAACATATATACTACATATAAAATTAATTATAAAATCTATTGGTTCATTTAAATCATTTGGAAGTTGGAAAATTTAAATTTACAGGATAAGTCAGAAATCTGGAAACCTAGGAAGAGCCAATGTTTCACTGAGTCCAAAGACAGAGATAAAGGAACCCAGTGTTCCAGTTGGGCATGAGCATCCCACTCAGGCAAGGAGCAATCTTTGCTTTCTTCAGGCCTTCAGTTATCAGATGTGGGTCACTCAGACTGGAAATGGAAAAGTGTGCTTATCAGTCTACAACTTTAATTGTGATTATCACATCTGAAAACATCTTCATAGAACAATAATCAAATAATTGAGCCCCATGACCCATACAGTTGACTCATGAAATCAGCTATAACAGATGCTTTCCTCTTTATAATGATGCCTCTTTAGTAAATTTCTGAGTAAATATCACAAAACCAAAGAATCACTTCCATACTACAGCATTGAGTCACATCTTAAAGTTCAGTCCATTTAGGATAAGACCACTTAAGTAATGCCTTGGAATGCCACAACAAACTATCACATATGGGGTGATAAAATCACAGAAGTATGTTCTCTCACAGTCACAGGACTGAAAATCTTAAATTAAGCCACCACCAAGCAAACATTGGGCCACTGCTCCTTTCAAAGCAGCCCGGCTTCTTGCCAGCTTCTCGTAGTTATTGGCAATATTTGGAGTTCTTTGGATAACTCTATCTTCTCGTTTTATAGGGACACCAGTCATTAGTTTTTGACCTTACTCCAATACAAATTTATTCTAGTTTAACAATTTACAGAGATGGTGAACATGGTATCAAAGAGCCATGTGTCTTTTTAGACACTAAATTAAAATAAAATATAAAATAAGACAATAGAGGGATGTGTCTTTTTAGAACAAAAGAATAAACAGAAGTAGAGGGATTCCTGGAAGTGTTATCTATAAAATATAAATGAAGACAAATGCTCTTAAGATAGTTCTGAGTATAGCCAAAATAATGCCTAATAGAAAGCTTTTTTTTTTCTTGAGAAAGACTTATGATGTGTGAACAGGCATTCAAGATAAATTGATCATAATGAGTTAACATTCATTCTTACAATCAAACTCTTACTACATAGCTTTTTAATCAGGTGCTCTTATATAAAATTTTGAAGCAAATATATTTAGACATACTTGTAAGCTAAACCTAGAGTAGAATTTTATTGCATTTACAAAAATGAGAATTTTTGTAGATCAGAGATTTAACAGTACTGGCACAGTATACTAATGAAGAAAGGAAAGAAATGTAGATGGTGGAGGGATCCTATTCCTGGCTTCCTCCCTTAGTTATGACTATGATGATGATGGGCTGAAATCAAGGATCAGAAGGTCCTTCTCTGCCAGTAGACTCTGGACCCAAACTCATACAGGTGTCCCTATTTGCATCTATGATTGCTGAAGGGTGACTTCTAATGGTTAGACTTGCATTCACTCATGCTATCAATAGATAGCACAGGCCCTCATTTTAGATAGCTTACTTAGTATTAGATTTGGAAATGATACATTTATAAATAACTGACTTTCTTCAAACTACCCATTTAACTGTTTAAGGAACAATGGATTTTGAAACCATATTTGACATTGCTCAGGGATCAAATCTGTTAGGACACAGGGAATATATGCAGTTATGGAAATTAAAATTAAGTTGACTGCATATAAGGAAAGCACTTTAAGTCCTCTATAATTTCTACAGCCTTAATATGTAATTTTTAAATAAAATCTTAAAAAATAACAAATTTCTCAGGGCTAGAGAGGTTGCATAGTGAGTAGGGCATTTGCCTTGCATGTGGCTAACCCGGGTTCGATCCCTGGCATTCCATATGGTCCCCAAGGAATAATTTCTGACACAATGCCAGGAGTAAACACACTAAATATGACCCAAAAGCCAAAATTAAAAAAAAAGAAATGAATTTCTCAGGAAAAAATACATCATTAAACTATGAAAATTTTATAGTTTTGTAATTTACTGGAATTTTGCATTACAAAGCAAGATTTCTGGGCATATTGTATATATCCAATTTATGTGAAAGAATAGAATTTTAAGGGGCCCACAAATAGTGCTCAGGAATCCTGGTGTCACTACTTGTGGGTCCAAATGATTCAATTAGAGGACCAAGATTCTGGTATTCAAGTCCTGCATTGCTGGGAGTACCCTGCAATCCTTGGGGTACTATGCAGAGCAAGAGATCAAATATGGTGCAAGACCTAAGGCCTATATTAATTCCCTGAACTGAATGAATATAGTACAGTATTAAAGGCATAATTCAGAAATATATTTTATTGTTCATTAATTTATTTTTAAAGTTATTTTGTTATTTTGTTTTTTTTTTAGGCCACATTTGGCTATATTCAGGGATTATTTCTGATGGCTCTTTTCTCAGGAATTGCTCCTTGTAGACTCAGGAGACCATATGGGATACGAGGAATTGAATCTAGGTTGACAGCATGCAAGACAAATGCCCTAACACTCTGACCCCAACATTAATTTCTTTATATGGTATATTTTAAATAGCACATAACATTTTTAAAATAAATTTTTTTTGCTTGCCAACTTTATTTCTGAAGTTATATGCAAATAATTCAGCTATATTTGTTTAGATAATGAGCCCTAGAATTCAAAGCATTGAAAGGATAATGCCATTCTTTCCCTAATATTTTAGGGTACCATGTAGTTGCTCCTTTGTATGGTTTTTATAGAACATTTTCAGCCCCTGCTAAGTGACAGCCTTGAAGACTAAAATCTGTGTTCTTGGTGTTAGTGTTATACATAACAAATTCTCCAAAAGTATTAGTAAATGACAGACAGAACTGGAGAGAAAGAAGGAGTGTAATTAGGGAAGATGATTAGCATTTCTCTCCTTATCATCCTATGAACATAATTCACCTTTACAACAAAGTATGAAAATAGCATTAAAAAAGGCGCAATTGGGGCCTGAGAGATAGCATGAAGGTAAGGCATTTATTTGCCTTGCATGCAGAAGGACGATGGTTCGAATCCTGGCACCCTATATGGTCCCTGCCAGGAGAGATTTCTGAGTGCAGAGCCAGGAGTAAACCCTGAGCACTGCCGGGTGTGACCCCCCTCTTCAAAAAAAGGTTCAGTTTTAGTATTTTTATTTCTGCTGTGAAATAAGAAAAGACTATATAAAGCAAAGCTAGTGGAGAGATTAAGAAACCTTGGATTTCATTGTTGGTTTAAATGTAGTTAATTTTCAGTTGGGTTCTAGTCAAAGCGTTTGACCAATATTCACTGCTATACTTGTATGTAGGCAGGGACTGTTGAGATACAAAGACAAGTAAGAATGAGTTACGGAGCCAGCGAGGTGGCGCTAGAGGTAAGATGTCTGTCTGCGGGGCCGGGCGGTGGCGCTAGAGGTAAGGTGCCTGCCTTGCCTGCGGTCGCCTTGGACGGACCGCGGTTCGATCCCCCAGCGTCCCATATGGTCCCCCAAACCAGGAGTGACTTCTGAGCTCATAGCCAGGAGTAGCCCCTGAGCGTCACTGGGTGTGGCCCAAAAACCAAAAAAAAAAAAAAAAAAAAAAAAAAAAGATGTCTGTCTGCCTTGCAAGCACTAGCCAAGGAAAGATCGCGACCGCGGTTCGATCCCACCCCCCTCCGCCGTCCCATATGGTCCCCCCAAGCCAGGGGCGATTTCTGAGCGCTTAGCCAGGAGTAACCCCTGAGCATCAAACGGGTGTGGCCTGAAAAAGAAAACAAACAAACAAACAACAAAAAAGAACCAGTTACCATACTCTAGTGAGGGCGGATATGGAATAGATAACAGTGACACAATGTGTCAGCTGTCAGCTACTTTTAGAAGGTGTTTATATGCTTTTTTATTTTAAAAAAGTGGGGGTATTACTAATTTTATAGGGAGGGGTTGAAAGACTGCAGGAAAGAGGGGACATTGAGAAGGAATTTAAAAAAGGCCATTCACCAATGAAAGAGGTAAATACTACTTAATTCCAATACTGCTGTTTCTCAAAAGAAAGGGAAAATATCCCTGTAAGTACTTAAATTATTTGGTATCCTCTAACTCTCTCCACTCCATCTGTTCTCATCAGTATTGTTCTATAAGCAGGTAGCGACTATGAAAAGTTTTCAGGAGCAATAGAAGTAGTAGAAAAGGGAGGTGGGTCCTTGGTGAGTCACAGAACTGAAGTATTTAATAAAATGTCAATGCAGTTTACATAAATTTTCAAGAGAATCCTCAATTAAACAACAAATATCCTTATTCCACAAGCAGGTCTTTTAAACGGATGTGAGGCAATGAGTATAATTCATTCAGCCATAAAATCAAATCTAAGATGAATATAGGAACCACTTTCTTCCTCATATGTCAAGTATTTTCCTGTAGCAATGTGGTATTTAAAACTTGAATTAGAATGACAGTGCTAAAGTTCAGCCTGGCATTTTCAGTTGTTCAATAATAAGAAGTACCAGCAATAAAGATACATAATCTATTGGGTCTCTTTCAAGAGGCAAGATGATAATGGGTTTTAAGCAGCGATGCAAAAGAAAAATATTACATATAAAAGTGAAAATAATTTCCAATCCCATTCCTTTCTGTTGAGTTACTATGTGGGAGACTTCACCATTAATAATGAGATGTTCTTTGGTAGCAGTTAATCTATCATCCAATCTTAACTAACTCTCAGGGGTTAGATCCTGTGAAAAACATTGAGGCACTAAAGTCCATGTCAGTATGACACATTAGGAAAGGCATTACTACACACAGACCTCAGGATATATCTTTTTTAATATTAGAAAAGAGATCTCCTGGTTTTATTCTTCATCTGTGTTAAACATGGTTTAAGTTTATCCTAAATCTGATTGCTTATTCTCTCAAATATCATCATTGTGTCCATTTTTTAAATGACACTTTTTATGTGTTTGTAAGTATTTTGAGTACTTCATATATACTTATTATTTAATCACCCTACCACTTTTCAGGTAGGCATTACTGTCACTTTAATTTTTTATATGAGAAAAGTTAGAACAGAAATATTTAAGTAGCTTGTCAAGTTGAGATTCAAGACTTTAATCTGGAGAAGAGTCACAACCAACCAGCATCTATACTATTACTTGGTTTTCATGGTCTTCAGTATACATGCAAAATTATTCTTATGCACAGAATTATTTTTTGATATTTAATTCTATGAAGCTTCTATAAAGTTTTTAAATAATATCACAACAAAAATTTAATCAAGGGATTGCTTGTCTGTTAGTCATATAATGTGTTTTTGTTTAAAGCATTAGTAATCAAATGAAACATTAGCTGAAACAAGTTATCCAACAAGTACATAGTAATGTTGCACAATGGTTATACTTTACATATTTATGTTCCTTAATATTCTTCTCTATTCTGAATATTTGTAGGTTGCCTTCAGATAAGATTAGGGTGATATAATGGTCATATGGCCATCTTAGTGAAATAAAATACTTTCTAAAATCTTCTAAATATTGAGCAAACTGTGAAAAAATTTTATACTTAAAAATACAGTTGTGTTAACTTAAATCTTCTTAAGATGAAATATAGAGCCTTAGAAGTGTGGAACTCCAGGTGTTGTCACTGGTAAGAAAATTATGTAGTTTAAAAAGTTTATTTTATTTTAAAAACCCTGCTTAAAAAATTTATGCTGTTAAGTAGTTGGTGATAAATAAAGATTGTTGCATTATAATCTAAAGTAAGTTCTGTTAAATTTTATGAAAACACATTTCAGATTTCTGGCGTAGGTAATGGCAGCTAAATCTACTACTACTACAAATCACTCGCAGCTGCTTCCTTTAGCCAAAGTGAATTCAAACTGGCACATTTATTTTCTTAACTCAGAATTTCAGATATGGTACTGGAAGATGTCATTGAATTAGAAATTTAACCAGAAGGAAGAACTACCAAATTAGATCAAATTAGAAAATAACATAATAGTGGTTCCTGGAGGAGAAGGATCTGAAGTTAGAGTGGATCTCCTTCCTTCACTTATGTTCAATTTTTATTTTGTAATCCCATTTAAGACTTTCAAAATTTAATTAGGGGCTGGATAGTACTGCAAGTAGAGTGAGTCCAGGGTTGCTAGTGACTGACTCATTTTAGATCTTTGGCACCCTGAACTCTGCCTAGAATGACCCCTGATCCAGCTATGCCTCTCCCTCCAATTTAAATGAACATCTTTCTAGATCACCATTAGTGTGTACATATTTTATTAAGTAAACCAGAACTTAGTTTATTATTTATTACAATGTTCTAAATAAAACTTTTTAAATATATTTTATTAAGATAAATTCATAAATGTACATATTCATGTCATATTGTCAAAGAAAAGTTTGTAACTTTTTTTTTTGTTTTTTTGGGCCACACAGGTTAGTGCTCAGGGGTTACTTCTAACTCTGTGCTCAGAAATCACTCCTAGCAGGCACAGTGGACCATATGGGATGCTGGGATTTGAATCATCATTGATCCTGGGTTGGCCCCTACTGCTGTGCTATCACTCCATTCCCCAAAACTTTGTAACTTTTGCAAGCAGTTTTTCATAATATCCTTGACATACTAACTAATGTTGACTTAATTCTACTATCTCAAAATCTGATGCCATTAGGAATCTACATTCATTTTGATATCTTGCTTGTATTTTGTAAATTATTTGTGACTTTTGCCATTTGAATGCTTTTTTTTTTCCTTTTTGGTTTTTGGGGCCACACCCAGTGGTTCTCAGGAGTTACTCCTGGCTTTGCACTTAGGAATTAGTCCTGGCAAACTCACGAAACCCACTCTTCTAAGTGCAAAGCAAGCATCCTATCTGATGTATTTTTCTCTAGCTTCTGTTTTTACTTTTTTCATAGTACTTTAAATTTGACTCATTTTAGTCTGTAATCCATCTCCAAATTTAGTCCTTCCATGTGAAAGTGGATTGAACTTTATTTTCCAGAAAAGTAATTATTTCTGCTATTTTATTTTTATTTTCTTAGAGTAAATAACTTCTTCTCTGGCTGATTTCAAGTTGCCAGGGGTTTTACAGTTGAATTGCAAACTTGTCAAAGTTTTATCACTTAGATGTTCGGATCCCTGCAGAGTCTGATACCTGCATTCCTGCCTTTGACCCTTGCTAATATTAATTGCTTTTTATTCTTTGGTTTCTGTCCCTTTGGAGGTATGTGGAACGATGTAGTTGCCCTCTTATCCCTATCATCTAGTTTTGAGGTAAAAACTCATAACATTTTTTATAAATTTATATAAACATCGCTTTTTACAAAGTTGTTCATTATACAAATGTTTCTGTCATTCAGTGTTCCAATCCCAATCCCACCACCAGTGTGATCTCCCCATTACCATTGTTCCCAGTTTACTGTTCTTCCAAGCCTGTCCCCTTGGTAGGCACAAAATAGCTTATTTCATGTTACTTATTATGACAATGATAATAGAATGATAATGTTACTTATTATGACAAAATAATGTTACTTATTATGACAAAATGATAATAGAATTATCAAAAAATACTTCAGGGGCCGGAGCGGTGGCGCTAGAGGTAAGGTGTTTGCCTTGCAAGCACTAGCCTAGGAAGGACCGTGGTTCGGTCCTCCAGTGTCCCATATGGTCCCCCCAAGCCAGGAGTAACCCCTGAGTGTCAAATGGGTGTGGCCAAAAAACAATCAAACAAATTCAATAAAAGAACATTCTAGAAAATTGTTATAAAAGGAGAAAGTAAACACATTTCAGATAGCTGTTATGTCTAGTTATGTGTAGGTTTTGTTTGTTTGATTTTTGGTTTTGGGGTCACACCCGGAAGCGCTCCAGGGTTACTCCTGGCTCTACGCTCAGAAATTGCTCCTGGCAGGCTCAGGGGACCATACCATATGGGATGCTGGGATTCAAATCACTGTCTTTCTGCATGCAAGGCAAACACCTTACCTCCATGCTGTCTCTCCAGCCCTAGTTATGTCTAGTTTTAAAAATTAGAGAATTGGTACAAACCACAATATAAACACAAATGTTTGCTTTGTAGCCTACATATTAGTGTGAACTGCTCAAGATGATCCTAATATGCATCATACTAGTTTGTGGAAATGGACTGTAATGATACATAGTTTTCAGAATGAATTCCTCTGCTCTAGCTGCTCATACAAGTTTTCTAATGTAATAGTCAAGTGGAGTCACAGTAATGGGTGGTTAGAAAGAATAATTGCTTATCTTTACAAAAGTTAAAATACCAGAAATGTGTGAATGCAGAAAAGTCATTTAAATTCTTTTAATTTAATATTCCAAATTACAGATGAAGCCTTCTCCTTTTCTTTTTTCCTTATTTTAAACTATATTCACTGCTAGGCTCTTCAGAATAATGTTACACTGAATTGCCACCTTCAGTTTGTAGAGGTACAGAGCTCTCTTTTCTTACATGTCTCTCAAATATGTGACCAGTTTTGAGAGGTGTTACTCATTCAATTGCACAAAACATAAATTAGTTTTTGGTTAAATAAAAACCTGACATTCATATTATTTTTCAGCTCTTAGTCTTTGGGCTTATAACAAAATACTCCAGTTAATATGTTCAGATCAAAATGGGACATGCTTTTTAATAATCTGATATGCCATTAACTATTATACCAAACTATATTTCAAAAAGCTATAATCAGTAATAATACAATGCTACTGCTATCAATGATGATGAAGAATATTAATATTATGTAAATAGTATGTATATAGGAGCAGATTATTTTGGTTCATCTTTACTTAGTATATCTACTCAATTTTAAGCATTAAAAAGAACTAAATTTTAGAACATATCGCTGTTTTGGCCTCTTCATTGATGCAAATTAAAGCAAAGGTCAAATTTTAAAATTTTATATGTATAACAGCTAAGGTTTTATAACAAAGATTAAAAACAAACAAGTAACATTTATTGAAAGATGAGAAATAGGGGTCCAGTGAGGTGGCGCTAGAGGTAAGGTGTCTGCTTTGCAAGCGCTAGCCAAGGATCAGGACCGTGGATGGATCCCCCCGGTGTCCCATATGGTCCCCCCAAGCCAGGGGCGATTTCTGAGCGCTTGGCCAGGAGTAACCCCTGAGCACCGAACGGGTGTGGCCCGAAAAACCAAAAAAAAAAAAAAAAAGAAAGATGAAAGATGAGAAATATTTGGCAACTCTGCCATCCTTTCTCTTCTTAGCCCATGACAGATAGTCCAGATAGTTCCCATTGATTACAGAAGCCACTTCAAGCTTCTCCTTAAAATTTTGTTTTAGAAAAGCCCTATCCATCGGTCAGAGATATCCAAGGATGCACAGCAGTCCTTCTTTTACAGACTTGCAAAGACAGAATACAGGATATTGAACATTATTCTTAGCCCTATCCATCGGTCAGAGATATCCAAGGATGCACAGCAGTCCTTCTTTTACAGACTTGCAAAGACAGAATACAGGATATTGAACATTAGTAGCAGGAAGGTTGCACTGGTGAAAGGGGTGTACTTTTATGACTGAAACCCAACTACAAACATGTTTGTAATATGGTGCTTAAATAAAGATATTATAAAAGGTAAAAATAAAAATCTTCTCAGAGAGAAAAATAACTGAATATTGCCCCAGAGACAGAAAGGGGACAGAGCACTGGGGAAAGTGAGAGGGAAACTGGGGATATTGGTGGTGGAAACTGTGCACTGGTGAAGGTTGTTGTGCATCGTGTGACTGTAACTCAACCATTAACAACTTTATCTGTGAAAAGAAAAAACAACTGTATTATTAATAACCATGTAACCACAGTGTTTATATGAAAATAGTAATAGGATGTATCATAAAAAACAATCTTCTCATTAAAAAATGAAAATCTCTTCTGACTGTGTCTATGTACCCAAATGGTCCACTATATTCACATTAAACTGAAAACAAAAACTTTTAGAAATTCTTCATTTCAAAAAAAAATGACAAAATTTTTCTCAAAATTTTTTGTTTTAATTTCTCTAGAAATTTTGGGCTACAGAACAAGAGAAGCCATGTCTTCAAATAAAGCAGTGATGAAAGGGGTACTAGCTGGCAAAACTTCAACCTCAACAATTCCTTCCCATGGGACATGTGACCTTCCAGACTGAGGAACTGGGTTATTCAGAGGAAATCTGCCGCAATGCTTCCAAGTGCTTCCATGGGGCAGAGAGACAATTCTGACACAGAAGGCAATCTTTGGGAGATCTAGGCTGGCTAAAAATCAACTTGGATCATGAGTTGGTGAAGCTGAAAAGGACTTCCTCTTGTCCTTATTCATTCGGTTTTAGGAATATATGTATTTTTGTTTTGCTTCTTGGATTATAGCTGATAATTTTCAGGGGCAATATCAGAGTGTATATACTATATCCAGCTATCTACTCAGTGGCTTGACTCAGAATTGATACAGAACTGACCACTTGTAAGGCATGCACTTTAACCCTGTACTGTTGACTTAGTCCTGCCATTAGTATTTTTAAGTAATTCATTTTCAATGCTGTTAATATTTATGGTACTTATGTATAGAATTGTTATACTACACCACCACCACCACCACCACCAAAGTTCCAATGACTTTCCATGGTTGTACCTAAGTGGGCTTTTGTTTTTAAGGAAACCTTGAATTACTGTTTGGATTTTGTGATTTGTCTTTTTAAATTTTTTATTTTTTCCTGGTTTATTCTTGGAAGATTGTATAATTCTAAAAATAATTATCTGTTTTTCCTATGTTGTTCAATTTGTTTGAAAATAGACATATATAGTTCTGTTATCCTTTGTATACCTATAGTATCTGTTGTAACTTCATTAGTCTCATGTCTGATTCTTTTTATTATTAAGCTTTTCTGTCTTTTCCCCTCATTGGTGAGTCATTGAGGATCCTGTTCATTTTATTTGAAATTGAATGAAAATCACAACAACTCTTTGAGAAATATGCAAGATTTTCTTTTAAGAAAATCAGAGGATGATGAAATTCTCATACTTAGTACCTTAAGAGTATAGATTAATGCCAATGAAATATCTCAAAGGGTTGGAGCACCTAGGTCTGATTCCTTACATGACATGATCCCAAGATTGAGCACAACTTGGAGGTAACCTCCAAAATAAAGAGTAAGATGATCATACATAAATTCCAATAATTAAGCATCAATAATTTTCTTAATATTAGTAATGGTATAAGATTACAACACTATCTTATTTATAATAGCAACAACATATTTTATACTAATGAATAAATAGTTTTACATGAATTGAATATATATATATATAAGAATATGGTTATATAGGTTTTGTTTAGTAAATTTTGCTTGTTTGGGGCCACACCCAGTGGTACTCCTGGCTCTGCACTCAGTCTTGGGGAACCATTATGAGACCAAGGACCAAACCCAGGTAGGCTACTTGCAAGGCAAATGTCCTATTCACTGTACTGTTCTTTCACTCTTGCTTCTAGTAAAGTTCTTTTACTAAAAAAAAAAAAAAAGGAGTAGATCAAGCACTCTGACTTATATTTTTCTTTACATGATGCACTGCACTTCAAGGAGGATATGAGAATCATTTGTCTGTTCTGTGTTTTAGCCTTCTCTGGACTTAAATTTTCTCTTGACCTTGGGCTTTACTGCTAATTTTTCTTTTCTGAAGAATGAAGAGTTGGACATAAAAGAAAATTCTTTTTGTTGTTAAGCAAAAGTGGCATTGTTGGAAAGGGTTTGAGATATGATCTAATGCAGCTCTCAAGCTTTACATGGAATTTTGATTTCCAAGATGGTCAGGAAACTTTAATGGCAATTTTGAATTTCTCATGCTTGACTCATATCCCCTTATCTATAAACCTGAGAAAGTTTTACCACTGAAAACCCCAAATGTGAGACAATACCCTAATGTTGAAGCCAACATTATTATAACAAAGCAAAAGGGTCATTTCAATGAAAGAATAAAAGTTGTGATACCATCTGTAATGACTCATAGAAAGTGTTTCCCGTGTTACTACTTTAATCCTTTATATTAGGGTCTATCAACCTATAAATTCTGCCTTATTGATCTCTATCAACTTGCTTGGCTGTCAGTGATAGAGAAACATATTGATGTGTTTAAAACCATCTTGTATACTTGAGTTGTCTGTGTCCCAAAGATCTTCACAATACTCACAGGTCTTAGAAATTGGCAAGGAAAGGATTAATATTCCTTCTTCCATTTTGGTGATGTTTATTCTCAGAATGTAGTACGTTGGTGATAAACTGTTTTTACCAAGAGCTTACACAGCTGCTTGACCTCTGTATCTGCCTGTATGACTAGAATTCTTTTATAACCTCTCCCTCTTTTAGAATGTTAACACTTCTTTGACCTATTCTAAAATAGACTGTAGTTTTAGCTATGAGATGAAAAAGGTTATATTCAACCTTGTGGGCCTAGGCCACAGCTTACCTTAGATATAAAAGACATCAAAGCATTTCCACTCAGATCCAAATAACTGAAATCCAGTAGAGTAGCTGGTGTCCATATGAAATTGTTCAATACTTTCTAATTTGAGTCATCTAAATAATATAATCTAGGCTAAAGGTCACAAAAAGTGGTAACATACATGTCTGCTTTTAAAATGACTGTCTGCCTTCCAAAATTTAACAATGAAACACTTGTTTAGGGGAAGTGCCCATGTCTTCCTGAAAATTGCCTCAGGGGACCTCTGCTAATGTACCTCTTTGCAGACAAATGGAATTCTTTCTGTCCCATCATTTTGTTAGATTGTTGAGGGAACAATGTGGTGCATATTTTTATGGCTGCAGCGCTCACTGGATATCTTATTTGATTCCTCTTTATGACCTGTTGTGGTGTTTCACCTTCTTCTTTTCCCCATCGTCCCTCAAATGACAATTGAATGACAATTGTTTATTATTGAGATGGCAGCAATGTTCTCTACCCATTCTCTTTTTTATATTTCTTTCAAGTTCTGAGCTTGGCAGTCTGACCCATGGGCATGCTGCGTAAATGGGGATGGGTGACTTTTACCAAGCAGTGTCTTAGCTCTAATGCTTTTCTTTTGTGTACAAGACTGAGCATCTTATAGTTTTTCTCTTAGATTGTGGCAGGTGATCATTTTATTTTTCTTTTGATAGCAGATACATTACTAAGAAAAAATATTAAAATTTTATTTTATCCAGAACACAGACCTCTTGTTAAATAATTATTCTTCTAGAATAAAATTTGTGGTACTCTCACAAATTCTTCAACGGTTCTTTGTCTGGCACCACCCATTACTTACAGAGACTTAAATGGGTGCATTGGGCCTCAGGCTATTTCTATACAATCATTATCAATAAGATATAAAATATTTTTAAGGATACCTGAGCTACTTGTGTGTGTGTGTCCAGCATTTTTTTTTTGTCTTCCAGCTGCAGATTGTTTTATTTCCTTTCTGTTTATTTCACCACTTTGCTTCTAAATATTTCATATTATCCTGGATGACTTCCCAAATTATGGTTCACTTACAAAAAAGGGCCACATTTCCTTCACTGGTGACATTAAGTTGTTTTGCCATTGTAAAGCTTGTTTATTAGGAGGAAACTATTTATGGGACCGATACTTTCCACATCAGTTTCAAACTTTTTTTCCTCCTCATCTCCCCATGCTCAGATTTACTGAGGCAGCAGCCCAGATCTGGTTTTTTCTAATCATAAATAACATTCCTAGAGTGTGAACTGGACTTGACTTTGCTTTCAAGATAGGGAAATATTTGGCTCTGTTTGTTTCTTTCAACGTGGGCAGTGCCCTCTTAACTGTTATGACTAATCCACTTGTCAGAACTGGAATCTCCTAACAGTTCTTGTCTCAGGTAAATCATTTCACTCCCATTTGGAAAGCAAAAAATGTCACCAAAGCCAAAGGGTGACTCTGTATTGGTATAGGCCAATTCAGTAAACAGAGACATCTGTAGACCACTATGCATCTCCCCTACTCAGGAGAAGGAAAGCTTAGTCAGAAACGGACAGCTCTTGTTCCTTCACATTCTTACAGAGGAACTGACTTGGGGAGAGATAAGAGGCCTGAGTTGACTCCCTGATTATGCCTACCTTTCTATTTGTTAAATGTGGAAATTGACTTCATCCAATTATTAAGAGCAGGAAACAGTTTTTGTTTTCTCTTTGTAGGAAAACATGAAGTAACGGTTTTATCTTAATTTGTCAGGCATTGCCCAAGAGACTACAGCCATGTGGGCTGTTGGCCAAAAAATCCCTTTAAGGCTGAAGGATTAACACCCAGATATAAAAAGAATGCTAATTGGTTTTCCAGCTGAAAAATAATAAGGTACTTGGTGCCAAAAAATGCTGTATGGCATGGAAACCCCAAGATTATACAATAGGGCCTGATTACAATCTGGGGGCTCCATTTGTATTCATATGTAGAGCTAAACAAAGGGAGGTGTTTCGCTCCTCTGCTTTGTAGAAAACTTCTGCTGGAGATCTCAGCCTGCTATTGCACCAGGCTTCCCACAGTCTTCCTGCCAAATCTCCAAGTTTTTTCCTGGCTGCTATTCAGGAAAGTACAGCTCCAGCCTTAGGATGGAAAGTTAAAAAGGCCTTGCTTGGATACACTGAAATATATACAAACACTACTTGACATATAGAGCAGGAGAGCTCTGTACAGCCTACTTGAGCCTGCATTCTAAGGAAAAGGAATTCTAGACTTTCAAATGTTGTTTCAGTTGAACAATGGTGATATTAGCAGGAATAAAAAATGTATATATAAAAATATATATTTAAAGCATTTTAGCATTCTTTTTAATTCCAACATTTATCCACATATCTGTTCATTTGTAAAAAGTTGACTAACCTTCAAAGATCCTTTAAATGGGCAGTATATATCTTAAGGACCAGGTTTAGTATAAACAAACATAGATGTAGATTATTCAGCAAGAATGTCACAGGAAAGTCATTTCAGGTCACCAGTGAGTCATTCTCAGGACCACTGGCACAGCTCAGACTGGGCCTGGTACTCTGTACTGTCTTGATTGATTGCCAGCCTTGCCTTGGTCTTTGCATCTTGGTGCCTGGTCTATATCACTAAGGGCAAAGTGTCTGAATTAAATTTTTTATTAGTACTGAAAATGCCTTATGTAGTTGGAGGTAAATAATACTGCAGCAATAAACTGTGTTCTAAAAATGCTGTTAAATTATAGCTAAACTGTAATTATACTACTTTTAAAAATCACCATTAATGGTCATAGATTGAGGCCTTGATGACAGCATTGTATGTAAAATGCAGCTAAGTTTAAAATGTTTTCAAAATTTAGTGTGGTAACAGAAATAAAACATAGTCTCAGAAAGCCAACTTTTGCCAAAGTGTTCAGAAAATAAGCACCAGCTATAAACTTCCATTGATGTGTGAAGATTAAAAAATATATGTGTATTTGGCAAATAGAATTTTGTCTCTATCAATGCCTTTTTTATGGTTAGTTTTATGACTTCTTTGCTTGTTTTCATTAGCACTCTTCCTCATAGTAAAGCTGCATGAGATGTATATGAGAGTTGGAAAAGCGTTTCTTTAAAGTGCTGGGTTGAGCAGAGTACATGTACTTCGGGGGTACATGTTTGCTTATAGAAGTCTCTGGGTCTTATCCCTGACACTGTGTGTCACTTCTGTACCCTAAATTAGCTAGAATAGTTATCCAGATGCACCAGCAAAACCAGGCACTGCCAGAAGTTGCTGCATGGAACTGAACATTTCCAGTTTTTACCTCTATCAATCAATCAATCAATCAATCAATGTATATATATATATACACATTGATTGATATATATATACATTGATTGATTGATTGATAGAGGTAAATATATGTATATGTACATATATATTGATTAATTGATAAAGGTAAAATATATATATACCTATATATATCTATGTATGTATGTATATATATATCTATGTATGTATGTATGTATATATATATATATATATATATATATATATATATATATATATACCAAGCAAGGATTTTTACAGGAGAATACAAGAATAGAAGAATAATTGACTTAGTAATTCTGGCCTTGAATCTGGTTGACTTGTCAACCTCTATTTGTTCTCCAGTATCTTCAATTCTTTTCTGTAGACTCTATTCTCTTGTCATACAGTCCTGCTTCTGTGACATTACATTTGCTTTTTTTCTCACTCATCTAGAGTGACCATACTTCTTTTTGTCATCTTCTAGGTTCCAGTTTAGATTTCACTTGATTTGTGAAACTTATACAGACCATGCTTACACAGTTTGATTTCCTATATAATTTGAATTTCATTGTTCTTAGTATTTTCATGATTCTAGGCAAAGATGTAAAGGGTTCTCAAACAGGTGGGAATGAATATAGGATATGAAGAGAAGAGTGATTTTGCTTTTGTGAAAAGCAGAAAGTTATTCAACTAACTCAGAACATTTAGGTAATTATCTATTATGTTATGTATTATTAGCTCACAGAATTTTTCATTGATCTTGAAGGAAGTCAATGTATTGGCAATTTAACTAGTTCACTTTCCTACTCCTAGGACAATGCAATAGTTCTGTCAGACTTCCTCAGTAGAATCTACTTTTACATTTTTACTTTGCTTCTGTGATACATTTCTCTGCTTTATCATTTTAACTTTCATTTGACTCCTTTGTTATCTCCAAATAATTGCGTTAGAATTTCAGGATTTCTAGGGATTTCCTTTTGGGAGTTGGGACATATCAGCAATGCTCAAGGGTTACTCCTGGCCCTGAACTCAGCAATTTCTACTGGAGGTGCTCAGGGGACCATATAGGATGCTGGAGATCAATCCTGAGTCATCAATATGCAAAGCAAGTGCCATACCCATGCTACTATTGCTCCAGCATCTAGGGAATTCTTTGTCTCATCTATAAAATATTTTTTATTTTAAATATTTAAAATATTTTATTTTTTAAAAATATTTTTATTTTAAATATTTTTATTTAGTTTAAAAAACTGTGAAAATAAAATACATCATGATGCAAAATAATAGTAATAATAATAATAATAGCAATAGTTTCAGAGTAATTTTAGGGAGATAAACTGGGCCAATTCTTAATTTTCTTTTGTATAACATGAATAGTGACAAAGACTTATCTCCTCACCTCTTAAACTTAACAGTAATTGACTGAAGGAACCAAACTTGAGGCTACAGTAAACTTTTGTTTATTTTTGATGAATCAGAATTTTCATGACTTTAAGATAACCTTGAACGTGGTTGTATAAGAGAAAAAACTGCTGCATTTCAGAATGGCAATGGGAAAATACAAAGTCCAAATTTAGAATTCTATTCGCAATTTTGCTTTCTTGATTCTAATGTATTTATGAGTGACTCTTACTCAGAAAGTTATTTATTTTTCAAAAGTAGAATAGATTAAGAAATAAACTAGGGGACAGACATTCTGACTACAGCAGACATATTTGAAAGCTAACAACCTGATAGAAGGCATAAAAAATGGAAATGGGTTAGCAGGGAAATACACATCAAAACAACAATGAGGTGCTATCTTATGCCACAGAGACTGACACACATCACAAAGAATAAGAACAATCAGTGTTGGTGAGAATGTGGGGAGAAAGGAACTCTTGTTCACTGCTGGTGCAAATGCTGACTGATCGAGTCTTTTTTAAAAAGTAATATGAATATTACTCAAAAAACTGAAAATTGAGCTGCCATATGATACAGCAACACCACTCCTAAGGATATACTGTAGGAATACAAAATCACAATACAAAAATTTTCTCTGCACTCTTATGTTCATTGCTCTATTTACAATAGTCAGAATATGGAAAAAACCTAGAACGTAAACAGATGAGTGGCTAAATAAACTATGGTACATATATACAATGGAATACTATGCAGCTGTCAGGAGAGATGAAGTCATGAAATTTTCCTATACATGGACGGATATGGAAACTATTTTGCTGAGTGAAATAAGTCAGAGGGAGAGATATAGACACAGATTAGTGTCTATCTTTAGATATAGACACAGAATAGTGTCACTAATCTGTGGGATATAAAAAATAAAAGACAGTATGGTAAAAATACCTAGAGGCAACAGAGATGAGAACTGGAGGACAGGCCCATGATGTGAAGCTTACAGCAGAGTGATGAGTGCAGTTAGAGAAATAACTACACCAACAATTCTGATGACAATGGTAGTGAGTGAGAGAAATAGAATGCCTGTCTCGAAGATAGGCAAGGTGTGAGGGAGGAAAGAGATGGGGGCATTGGTGGCAGGAAGGTTGCAATTGTGAATGGGGTGTTCTTTGTATGACTGAACCCAACTACAGACACGTTTGTAATCATGGTGCTTAAGTAAAGATATTATAAAAAATAAAGAAGCGCAAGGGCGCCGAGTGCCTCCTTAAGATGCAAAACCAGCGCGGTGTCCGCGCCCTCTTCCTGGACGTGCAGAAACCATCCCGAGATGAGTGGGGTAAAATGCAGGATGCCATGGAAGCTGCCCTGGTCCTGGAGAAGGAGCTGAACCAGGCCCTGTTGGATCTGCATGCCTTGGGCTCTGCTCGCACTGACCCCCACCTCTGTGACTTCCTGGACGAGGAGGTGAGCTGATCAAGAAGATGGGCGACCACCTGACCAATATCCGCAGGCTGGCGAACCCCCAGGCCGGTCTGGGCGAGTACCTCTTCGAAAGGCTCACCCTCAAACACGACTAGGAGCATCGGAAACCCTGTGGCCTTTGACCTTCGTGAGTGGTGCCCCTGGTCTGGCCTGAGTCCTCTCGGCTGTTTCCGGAGCAGCCTCTGATGTGTGGACCAAATCACCAATAAAGTTCTTGCAGCGACCAAAAAATATATAAATAAATAAATAAATAAATAAATAAATAAATAAATAAATAAAAATAAAGTCAATAATAAGGGGAAAAAAGGAAAATGGGTACATAATTGTTCTTTGTATGCTAGCATAGTGCAGGGAAAAAAACTTTAACCGCTATTATTGGGGAGATGAAATTATAACTTTATAAAGATATATTTTTTCCAGGAAGATTGCCATCAACATTTGTTAAAATAAACAGGATTAAGGAAGTCAAAGGTTTTCAGTGCTGGAGGAATTAACAATGTGTGATAGATTTCCTTCTATGATTTCTGCTCCTAAGTCTTGCAGAGAACTGACAAACATATCATAGAAACAAGCATCTGATTTATAAATGCTCTCAGAACTGCTTTCCTCATTTTCTAGACTTCACCTTTTTTCCCCTCTATCATCTATTAGCCTTACCATTTTTTGTCTTGCCAATTGTGCATATTCATACTCTTCACCT
Source organism: Suncus etruscus (assembly GCF_024139225.1). Taxonomy (NCBI): domain Eukaryota; kingdom Metazoa; phylum Chordata; class Mammalia; order Eulipotyphla; family Soricidae; genus Suncus; species Suncus etruscus. The sequence goes on along the minus strand of NC_064848.1, from coordinate 125,107,613 downwards.
TTTTTTTTTTAGCTACTGTGATTATAGTTGAGAACCCAAATGACAATGATTTGAAAATATGCATCCTTCCCTAATTAAACACTGGAATTTAACACCCCAAAAACATTATTGAAAATAGATCCTGTATGAAGTTCTTATGTCATGAGGTGGGACCTTTCTAAATAGGAATAAACTTAGTAACAAAGACCCCAAAGAGATTTCACAGTGCTTTTTATGACTTGAGGACATACAAGGTCCAAAGCCACAAGAGGGCATTTACCTTATCATGTTTAGCATCATGATCTTATACTAGATCTATGAGAAATTATGAAATAGAACCAAGAATTATGAGAAACTAATTTACTTATAACAGTTGAAATGAACAAACTCTAATTCTTTTCTAAGTGATAAGAAATTTTACAAATATAAGTTTGCAACCTTTTTCAATATAAAACTGCCATAATATGACTAGCTCCTATAAGAACTAAGAGGTTTTTAAAACTCATTAAGCTTACCTGTAATCATTTTAATTTTACATTCCCCTAAGTGAGGAAATATCAGCTAAATGGAATTCATTAGAATGGACACTTTTTCTTCTCATATTTTCCCATTTCATTAACCTGAAGAGAAAACCACCTAGGCTGGATGGTGCTCATAAATAGAGAAGGAAATCTGAATACATTCCTAGAAGGCAGAATAAGCTAAGAACTTTTTGATAGATGAATTAGAATATACTTGGCAGAAGTTCACTTTTTGCTGTAAAGAAAGTGGCTTCAGGATTGTCACCCTCAATTCTGACAAATCTCTATAGGACTTCTATGCTGCCTCAATAGCGGGGCCTCCAGGCGGAAATGAGAAAGTAGTAATTAATTTAAGGTAGTAATTAATTGTTCTATAGAACAGATAATTGAATTTCAAGTCTTGGCAAATGTATAATTACAGAATATTTTAATTTGTTTTTTATTTGTTTAGTCCAACCAGAGGTATTAAGAAGCTACACTCTTAAGGGAAATTCCTGACAGTGCTTTGGAGACAACATAATTTTGGGAATCAGACCTTGAGCTCCCACATACAAAGCAAGTACTCAAGAACTTTGAGCCATCTCCCAGACCATTAATGAAGAAAGCTTAAAATTTTAATTTGGGGTCCCTACTAGTTGATGCTTGGCGTTATTCTTCACTCTATGCTTATGGATCAATCTTAGTAGTGTTTATGGGAATATATGCAGTATTGAGATTTGAACCAGGGTAAGCTACATGCAGGGAAAACACTGGAATCACTGTCCTATCTTTCCAGCCATGAATGGTGGAACACATGTCATAAAAAAGTAAGTAAACATTCGGAGGCCATCATAATGCAGAACATATAGGACTTAAATTATAATGCAGTACATCAAGACAATATAATGTTATAAGCCAATATTCTACTGATGGAAAGACAAGAATAGTGATAGTTATTTTTAAAAAACAATGCATGATTAGGTTCTCCACCCATATTTATTATATTTTTCTTCCTATGCTCAGTATACTTATTAAAAGTGGTGTATCAGTAAAAGTAGTATAGAAAATGGAAGGTATAGAAAAGGAAATGTAACAGTTTCATGCCACTTGAAATTACTATGTATAAATATGGAGGATAGTGATTCAACTATAGGTAGGAAACTGCAGACTACTACAAGGCCTTTTCCAATAATGCTGCCTGGTTGCTATAAAATTAAAATTTTATTAGAAAATCACAATACAATCAGAATTTTAAGGAAATACTTTGATTGTTAATGGTATTTTTCTATTAGTGATTTGAAGCATGCCTTTAAAATACAGAAATCTTGACTTACACTGAACTTTGTGTCTTTGGCATCTCTGATGGTAGGACATTCTTATTTCTCCAGCTCACCTGGCATCAGTAATTGTTTGATGAGCCTTGTCTGAATGTTGGCTCGTCCCACATTAACTCAGTTTCTGTCTGCTAGAACAAGGTGATCTGCAAATCTGGAATGGACAAAATACAGTGACTCCCAGAAATGCCTTTTTTTTCTTTATACCTAATTAAAGTGCTATGGTATTGATAAGAATTTAACAACCACATTATTGTGAGTCAGTCCGTCTTCCTTCCTCTTCCATTTACCAATACATCCCACAGTCATAATACCCTGACCCAAGAGAAACAATCTACAGAGCCTTTAGAGACAGACTTATTGGTTTGAGATTAGATATTGAATTACCAAAATGCTTCGGACTTGAACTTGAGGTGTTAAGGTGTTACTTAACTTTCTTTTGACAATTACTATTACCAAAAAATCCATAAATAATTAAAATGTAATTGAATGCAAAGGTTTCACTGTTTAAATTTCAATGATATAAATATGTTTGAATGAAGAAATAATGGGCATCGGGGCCGGGAAGGTGGCGCTAGAGCTAAGGTGTCTGCCTTACAAGCGCTAGCCAAGGAACGGACCGCGGTTCGATCCCCCGGCGTCCCATATGGTCCCCCCAAGCCAGGGGCGATTTCTGAGCACATAACCAGGAGTAACCCCTGAGCGTCAAACGGGTGTGGCCCAAAAACCAAAAAAAAAAAAAAAAAAAAAAAGAAATAATGGGCATTATTGGTGATAAATTGACATGATGAGATGTGTGCAATCAAGAATTATATCATTTTCACTGTATCTACAAGTACAAATATACAAGTAGCAAATACAAGTAAAAATAATGAGGCTTGTTTTCCCATACATTTTAGTATCTAAAACAACTGGTACTCAATAGCTGTTATAATATAATGGAATGCCTTGCAAATAATCATCCAGAACTGAAAGTACCACTAAGATTGGATGTAACCCCAATATTTCCTGGATTGGTCACATTTTTATAACGTTAAAATATGAATTTTAAAAAATACAACTCATACATAACATATGCCATTTTTTTCCATTCAACTTATGTCCTAGTTTATATTTCTAGATTTTTTTTGAAAGACAAGAGGTTCATCATGGGTGTGTGGCAGAGATGGCTAGCACCACCCACATTTTAAGAATATTACCATAATTCCTTGATACTAAACCACTTAGTTTAGAGGTTAGTGGTTTACCCTTGGTAATTTTTCTTTATGACTTTTCAGCCAAGACAAAACCATCTTTTCACAACACCTGGCAACTACATGAGGCTATGTAATTTATTTTAATTTCACTTTTTAAATCTTCTCTGTGTAAATGGCATCTGAACAGCGTCTGAGTTTAAAGGTCTTTAACTTAAGTAAAGTTCAGATTTACTTGGAGGATGTTAATTACAATTAAAAACATCCAGGAAGGGGCTGGAGCTATAGCACAGCAGGTAGAGAATTTGCCTTGCATGTGGCAACAGCTGGGTTCCATTCCCAGCATCCCATAAGGTCCCAGAGCCTGCCAGAAGATATTTCTGAGTGCAGAGCAAGGAGTAACAATCCTGAGCATCACTGGGTGTGGCCATAAACAAAACAAAACAAAAATCCAAAAAATTTTTTTGATTTAGTTTGATTGATGTGCATATAGCCCGTTAGCTAAGGATACGGTGGGAAATGTCAATTCAGAGGGCAACATAGCACAAATACTCTTGTATAGGGTAAAGCTAATTAATGGTTCAGAGAGGAGAGAATGGACCATAAAGTGAAAAATAAGCTTATTGTGTCAATTGTAAGTTATTAGTACTTTGAGGTGCAACTGTATCATAATTGACTTTGCTTTTCCCTTGTTATAAATGCTTGTTTATCCTCATTATGAAATTTAGGAATATTACCCTAAAGATCCTTGGTACTAAACCATGTTACTCCGCCCCCTGGCATGCAGATTAGTTTCTAGAAGTAGAATTGCTGATGCGATGATCTAGAGCCATTATATTTTAGAACTTTTGATGCATACGGAATTGTGTTTGGAAAAGTTAATGACAATGTATGCTATATATACAGCTACTTAAGATGCTCATTGTTCTGTATCTAGGAACACTTAATTATTACACATATTAATATAGTTTATTGTGTTCATTTTAAATGAGGTTATTTTACCCAGAAATATCTTAGCAATTGCATTTATTTAAATATTTTAATCAGTTTTCTAGAAGCTTACTACTTGTAAATTCTTCTCTGTTATAAGAAATTTGTCATGTATGTCCCACATGCTTCCCCCAGTTTATGGTATACTTTTGAGGTTTGATATTTTTTTTTTTTAGAAATTTATCTGTTTTGTTTTATAGAGCGACACTCAGCACTGCTGAGGTAGGCACTGTCCTACCAGATCTGTATTTGGGGGCCACTAGTGGTATTGGGATTTTGGGGGACCATGTAATGTTGTGATGCTGGAGACTGAATCCGATGCTTTTGTATTCAAAGTACATGCTTTTCTCCATTAAGCTATCACACTGGCCCCATTGCTTTTTTAAAATGCACATCTATAATTACTAATGTAATTAATTTTAAACAGGTCAGAGAGAACTTCTTTACATATAGACTGAATTTATTTAATTTTTCTATGTTATGTTTTCCATTTTGATGTTATATTTTTATTTAGAAAGTAAAATATAATATTTTCTATTTTATGTTCCTTTGTTCTTTTTCTGCCGTAGGAAATGAGAATGCTAATGGCAGTGGGAAAAGTCACCCAAAACATCTAACAGGGAGTGATAACCTGTAACTTTATCCACAAGTGAAAGTATTGTCATATTTGGTCACATAAAAACAAAATATAGTTTCTCTGAGTTCCTTTTATTTTGTCACTTAGTGTTTGAGAAGACAGAAACAAAGAAAGTGGTTAGAAATGCACCACCATAGCATCTAGCATTTTGCCTGTTTCAACATTCTCTTTAATTTTCCAAATATATTTAAAGGCCACCACTTTGTTGAGAGCTAACTAGAATTAACTTTTGTGTGTTAGATGGAAATTGGCTCAAAAGTTAAAGTGAAGTGGGAGGCATTACTTCTTTTTTCCAAGAGTTATTTGCCGAGAGGCTGCCAATTTTTGCGCCATGAAGTTTTTAGATAAGAAAATTAAATTATTTTATCTTTGACTCAAAAGGATAAACATCCATCTCCATGCTTTTTAGCTATGTCTGAGCAATGTTATTATATATATATATATATATATATATATATCTAAGTTTGATTTTCATGATTATTTCACTAATTTGATTTGATTTTTATTATCATAATAAACTTTATTCCTATCGGTTTTATAGACTTATCTAACAAAAGCTAGATACAGAAGAATTATGAGCGTGTAATTTAATTCAAATTACTACTGAAATTTCATGAAGGTCAAAATTTTCTTGGTGTACACTGTCCGGTTTATAACTGCTAAAGACCTTTTCATCATAAATCTCTTTCATCTTTTCTAACACATCACATCCAAACCATAGCAGGCACTCCCTGCAGTGACCCCAATGATCTTTTCTCTTGTATTATCTTTTCCTTTTGAATGTTGACAGAATCTATGGCTTGCTTTAAACCAGTGAAATGTGGCAAAGGTTATGCAACTTCCTTCCTTCCTTCCTTCCTTCCTTCCTTCCTTCCTTCCTTCCTTCCTTCCTTCCTTCCTTCCTTCCTTCCTTCCTTCCTTCCTTCCTTCCTTCCTTCCTTCCTTCCTTCCTTTTTTCCTTCCTTCCTTTCCTCTCTCCTTCCCTCCTTCCCTCTCTCCTTCCCTCCTTCCCTCCCTTCCTTCCTTCCCTCCTTTCTCCCTCCTTCCCCTCCCTCCCTTTCCTCTATCCTCCATACTTCCCCCTCCCTCTCTCTTTACCTCCCTCCCTTCCCTCTTTCCCTCCTTCCTTCCCTTTATCCTTCCCTCTCTTCCTTCCTCCCTCCTTCCCCCCTTCCTTCCCTCTCTCCTTCCCTCTCTCCCTCCTTCCTCCTTCCTTTTCTCCTTCCCTCCTTCACTTCTTCCTTATTTCCTTCCCTCCTTCCTTCCTTGACTCCCACCTTTGTTCCCTCCCACCTTTCTTCTCTCATTCCTGCCTTCCTTCCCTCCTTCTTTTATTCCTTTCTTTTTCCCTTGTTACTATCTTTCTTTGTTCCTTTCTTCTATTCCCCCTCCTTTTTCCCTCCCTCCCTCACTTTCTTTTTCTTTCTTTTCTTTTACTTTCTTTTCTTCTTTTTCCCTTCCTTCTTCTTTTTAAGTTCCTTCCTTCCTTTCTTTTTCATTCCTTCCTTTTTCTTTTTAAGTCACACTAGTTGTGCTCAGGACTCACTCCTGTGTCTGGACTCAAGGATCACCCCTATAGGGATGGAGCACCATATAGGATGCTACCAGCTTTATTCTATGGCCCCAGGTTATATAATTTCACTCCCTTGATTGAGTTATAGTGTGTGGAAAAGTTGGTTTCATGTCATTATTATTTGTTAAATTTACAAAATGCAGGTTTGTGAGCTCTTGAGATCAAGCTAAGCTATGCCCAAACTGCTGACCCAACAGAAATTGCGAGATAGTAAAGGCACATATTAATTTTTTTTTAATTCTATCATTGTTGGGTAGTGTGTAAAATAGCACACAATGCTATGCTCACCACTGTATTTCCCAAATCTTTTAGAGAGTTTCTATTTATTATTTCAGTGAAATTTATCTTTGATTCTTAAGTTTAAGTAACTGCTGAATACTACTATCTCATGCATGGGTTGGCTTTTTAAGTTACTTCTCAACTTTTCTGGTTTATAGCCTCATTACTTTTTTTTACCAGACACCTCCAAACTTTTTCTTCCTTGAACCTTTTTGTACTTTGATCTTATGCAATGTTGACATATTGGTCTACCAAAGGCTCTGCTTTTCAAACCATCTGCGAATGTATTAGTGCCATGAAATGTCTCGTTATGCCTTCTTCAAGAGGGGAAGGAAAGTCACTTTTATTCACCTCTGTATGTCCAAAATTCAGTATGTCTATACTTCAGAAATAAGGAGTATACAGTTCAGAATATTCCAGCAAAAATTTGAGTGAATCCTAAGTATGAGCTTTATTTTCTCTTCACTACACTAGAATGAATCACTGTCTACTACATATGTGGAATAGAAGTAGAATTATTATATATTTTAATTTAGGATTTTTTAATATGAAATCACTTTGATTGAGGTGACAATTTTAAGGTGCTGAGTGGTAGAGGGGATGTAGTGGAGGTGAACCCCATATCAGATAACCAGAAAGTTTTTTGTTTTGTTTTTTTGTTGTTGTAGTAGTATATTTTTTTAAATAAATTTTTATTGTGATCGAAATGTATTACAAGTCTTTCACAAAATTATTTATGGTACATAGTGACAATGAATGAAGGGCATTCCCACCACCATATTATCCTCCCTCCACTTCTGTTCCCAGCATGTATCCCATATCTCTCTCCTTTACCCCCCATAATACTAGTGTAACTGGTCTCCACTGTATAGCTTGTTGTAGATTGGGTATCTATTCTGTTGTCATTGACTTTGGATTTGGTGTTCAAGTCTGATCATTTTTTATTTTCACTACATGTTCATATGACTGGTCCTGGTATCATTCCCACCCCCCTCAATTTATGAGGCTGAATGATTCAAGTTATGTGATTCTGTTGGAGATAAAAAGAGATAAGGAAAGGAGAAGAAAAAATTTGGTAGCAACTACCAAAAAAAGAAAAAAAGATAGAGAAGAAAAAAGAAAAATGCACCCAGCAAAAAAAAAAAAATATCACCAAATAATATCCACACGAGTGAAAAAGAAAGAAAAAAGTGGAAGAAAAAAAGAGAAGAAAAATAATATTAAACACAGACAAAACAAAACAAGAAAAAGGAATGCTGGAGTGGCAGGGTTTGATGTTACCCCAACTTTTTTTTTTTTTTTGCATAGGCACAGTAAGTATTGGGAAATAAAGGGAATTCCCGTGGCCTAAGAGATTCTTGAAGCATACTTTTATAGGAACAACCACTGGTTCCATATCCCATATCATTACCATATCCCAAGGTATTTTTTTTGTTTGTTTGTTTGTTTTTGTGGTGCCAAGAAAATTTCCTCTCAGTTGTGGATGAGAAAATCGGCCAATGTAGCTAGCAATCTTGGTAATTGTGCAGGTCATAGAACAAGGTCTAGGATAGAGTCTTTACGGTTCTAGAGGTTCTGTTCCATCTTTGTTGTTGTGTTCAGTCTTCTGTATCTTGTGCTCCCTGTTTTTGCTCAGTCCCTAGGATATTATGATTCCAAAGATCTGCTCAGTCTTTGTTGTCAAAGTTGGGCCTCTGTACTAAGGAATCTTGACTTTTGTAAGAGTCATGGGCTACAGCCTAGGGTAGGGATTTTTTTTAATTGGTCCCAAGGTAAGCTTTGCCCAGTCACAGTTGTCAAAGTCAGTTTTCTGTAGTTAGTGCTCTTATTTTTCACAGTTCAAAGATGATACATCTTCTGATTTCCACTTAGTGTTAGGTGATGTGATAGGACAACCTGGACTTAGGTCAAGTTGTCATTTTCACTCAGAACCAGAAGTTTTTCTAATTTGAGTTTTCTGCATACATATGTATCCCTTTGAAATAGAAATGAATTGAAAGCAAATTTTGAGACTTGTGATACTGAATATTTGTGCTTTGTTAAACTATTGCAGTTTTTTAAAATTTATTTTGTTCTGATTATAAGTTTCAAAAAAAATCAACCTTTTGATTTTTTTTTTCAATCCTTTTGAATGTTTTTTTAATTTTGTCAGAATAATTTCCCCCACTCCATTCCCTTTTTATTTTTGGCAGTATTATGGAAAGGGAGTAGAGGACTATGTAAAGAAAGGCTTTTGATATTATAATCTGGTTCATTGAGAAAACATACTTTCAAGTTTTTACCTTAAATTATAGAATTCCAAAGAATAATTAAGTTAATCCTTTAAACAAGTTTGGGCCTGATAGTTCAGCTGGTGAGGCAAGCCCTCAGTGTGGAGTGCAGAGTAAGCTCTAAGCACAGCTGGGTCTAGCCCTCAAAAGAACATATCCAAAATAAGTGCACGATGTGTGTTGTTCATAGTAATATGAGTCATGGCACTGTGTATTTTTCTGTTTAAATTAAACTGCATAGAGTAAATACAATCATATTTTTATATATAGCATACATAAGTATATATATGCTATAATTATAAAACAATTTGCCTTTCATTTTTATTCGCTACAGTAAAAATTATTCAAAATGGTTGTTTCAGTATCGTTGAAAAAATTTTTTTTTAAACAAAAATCTTTTCTTCATTAAATGAGTGATAAGAACATCTAAAAACAGAAAGAACAAGGAAGAAGTATGCAAGAGAGATTACCAACTTCATCATTTTCTGTCATAAAGAGCTAAAGAGTTAGACATTAAGATCTGATATATGTGTAACAATATAATGTAAAATTTGAAATCTAAACTGTACAAAACTAAAAGCTTGTGGCATTGTTACATTTTATGAAGCATTGCAAAGTGATTATTTTACACAGCCATGCACACAAACTAACAAAATGTTCAAAATGTCCTTTTTTTGTGTGCTTTTTTCTTCTAAATTCCTGGGTCTTAGATCTTTAGCCATGATGTAAGTATGCCAATAAGCCTGGAGCTCCAAAGTGATTTCCCTACACCATTGACTCTGCCAGTTAAAGTATGTATTTGGTCCAGATTTTCTCCTATATTGTTTTTCTATAAATATGATGGATTTTAATAGAATGCCTAGATAAAACAAAACTATTTTATTTTATAAAACATTACACTTTAACTTTATGAAATTTGATATCAGGGTCACCTAAGATTGAAATGCATGTCTTTCCATCCTAATTTCAGCACCTTTTAATCTTGAAGAAGGATTTTACCACCCTCAGAGTAGAATTAACTTGTAATGAAATTCGATGCTTGCTCCATTCTATTGAACTGGACCATGTTATTTTTTTATAGAACAGACTTGAGTCCTTTGGGAAACATGTTTATTTTGGATATACTAAACTGAGGGCATTTCTTCAGTTTGAATTGAAAGTTGTCCAAGAAGTTTCTGAAATCTAGCTGTTTTAATAGAAAAACTAAAATAGCTGTATAAGTTGTTGACCTTCTGTTAGTGTTTTTAGAGAAGATTGCTACCTTGGGTAAGAGAGAGGAATACAGTGAATTCTTTGTGAACTGTTCAATCTACGCTTCTATTATTCAGGCACCTCAAACTTTATTATTATTATATCATGCAATGTACTATACTTAATTTTGTAACTTAGTTTTGTATAGTTTACATAGAGATTCTGTTGTTTGGAATATGGCAAATAGACTTTCCAAGTCTCTTCCTCTACCTTTATTACCTTCTTAATCTCTTTTATGTTCAAATATTTTAAGGAGAAAAAGGATAATGGTTCACTGATCTTTATAAATACATGATAAAAATAAGTATCCCTTAAAATAATATACAATAATTTTCATTTTATCAAGGGTAAAATTATTCATACTAGAGCTTACTATACTAAGCAAACTGTAACAGCAGGCTTTGGATACCCTAGAGGTAAGAAAGGAGTCATGCTCCAAGAAGAGTTACTTACAGAAAATAGAGGATGGGGAAATAGACAGTTTGCTCTAGAATTGGCCTGTTTAGGTTATGTCAATTATGGATGGAAATGTATTTATTATATTCACTCTGCAGCTTGAACTAAGGAACCATATCAACTGTCTAGCAGGGGTCCGCAACCTGTGGCTCCTGAGCCACATGTGGCTCTTTACACTTTTAATTTGGCTCTTTTGTGTGCCGGGGCCACTCCAGGAGTCAGGACTCTGCTCCTAGCCTCTGTCAGTGCGTGCCCTGTGTGGCTCTCAAAATAAATTTCAATCGTGGTTTTGGCGAGATTTGGCTCAGTTGAAGAAAAAGGTTGCCAACCTCTGGTCTAGGGGGTGATGGAGCAGAGGTGAACAATGAGCTAAAGTCCAGCGGTGCAGGCCTAATGGCTTATTGCTGGGTTAAACAGTTCAAAGCTGGAATTGCTTAGAAGACGACTGTGCCATGCTGGGGATTCAGTCAGGACCTCATACATTCAAAAAACATACTGTGCCACTAGAACCATATCCCAGGCTCCATCACCTTGTCTTTAATAGTTAAATGCCTGAAGTATCACTATTACATTAAATCATTGGAGTCAAATATTATTTTTCTTCAAATAGAATAAAAACAAAAACAAACATAGAGCAAAACAACATTGGGATTTGTTTAGTTAAAAATAAGTATTTGGTCAGCAAATCTATATCCTTAGCATGGACTTAAATACTCCAGAGAATTTCAAAGTAGCACAAAAGGTAACCAGTTTACATAGTATAGATGAGGCCTGATAAATAGTGCAAAAAGCAGATACAAAAACCTGATTGCATACAGGCTCAAGCTCAGCACCTATATGGTGCCACAAGTTCTACCGAGAACGATTCCTAAATGCAGATCCAGGAGAATCCCTGAGCTCCACTAGATGTGTCCATAAATATATCTTAGAACTCTTAGAAGTTCCATGAATAAAAACCACTAAAATAGAATTTTTGCATTGGTTTCTTTTTTACAATATAATTTTTATCTAATTTATTTTTCACTTCACCTATTTATTGGACCACTGTAGATAGGTTATTATTTAATCAAAATAATATTAATAGTTTATTTTAAATTAATTTTTAATGTAAATAATGTATCATAGACATAGGGACAAATTGGTTTATATTTCAAGAGAACATTTAAGGCCTTATTAGGAGATGTTTTAAAGACTTACATTTTTAACAAAATATTTGTACTCTCTACTGAAAATAGCTTAATTTGAAGTCCCAAAGGAATTCTGTCTGCCTCATAAAGATTCTTTTAGAGCTTTCTGTTTCTGGCATCTTTCTTTCAAATACACAGTGGAGATATATATACATACATATATATTATATATATAGAGAATATATATATTCTAATTCCAAATTCAAGGTTAAGATAAATGTATTATTTCTCCAAAATAATTTATCTCTGAAAAGAGAAATAACTATATCTCCCTTTACAGTGAATTTTTTCAAATATTTCAATAGATGGAATTTTGCTACATTTATATCTTTCAACTCTTAATCTATAATGTTTAACAATTTGGATTTCTAAGATACTCAACATAACTTCCCTTTTTGTAAAGACCTGTGCATATTTAGTTTATATCATGTACTAGTCTGAAAGGTCATGCATTGTGATCTCAAATTCCAACTTTACCACTAATCAACTACATAACCTTTAGCAACTTTAGCAAGTGTAAGGCTTCCATTTCCTCATCTACAAAATAAGACCATAGTAGCAAGCACCAAACATATGCTATATGGAATAAATGGGATAATTAATGTAAACTGTGTAACACAGTACTCTACATAGAGAATGCTATTCATAAAGTTTAGCAAATTCCTTCTCATTAATTCATGACCTCCTGGATTTTTTCAATTGTATAATTCTCTTTAAAAAAGTAGCATTATTTTTTTTTACCTAATAAGACATAAATCTTGGATAAGTTAAATTATGGATTGAAACTTAATTGGCAAACAAAAAAGTGAAAAATTATATTGAGAATTATTTCAGTGGATTCAGACTATTTGTGTAAACCTAGACAATATAAATGGAATGTGGACATAATATTGAATTTAAGGTATTTTGTGGAAATAGTTCAGGATATAAGACACTTCTGCCTTATATAGGGCTAGCACAATCCTTAGCACAATACAGCATATGGTGACCCTGAGTAATCCCTGAACACAGATCTAGGAAGTCATTCTGAGCATCACCGGGTATGGACAGAAAAAATAATTTATTTTTTTAAAGCGTAAAAATTAAACTTATCACTGCAGTGTACATTTAAAAATTTTTTAAATGAACACATGCCTTTTTATTACTAATAGAAGAACTAATTTCATTTCAATATGCTAACAGTTTGCTGAAATGTGTATGTAGAGAAAAAGTAACTCAGTGGGAGATTGATATTTTAAAAATCCTTCAAATTAACTAGACTTTAGAAAGAACAAACCAAACAAGATTAAAAAATATTTTGATAATTTGGGGGGCCTAAGCAATAGCGCAGTGGTAGGGCATTTGCCTTCGACGAGGCTGATCCAGGACGGATCTTGAATTGATCCCCAGTATTCCATATGGTCCCCCAATCCAGGAGCGATTTCTTAGCGCATAGCCAGGAGTAACCCCTGAGCATCACCTGGTAATGCCCCAAAACTAAAACAAATATTTTGAAAATTTTCATCAGATGAATGATGGGCATGTAAATCATTATGTAATAAAGTGTTCTTTGAGATATTAAGTACACAAACTTCTTTTGACTTTGCTTTTCTCCCCTTCTCTATTTCCTTTTACAAAACTGCAAGAGTCCCTGTAACTCCACTGAAAGGTCTTCTGTGAAGATTTCCAATTACCTCCACTCATACTCTATTTTTTAAATTTTTCTATTGGGTTTATTTCTTGGCCCCTATCTCATCTTAAAGATCTTTAAGCACTAGAATGCTATTAGGTCAGATACCCTTAGGTATCTTCATCCAAGTACCTACTTAATGAATCTCTCTCTACAGATCACCACAAATTTAGTATTCATTATTGAGCAGCACAACTAATTGCAGATTTGTGGTTCAGCTTCTCACTTTATAGCATCACTTAAAGGAAACATGGAATCCTCAAGCTCACATTTTTTATAATAAGGCTCTTATCTTAATGGCATCTCTTCTAATTGCTTTGATTAGACAAAACAAAACAAATTGTCTTTGGTTATCTTTGAATTTGCTTCGCTCTTAGGTTCTAAATTAAAATCATTAGTAAATCTTTTGATTTTTTACATTATTAATATATTCAGGATCCACTCTTTTACGCTACTGCCTGAGTCTATAGCACCAGTATTTCTAACTAAAATTGGGGGAAAGAGCCTTCTGTTTGTCCTTCCTGTGTCAGCTTGCCCTCATTTATTTTGTGTTTAAGATAGTTGATAGGATCATATACATAAAGTGAACGCAGAACTATTTTACCTCTCGAGTAAAACTTTCGCAAAAATTCTCTCCTCATTTTTAAAAAATTCTATTTTATTGAAACCACTGTGATTTACAAAGTTGTTCATACTTGGATTTTAGGCATACAATGAATCAGGGCCATTTCCACCACCAGTGTTGACCTCTCTCCCAGAGTGTATCCCAAACACCACTGTTTGCCCCCGCTCCCAGTCTGGCCAGTATAACAAGCCCATTTATAGTTTAGCGTGTTTACAATGTTATAGGACTTGTCTGATAGCATTTCTGCAGGGGAGATTCTACAGGGAATAAAATAGAAGAACCACAATTATTCACAGATTTATTACAATGTATAAGGATATCCGTAGCCATCATTGTGGTATCTACATTCGCATTGCCCTAGAATGATCCATTCCATCTATTAATTTCTTCTGATCTACTCTTTGAAAAAACTCATGTGTTTTGCCTTTTCCAGAATAGTTCAAATCATGTCATATTTATATTTATTCATTTTACTTTCAAATGTGTCTTGGCAATTACAGGTTTCTTGCATTCAGCAGATAGTTGAGTATTACTTCTTTTATAATCCTTAATTTAAAATAGGGTGTTTATATAATTTAAGTCATTGACACCATAAATGTTAGCGAACATCTTTCAAGATAGAAGGACCTCGAATTAGACTATGGTATCAGCAAATGTTTTAGAGAGAATTTGCTAAAAATTGGCTGAAGTATTCTTCAAATGTAACATTTTGTAGAAGAAAAATGCTCAAAAGCAGTGGTGGAATTATTGAGCTCTCTAAGTAATTTCTCAGACATTGTAGCAATTGCCTTCAGAAATAAATAATAGTCTAGAATTCTTGGAAACATTTGGTGGGTTTGAAGAAATGTAAGAGCAATATGTAAAAGAGGGAAGATGATATGGTTTTTAAAAAGTAAACTACTGAACTTTTTATTTGATTAATTGGGATTTGGATTATTAAACTGGAAAAGAAAAGGATATGACTAAATTTATTCCCATATATAACTCAGAATTATAGAACATTTGTAAAAATTTAATAATAAAATATAATTTTTAACTGTTGCTCTTGTTTTGTACTTGAATAAAAATTATATTTATATTGTTAAATAATCTTCTATATATCCATAGTTGTCTGTTATATAAATATGTTATGATGTGTAAAATATCTCTTGATAGATAGATAGGTATAGTTGCTATTTATCTCATATAATTGCTGCATAAGATCAAGCTCAGGGTCTTGCCATGGAAGGTATGTATTCTACCACTTGATCCATATTATTAACCCAACAATTATATTTTTACTTTTAGAAAAATATCTATTATAAATGTTTAGAATAATACATTTTTATTCTTTGAATATTTTTTCTATAAGATAAATTTCTAGGAGCAAAACCTAAAACTTCTAAAATATTTATTAAATATGGGTTAATTTTATATGAAGGTGAGAAGTCAAACTAATGTTTTGACTTTTTGAAAAAGAAAATTTGCATTATTTATTTATGTATGCATGTATTTATTTATTTATTTATTTATGGTTTGATGCCAGCACTCAGCAGTGCTCAAGGCTTACTCCTGTCTCTATGCTCAGGGATCACTCCTGGTGGTTCTAGGGATTTGGGTTCTCAGTATTGAACCCAGATCAGTTATGTGAAAGGCAACTGATTTTTTTGCAAAAAATTTTACTTTCTCCACAGGCAAAGTTTTGCAATTAATCTGTGAAGAGTTTCCTTATTATTTTCCTCCTTTATAACACTTATATGCTTGTAACCTGATTATTTAGAGGACATCTGGGACATCCTGTGCTTCCCAGATATGTACAATAAAGTAGAAATAAACTTAAATCTTTAAGAAACAACAGAAAAGTGTTCCTATTGTCCTTATTAATTACTACTGTGCAGGAGCTTTTAGATAATTTGATAATTCAGAAGTGAAACCAAATGTATTCGTGTTAATTATCTTATGTATTTCATAAATATGCATTTATAGATAAATATTTATAGAGATAAAGAATAGGCTATATATGCATTTGAAATAGATAGAGGTAGTGTATATATATACATATATATATTGGGATTTTCCAGAGAAATAAATTTACATGTATATAAACCGGGCATACAGAGAAAAATAACTTAAGAGAGCTGGATAGAAAATAATTCAGTAATATAACACTTATATAAAGAGAGAAAAATAGAGACAGTGAGACACAGAGACAAATAGACACAAAGCAAAATAGAGAATTATTTGAAGGGACTGCTTATACAATCATGGAGGCCAGCTAGTCTGAAATCAGAGAGATTAACAAACTAACTCAGGAAGGAGTGGATACCTTCAGTTTGAAGACTGAATTTAATTGTTGCAGGTATCCATGTTATCAAGGGCACTCTTTTATATTTAACATGAACTAATTATAGATGTCAGCCACATTTTCTTTTGCATTTTTTCATTTATTTAAAAAAATATATCACATAGTTGACACAATTGATCATAATACATTTGTTTCAGGAAGAACAAAGGCAAAGTTATTAGAAAAATAGAAAGACTAACGAGATGAAAGAGAAAGAAAAGGTTCAGTAGCAAGTATATTTCTGAAAATCATTGACTGACCAATTAACTCATTAAATGCCCAGCAGAAGGTTTAATAAGCTTTTCTTCTTCCTCTTCTTCTTCTTCTTCTTCTTCTTCTTCTTCTTCTTCTTCTTCTTCTTCTTCTTCTTCTTCTTCTTCTTCTTCTTCTTCTTCTTCTTCTTCTTCTCTCTTGTTTTTTAAGGATAAGAGTTAAAGAAGTACAGTGAAAACAGTGATAGAGTGGCATTTGTTGTTTGCATAGGCACAGCAAAATAAGGGGACACAGAAAGGAAAAGCTTTGGCCTAATTACAAGGAGACCTACCCCTGAAGTTTTCTGGCATAAGATCAACTCTAGGCTCCAGGCATACTAGGTTCTCCAACCCAACTCATAGTCTGTAGTGCCAATAAACATTTATTTTTTCACACAGTTGCTGT